>NW_027507789.1:79909190-80501751 GCF_037356315.1 Lithobates pipiens | reverse complement strand
GAGAGGGATGAAGAGGGGGAGAGAGAGGTATGGGAATGAAGATGGGAGGATAGAGAAGGATGTGGATGAAGGGGGGGAGAGAGGGATGGGGATGAAGAGGGGAGGAGAGAGAGGGATGGGGATGAAGAGGGGAAGAGAGAGGGATGGGGGTGAAGAGGGGAGGAGAGAGAAAGATGGGGGTGAAGAGGGAGGAGAGAGAAGGATGAGGGTGAAGAGGGTGGAGAGAGAGGGATGGGGTATTCAAAAAGAATTAATCAAGCTGGGACCTAGTCCCCTCCCACAAGAGGAGGACGTCATCTATATACCTCGCCCCAAAATGTCAAAAATGGGCTACGGTTTTTATAGATGACGTCCTCCTCCCACCTCGCCATAAAAAGGTTCACCAAGCTTGGGGCATACTTGGCCCCCATTGCTACTCCCCGAACCTGTTTATAGTATTTCTGTTCAAACCAAAAATAATTGTGGCTTGCAGCAAACTCGAGTAAATTGATAACAAACTGTTGTTGTTGTACTGGCAAGGTGGACATGGTATTCAAATAGTGTGTCACAGCCGCAACACCCAATTCGTGTGGTATAATCGTGTACAGAGATGTCACATCAGCTGTCACTAATAGAGTCTGTTCACTAGGTCTCAGCTCAGAAAGTAAATTAATCACATGCCTCGTATCTTTCAGATAAGAGGGCATTTCCTGAACTAGCGGCTGAAGAAAAAAATCGATATATTTCCCCACCCGGGACGTAACAGAGTCAATCCCACTCACTATCGGACGTCCCGGGGGGGAAATAAGGCTCTTGTGAATCTTTGCAAGTAGTACAACACCGGAGTCCTTGGTGCCTTAGGGACAAGAAATGTTTTCTCTTTTTCATTCAGTATCTTAGACTGAAACCCTATATCAACCAAAGACTGTAAGGCCCTTTTATACTGAGTAGTAGGGTCTCCTGGCAATATGACATATGTATCAGTGTCATCCACTATGTTATGCATCTCTCTAATATAATCCTGGCGGTCCAGGATCACTATGCCACCACCCTTGTCCGCCGGGCGTATGACTACATTTTTATTATTGCATAGTGAATCCAGACCTTCCTCCATATTTTTATTCATTCTGCATTTAGCAATTTTAATCTGTTCTAAATCTCTCAATACCATGTCTTTAAAGACTTTTAACGAGGGGGCTATTGTTCCAGGGGGATTAAAAGTTGAAGCATTTGATAGTCCCGAGTGCATTATCTCTTGGGATGCTATGTCACATTGTTTAGTGGGCTGGGTTGCAAAATGCCTCTTTATGTTGACCCTACGGACGAATTTATGCACATCCATATAAGTCTGAAACTTATCAAGTTTCTTCGGTGGGGCAAATTTCAGACCATTATTGAGTAAAATCGTTTCTGATTTAGTGAGGGTCTGGGAACTGAGATTAAAAATTCCCTCCCCCTTTACCTCTTTAACCTTTTTTGATTGTACTCTCCTCCCCCCTCTGATTCCTCTTTGCTTTCTACGGGTCTTTTTACTCCTTGGGCACCCCTGGGAAAACCCCAATTTTGTTGTGTCTGGTCCCAGACATTAGACCTCCCATTGGTGTTCCCAAGTGGTTCCCTAATTCGGCCATCCTGTTCAGAATCGTTATAACCCCAACTGGGGGGGCCCACTCTATCCCTTAGTGGAAAAAAACGGTTATGTGTATCTACATTATAATCGTAATCCAACATATCATCTTCCCTATTAGGCTGGGACCTATTGTCATACGTTGGGCCCTGATAGTTTGATACATTGTGCCCATAATTGTCATAATTCCCCCTGGGAGGACCCCTATTAAAAGGGGGATTCCTTCTAGGGTAAGGTGACTGTGTGTACTCATATTGTGGGCCATAACCCCGATCATTACTGGTCCAATTCCCCTGTGGGTACGGTTGATTCCAGCCGGGGTTCGCAATAGGTTGCCCAATTCTCGCTGTTCCTGATGGCCTCCTAGGTGGCTGATGTGTCACATTCTTCCCCTCTTTCCCTATTTTGTTAAACGTTTTTTTAGGGGTCCTTGGGGGTTGTTTCCCGGTGGGTAGATGTTGAATGTGTGTAACACACTCTTCCCGGGGTTCCTCTCCTTGAGTGATAGCTGATTGTTCGCATAGCAATTTCTTTTGCCATTCGAATACCATTGATGCCTGATAATCAGCAAAATCCCTATTATATTTTTTCCTTTTTTTAATCTTTTGCTCCTTCTCCTCTTTATCTAAAACTTTTAAAAGATTATTAGACCTCTCTTTATATTCCTCTTTATCTTTATGTGGAAGAATGTTATCTCTGAGAGCCTTAATTTCACCATCCAATCTTACTAATTTGCTATTTTTTCGAGCAACTAAAAATTGTAGGAACTTAACCCCTGCATCGTTAAAATAGTGGAACCACTCCTCCAATTCAGTTTCTCCTTTTTGAGGGTAAACTTCCCACCGTAGGCTCCTGGGGACCATATTTAATTTAATATATGTCTCCAGGAAAGCCACATCCCACTGTGTGTGAATCTCTGAGATGGTGAGATTTTTCAATCTCATGAACAACCCACTCAGATCACTATCACTTTCTTTATACATCTCAAACACCCCTTCCGTATTGACTATTTTGGATACTCTATATTCAAAGATATCCATAACATTAAATTAATTCTGTGTTCACCTTAATCACAGTTTAAATATATATAATTGACAATAATAACCACAGTGAATGTGTGCCTTGCTGCTATTAATTTTGTATCTCTAAACAATCTATAAAACCTTCGAAAAACAGCGCTGGTCTGAATAAAGTGCTAAAAAAATATACATAAAAAATCAAGTGTAAATGAAACAAAACCTGATATTAGTGTTAATACTGACAATAGTAAGTTCTTGCTGCAACCCAATGCGAGACACACACAATATACAATAATCAAAAAAATATAGCTGCGCTAAAACTTATAAAACAAAATTATAAAGTGACATAATCTATCTGATTTGCAAAAATCCCAAAAACATGCAAAATAGTGCCAAAGTAATGATTTCCAGGCATATAAGCAGTCCAAAGAAAAGGAAAGATGGATAGGATGCTGAATCTTAATCCGTTTTCGGTGACTCTCAAAACCACCCTTTACACATGTAGCAGGTGCACCCAGAGGAGAAAGAGATTATCCACCACCAAATTAGAGGAGGCTTACCAGCTGTCAAGATCTCTTTTTTAAGGAGATCATACGGGCTTGTAAAATGATACGTTCCTGGTCCCCTCACTGGGCTCTGTTGATAACACCAATCTATCTGCTCCCTCTTTATGGTATATCTCGTTCCACCACAATCATTTAGTAGGGCAAAGAAAGAAAGAAAGAGAAGCTCCCATAGCATAATTCCGTAAAGATTTATTAAAATATAAAAAGTAAAGTAACAACTCACGAATTCCCAGCAGAGTATAAGCGTATAGCGTATAAAAAACACGAGCCGGCCGGCTCTCTCTTGTTTGCACTGCCCGCCCTTCCTGGTTAACGTGGAAATGCGGTGACGTCAGCACGCCGCTCCCCCTACGTCGTTTCGTCAAAAGTGACTTCTTCCTGGGGTACGAGCGGCGTGCTGACCCACCGCCATAAAATACTCACTGGTGATTGTAACCGCCCATTTCCGAGCTCTTGGTCACAGTTCCCAATTCGCCATCTTAGGATAGGGCAATGTTTAAGCATCTGCCCATACTGGATCGTCGCCTGTTCCAAAGGGAAAAGGAAGCCATTTCCCAAATGGAAATAGCAAGTTTACACCTACACTGGAACAATATACCTAAGAAACCAATTTGTTTATTTATTTAATTGGTCAACAAAGGCGTCTGTATCCGAACGCGCAACCTCCTTATGCGCAAGCTATTTAACGGTCACATACTTCCTAACTGAATAAGGGGTATGCATCAAGAACCAGTAATTAAATTGTTACACCAGTCCATACAACCAATAAAATCAATAAAAATCTACAACCCATATTAAAAAACATTCCTCCTCCTAGGGTATAGTCAAAAATATACCACTATCGGGAGCTATTAAAAAATAAAGATAAAGATAAATTCTTGTCTTAAACTGTATATTGAATAAGTTTATTTATACCCCCCAAAAATAAAATAAAGGGAATCAGAACACCCCCCCAATTGCCACTACCGTAATTGCCAAAAAGGCAGGGCTTTTACTTACCCATATAGGCAAAGTGTATTACTACATCCATACGGATGTTAATATTACTTAACCTCATCCTAGAGGGAGGAATAGTATTTTTATGTTTAACCGTTACTCCCCCTTAGTAAATAAACCCAGGGATGACCGGACCCATCTCAAATATCGTACCGAGGTCCCTCCGATGGGTCTAACCACACCCCGGGATCAATACCCTATATCCCAAGGGACGTGCATATCTAAATTATAATCAATGCACTGATTCCAAAAGTTGTAAAAATCTCCCATACCACCTCCTCCCTAAAGGCAACATGAGTTAAATGGAAACAGCGACTATCACCTTATAAACCATATGTCTTAACGACACTTATGTTATTAAAGAGTGTATTATAAATAAAGTCGCTTATCAGAATGACTTCAAGATTAATTGATGGATCCAGACCAGGAACTCGAAAATAGTTCACAAAAAGAAGAACAAAAAGAAGAGGCATTTTGCAACCCAGCCCACTAAACAATGTGACATAGCATCCCAAGAGATAATGCCCTCGGGACTATCAAATGCTTCAACTTTTAATCCCCCTGGAACAATAGCCCCCTCGTTAAAAGTCTTTAAAGACGTGGTATTGAGAGATTTAGAACAGATTAAAATTGCTAAATGCAGAATGAATAAAAATATGGAGGAAGGTCTGGATTCACTATGCAATAATAAAAATTTAGTCATACGCCCGGCGGACAAGGGTGGTGGCATAGTGATCCTGGACCGCCAGGATTATATTAGAGAGATGCATAACATAGTGGATGACACTGATACATATGTCATATTGCCAGGAGACCCTACTACTCAGTATAAAAGGGCCTTACAGTCTTTGGTTGATATAGGGTTTCAGTCTAAGATACTGAATGAAAAAGAGAAAACATTTCTTGTCCCTAAGGCACCAAGGACTCCGGTGTTGTACTACTTGCCAAAGATTCACAAGAGCCTTATTTCCCCCCCGGGACGTCCGATAGTGAGTGGGATTGACTCTGTTACGTCCCGGGTGGGGAAATATATTGATTTTTTTCTTCAGCCGCTAGTTCAGGAAATGCCCTCTTATCTGAAAGATACGAGGCATGTGATTAATTTACTTTCTGAGCTGAGACCTAGTGAACAGACTCTATTAGTGACAGCTGATGTGACATCTCTGTACACGATTATACCACACGAATTGGGTGTTGCGGCTGTGACACACTATTTGAATACCATGTCCACCTTGCTCGCTTGGTTCTCCCTATGTACTGGAGCCCGCATGGACATTGCAGGAGGTATACTACACCCTTAGAGCTACATGTTATAAAAGAATCGATTTTATGTTCCTTTTGGGTGCTGGTAGCAACAAATGATTCAGTTTTCTTCTTTTTACTCTTATTTAGTGTACAAATCTGGCACCGTCGGCACTGATGGTATCCAGTTAATTGTTGAAAGAAAGAAACTTTCTTGGTAGGGGGGTCTATTACATTAGGGGCCAACCTATGTCTCAAGGAAGGGACCCCTCTAAAAATGATTTCTGGATTTACTGGAAGAAAAGTACGGATAATTCTATCATTTGATAGAAGATACCAATGTTTTCGTAGCATCTTTCTGACCAGATAATGTTGGGTAGAAAAGGTTGTAACGAAAGGAATGATAGACTTTTTCATTTCCTTACCTGGACCAGCCTTCAACAGGGAGGTTCTATCAACCTCAGCTATTTGTTCTATAGTTGCATCCATGGACTCGACATCATACCCCTTATTTCCTAATCTCCCTTTCAGGATGTTGGCCGGCAGTCTAAAATCCCCAATATCAGAACAATTCCTCCTCATTCTTATAAATTGACTTTTGGGGATCGATTTTAGCCATGAATCATGATGGCAGCTGCCTATGGGTATGAAGGAATTCCTGTCTGTTTTCTTGAAGTAAGACATGGTTTTAAATCCCCCTTCTGATTTACTAATTGTCAGATCCAAAAAGTTGATACTGTCCAAGCTGGCTTCCACTGAAAACCTTATGCCCCTATCATTACGATTAATATTCAAAAAGAATTCATCAAGCTGGGACCTAGTCCCCTCCCACAAGAGGAGGACGTCATCTATATACCTCGCCCAAAATGTCAAAAATGGGCTACGGTTTTTATAGATGACGTCCTCCTCCCACCTCACCATAAAAAGGTTCGCCAAGCTTGGGGCATACTTGGCCCCCATTGCTACTCCCCGAACCTGTTTATAGTATTTCTGTTCAAACCAAAAATAATTGTGGCTTGCAGCAAACTCGAGTAAATTGATAACAAACTGTTGTTGTTGTACTGGCAAGGTGGACATGGTATTCAAATAGTGTGTCACAGCCGCAACACCCAATTCGTGTGGTATAATCGTGTACAGAGATGTCACATCAACTGTCACTAATAGAGTCTGTTCACTAGGTCTCAGCTCAGAAAGTAAATTAATCACATGCCTCGTATCTTTCAGATAAGAGGGCATTTCCTGAACTAGCGGCTGAAGAAAAAAATCGATATATTTCCCCACCCGGGACGTAACAGAGTCAATCCCACTCACTATCGGACGTCCCGGGGGGGAAATAAGGCTCTTGTGAATCTTTGGCAAGTAGTACAACACCGGAGTCCATGGTGCCTTAGGGACAAGAAATGTTTTCTCTTTTTCATTCAGTATCTTAGACTGAAACCCTATATCAACCAAAGACTGTAAGGCCCTTTTATACTGAGTAGTAGGGTCTCCTGGCAATATGACATATGTATCAGTGTCATCCACTATGTTATGCATCTCTCTAATATAATCCTGGCGGTCCAGGATCACTATGCCACCACCCTTGTCCGCCGGGCGTATGACTAAATTTTTATTATTGCATAGTGAATCCAGACCTTCCTCCATATTTTTATTCATTCTGCATTTAGCAATTTTAATCTGTTCTAAATCTCTCAATACCACGTCTTTAAAGACTTTTAACGAGGGGGCTATTGTTCCAGGGGGATTAAAAGTTGAAGCATTTGATAGTCCCGAGGGCTAGTGATGGCCGAACGGTTCGCCCGGCGGTCGTTTCGCGGCGAATTTCCGACATTCGCGGTCCGCACGTTCGAACGCCTTTTTCCGTCGTTCGCCGCGGCGGACTTACGTGTTTAATGTATACAAGAACTTTAACCTTTGGTGACACGTTTATCATGTGATACAGGACAGCCAATTGAGACATGACAGCACATGGACACTTGTACATTCCCCCTAACCTATAAATACACCCGATCCGGTGGCCATTTTACATTCTTTCTTCTGTTAAGATAGGGACAGGTTCCTGTGTGGAGTAGGGAGAGATAAACCACTAGCTATTTGGTACACAAAAGTTCTTTTCAGGACTGGTATAGGTGTTAGGTGTTGATAGGTTTGCTGTGCTGCTGATTCTTGCAGCAGCCTGAGTGTCTTTTGTTAGTTTAGAGAAAGGGAAAGGACGGTGTATGCTACAGGGACAGCCAGATTAGTCTTTCATCATCATCATCATCATCATCATCATTAGCTGTTACTATCAAGGTCCACAAAAGAGCTGTTCCAGTAACCACTAATCGTTCTCTTTTTTTGCCAATTTGTATAGGGACAGGAAGGAAGCAGTGTTGTCAGGCAGTGAGGGTAATT
This sequence comes from Lithobates pipiens, assembly GCF_037356315.1. NCBI lineage: Eukaryota > Metazoa > Chordata > Amphibia > Anura > Ranidae > Lithobates > Lithobates pipiens. The sequence goes on along the minus strand of NW_027507789.1, from coordinate 80,493,928 downwards.
TTAAAGACTTGCTGTTATTATTAGTTCCACAAAGGTTCTTTTCAGGACTGGTATCAGTGGTACAGTAATAGGCTTGTACATGTATAATATTCTTTCTTCCAAATATAGAAAGGATATTATACTTGACTGCTGCCCTTCTGCTGCAGTCTGCTAAACATTCACAACTCACTTGTTCCACAAAAGTTCTTATAAGGACTGGTAACTTGGTATAGGGTGCTACGGTACATAGGCTTGAGTGCGGTACAGTCTGCTGTTCTGTAAGGACCGCTATCGGTCCACAATAGATAGGGTTGACGTGCACCACTGCTGACCGCTCACCTATACTGCAGCAGTCCTTCAGCGGTATAGGGACTGACGTACAGTCTGCTAATCACTAACACACAACCTGCTTGTTCCACAAAAGTTCTTATAAGGACTGGTAACTTGGTATAGGGTGCTACGGTACATAGGCTTGAGTGCGGTACAGTCTGCTGTTCTGTAAGGACCGCTATCGGTCCACAATAGATAGGGTTGACGTGCACCACTGCTGACCGCTGCCCTATACTGCAGCAGTCCTTCAGCGGTATAGGGACTGACGTACAGTCTGCTAAACACTAATACACAACCTGCTTGGTCCACAAAAGTTCTTATAAGGACTGGTAACTTGGTATAGGGTGCTACGGTACATAGGCTTGAGTGCGGTACAGTCTGCTGTTCTGTAAGGACCGCTATCGGTCCACAATAGATAGGGTTGACGTGCACCACTGCTGACCGCTCACCTATACTGCAGCAGTCCTTCAGCGGTATAGGGACTGACGTACAGTCTGCTAATCACTAACACACAACCTGCTTGTTCCACAAAAGTTCTTATAAGGACTGGTAACTTGGTATAGGGTGCTACGGTACATAGGCTTGAGTGCGGTACAGTCTGCTGTTCTGTAAGGACCGCTATCGGTCCACAATAGATAGGGTTGACGTGCACCACTGCTGACCGCTGCCCTATACTGCAGCAGTCCTTCAGCGGTATAGGGACTGACGTACAGTCTGCTAAACACTAATACACAACCTGCTTGGTCCACAAAAGTTCTTATAAGGACTGGTAACTTGGTATAGGGTGCTACGGTACATAGGCTTGAGTGCGGTACAGTCTGCTGTTCTGTAAGGACCGCTATCGGTCCACAATAGATAGGGTTGACGTGCACCACTGCTGACCGCTCACCTATACTGCAGCAGTCCTTCAGCGGTATAGGGACTGACGTACAGTCTGCTAATCACTAACACACAACCTGCTTGTTCCACAAAAGTTCTTATAAGGACTGGTAACTTGGTATAGGGTGCTACGGTACATAGGCTTGAGTGCGGTACAGTCTGCTGTTCTGTAAGGACCGCTATCGGTCCACAATAGATAGGGTTGACGTGCACCACTGCTGACCGCTGCCCTATACTGCAGCAGTCCTTCAGCGGTATAGGGACTGACGTACAGTCTGCTAAACACTAATACACAACCTGCTTGGTCCACAAAAGTTCTTATAAGGACTGGTAACTTGGTATAGGGTGCTACGGTACATAGGCTTGAGTGCGGTACAGTCTGCTGTTCTGTAAGGACCGCTATCGGTCCACAATAGATAGGGTTGACGTGCACCACTGCTGACCGCTCACCTATACTGCAGCAGTCCTTCAGCGGTATAGGGACTGACGTACAGTCTGCTAATCACTAACACACAACCTGCTTGTTCCACAAAAGTTCTTATAAGGACTGGTAACTTGGTATAGGGTGCTACGGTACATAGGCTTGAGTGCGGTACAGTCTGCTGTTCTGTAAGGACCGCTATCGGTCCACAATAGATAGGGTTGACGTGCACCACTGCTGACCGCTGCCCTATACTGCAGCAGTCCTTCAGCGGTATAGGGACTGACGTACAGTCTGCTAAACACTAATACACAACCTGCTTGGTCCACAAAAGTTCTTATAAGGACTGGTAACTTGGTATAGGGTGCTACGGTACATAGGCTTGAGTGCGGTACAGTCTGCTGTTCTGTAAGGACCGCTATAGGTCCACAATAGATAGGGTTGACGTGCACCACTGCTGACCGCTCACCTATACTGCAGCAGTCCTTCAGCGGTATAGGGACTAAGAGTTTTGTCACAGGGTCATTTAAAAAATGACATGCAGAGGAAGAGGCAGGCCCTTCCGCAGGGGTGGTAGGGGTAGGGCAGGAGCAACAGGCTTGAGCCAAAGTGGGAAGTTGCAGAAGGTGCGTTCAATTACTTTAAAGGATGCACCAGACTTGGTTGAGTGGCTCGCTCAGCCTTACTCTTCTGCACCCTCCTCATCCTCTCGATCTGCACCCTCTTCTTCACTCTCTGCTATGTGCACCCCCAAAGACACTACCACCAACAACACGACCACCACCACCACATACCTTCCGCTTGAGTCACTGGAATTATTTTCCGATCCATATCAAGAGGACATTTCTGATGCGCAGCCACTCTTGGTATTGGATCAGGAAGAGGAGGTAGCAACAAGCGCTACTCAGCAGTCTGACGCCAGTACCCAGATCAGCCCAAGGAGGAGGTTGGTCCCCGGTGTTGCTGCCTACTCCGAGATCTCTACTTATAGCGGTGGGGAAGGTGACGTTGATGATGACGTGTCTAGTGATGTCACGTGGGTGCCCACAAGAGAGGAAGAGGAGGGGAGTTCAGAGGGAGATATGGACCAGCAGATAGGGAGGAGAAGCAGCAATGACTTACATTGCACAGCAGGGACAAAGCAGACTGCAAATGTATCAGGAGCGAGTCATCGACCATGTACGGTCACATCTGGCGCTCCCAGGACACCGGCACATGGCTCCGCAGTGTGGGCTTTTTTTAACGTGTCCGCTGCTGACAATAGCGTTGCCATCTGCAATCTTTGCAGTCAACGCGTTAGTCGCGGTAAGCCCAATACTCACCTAGGGACGACCGCCTTAAGAAGGCACATGAGCAGCCATCACCGAGCCCAGTGGGAGCAACGGAACACACAAAGCCACACTGCAGGCTCTCACCGTCCAGCCTCGTCTTCTACTTCTCCTTCTCCTCTCTCCTCACAATTGTCCTCCACTCCACCTTCCATCACGCCAAGCTCACATTTTTCTGCAAAAAGGCAGGCTTCCGTGGGCCTAATGTTTGAGCGTAAAAAAATGATGATGCCGGATAACCCTCTTGCCCAACGGTTGGCGGCTGGCTTGTCAGAACTCATAGCCCGCCAACTACTGCCATATAAACTGGTGGACTCGGAGGCCTTTCGCAAATTTGTGGCCATTGGAACACCACAATGGAAGGTCCCAGGAAGGAAGTATTTCTCAGAGAAGGGCATCCCAGAGCTATATGGCCATGTTCAGCGGCAAGTGAATGTATCTCTGGCACACAGTGTCGGTGCCAAGATACATCTGACCACAGACACGTGGTCTAGCAAACACGGGCAGGGAAGGTATATCAGTTTTACTGCCCACTGGGTGAACCTTCTGACGGCCGTCAAGCATGTAACCCGTGGCACCCGTGTAGATTTGGTTTTACCGCCACGGATTGCATGCAGGCCTGACTCTTCTTCTCCTCCTCCTACTCCATCCTCCTCCCTCTCCTCCTCAGCTGCCTCCTCCTTTTCCGCTGCTAGCGTCTCTTCCACTGCACCGCCCAAGCTCCCCAGAACCTATTCCACATGCCAGGTGAGACGTTGCCATGCCGTGCTGCGTCTGTTGTGCCTGGAAGCAAAGAGCCACACTGGCCCGGCACTCCTTTCAGCTTTGCGTTCACAGGCAGATGAGTGGCTAACACCGCTCAATTTGACAGTTGGTAAAGTGGTGTGTGACAACGGTGCCAATCTGCTTAGCGCATTGAAACAGGGCAAAATCACGCACGTGCCGTGCATGGCACACGTCTTAAACTTGGTCGTGCAGCGATTCCTTGTCAAATACCCTGGGGTCCAGGACATCTTGCGGCAGGCAAGGAAAATCTCGGCCCATTTCAGAAGATCTTACACGGCCATGGCTCGCCTTGCTGACATTCAGCGGCGACACCATCTGCCGGTCAGACGTCTTATTTGCGATTGCCCGACGCGATGGAACTCAACCTTCTATATGCTTGATAGGCTGCTCCAGCAGAAACGTGCAGTTAACGTCTACCTGTATGAACTCTGCGAAAGAAACGGTTCTGGGGAGCTGGGTTTTTTTTCACCGCGCCAGTGGCTGCTCATGCGCGACACATGCAGACTTCTGCGGCCATTTGAGGAGATCACCAAACTGGTCAGTCGCAGCCATGGCGCCATCAGTGACATGGTACCTTATGCCTTCTTTCTGGAGCGTGCATTGCGTCGTGTCATTGATCAGGCTGTGGAGGAGCAGGAGCGGGAAGATGAGGAAGTCGCAATGCTGGATGAATTCCCAGGGGGGGCTACTCTATCTGAGACAAGTCAACAACAGGAGTCTGATGAGGAGTCAGAGGAGGATGGTGCCGGGGCGGATGAGCAGGAGCAAGAAGAGCATGCTTTAAACCTTTCTGGGATCCCTGTTGTGCGAGGATGGGGAGAGGAGAATGAAGAGGACGACATTATCCTGGATGATGAGCAGGAGCCAGGCCACCACACCGCTTCCACTTTAGTGCAAATGGGGGCCTTCATGCTCCAGTGTTTTAATAGGGACCCCCGTATAAAAAGCATGAGGGTCAAGGACCAGTACTGGGTGGCAACGTACTTAGACCCCCGGTACAAACACAAAATGGCGGAAATGTTACCGCCGTCGCAGAGGGCTGTCAGAATGCAGCACTTCCAGGCCTTGCTTCGAGAAATGCTGCATTCTGCTTTTGCGTGCGCTGGCAGAGGAGCAATTCCCACTCCCAGAGAAGGATTTGCGGGTACCAATCCAACAGCGCCTGCAAGAAGAGGCCGGTTTGAAGATGTGTTGGTGACTTCGGATATGAGGTCATTCTTTCAGCCGACCCATCGACAGGTGTCATCCGGATCCAGCATCAGGGAACGCCTAGACCGTCAGGTGTCCGACTACATTGGGTTAACGGCCGATGTGGACGCTCTGAGGAGTGATGAACCCCTAGACTACTGGGTGGGCAGGCTTGACCTCTGGCCAGAGCTTGCCCAATTTGCAATCGAACTGTTGGCTTGCCCCTCATCCAGTGTCCTGTCCGAAAGGACGTTCAGCGCAGCAGGGGGGATTGTGACCGATAAGCGTACTCGCCTAGCTCACCACAGTGTTAACTACCTCACATTTCTAAAAATGAATGAGGCATGGATCTCGGAGGAATTCAACACATGTGACCAGTAGACCATGTATATGTCTATAAACTATTTTTTTAATCAAGCACACAGACCTTCTTAATTCATTTGGCTCACTTCCTTGACCCAAAAAAGCACACCGTACTATATGCCCCTACCCTCCTCTTTGAAGAGGTTGAGCGGTGTCATATTTCTACTGGGGCTGCTTATGATATCCCTGTGCTGTGCTGACTTCCTCCTGGGGGTTCTTATTATGAAGGGATCACACTATCCCTGTGCTGTGCTGACTTCCTCCTGGGGGTTCTTATTATGAGGGGATCACACCATCCCTGTGCTGTGCTGACTTCCTCCTGGGGCTGCTTACGGTGCTGCTGTCAGTGCTGTATGTCACGGTGCTGCTGTCAGCGCTGTATGTCACGGTGCTGCTGTCAGCGCTGTATGTCACGGTGCTGCTGTCAGCGCTGTATGTCACGGTGCTGCTGTCAGCGCTGTATGTCACGGTGCTGCTGTCAGCGCTGTATGTCACGGTGCTGCTGTCAGCGCTGTATGTCACGGTGCTGCTGTCAGCGCTGTATGCCACGGTGCTGCTGTCAGCGCTGTATGTCACGGTGCTGCTGTCAGCGCTGTATGTCACGGTGCTGCTGTCAGCGCTGTATGTCACGGTGCTGCTGTCAGCGCTGTATGTCACGGTGCTGCTGTCAGCGCTGTATGTCACGGTGCTGCTGTCAGCGCTGTATGTCACGGTGCTGCTGTCAGCGCTGTATGTCACGGTGCTGCTGTCAGCGCTGTATGTCACGGTGCTGCTGTCAGTGCTCTGTATTACGGTGCTGCTGTCAGATGCCTCTATCACGGTGCATGTGTCATTCCGGTATGTCACGCTGCTGGTGATCATCTCCTGCACCCTCTTCTTTGCCTACCCTGGTCCCTGACCTTCCCTCTCCTCCATTGCCTTCATTAGCTCCATAGTCCTGAATTGTTAGAACAATTTCCCAAATAAAATAAAAATGCTTGTAGTTATCGATCCCAAATTCACCTCATACATGTATTATGTCATTGTCCAGATGGTGGGACTACGTTTTACCCCCTAATAATTACCACGTGGCCGCAAATTCGACATGAAGGTTTGCAAAGTTCGCCTCCCATTGAAGTCAATGGGGCCCGCGGCGAACGGTCGGTTTCGCGAACGTTTGGGTCCGTTCGCATTTCGCGTTCGCGAAACGTCCCGTCGGAAGTTCGTCCATCACTACCGAGGGCATTATCTCTTGGGATGCTATGTCACATTGTTTAGTGGGCTGGGTTGCAAAATGCCTCTTCTTTTTGTTCTTCTTTTTGTTCTTCTTTTTGTGAACTATTTTCGAGTTCCTGGTCTGGATCCATCAATTAATCTTGAAGTCATTCTGATAAGCGACTTTATTTATAATACACTCTTTAATAACATAAGTGTCGTTAAGACATATGGTTTATAAGGTGATAGTCGCTGTTTCCATTTAACTCATGTTGCCTTTAGGGAGGAGGTGGTATGGGAGATTTTTACAACTTTTGGAATCAGTGCATAGATTATAATTTAGATATGCACGTCCCTTGGGATATAGGGTATTGATCCCGGGGTGTGGTTAGACCCATCGGAGGGACCTCGGTACGATATTTGAGATGGGTCCGGTCATCCCTGGGTTTATTTACTAAGGGGGAGTAACGGTTAAACATAAAAATACTATTCCTCCCTCTAGGATGAGGTTAAGTAATATTAACATCCGTATGGATGTAGTAATACACTTTGCCTATATGGGTAAGTAAAAGCCCTGCCTTTTTGGCAATTACGGTAGTGGCAATTGGGGGGGTGTTCTGATTCCCTTTATTTTATTTTTGGGGGGTATAAATAAACTTATTCAATATACAGTTTAAGACAAGAATTTATCTTTATCTTTATTTTTTAATAGCTCCCGATAGTGGTATATTTTTGACTATACCCTAGGAGGAGGAATGTTTTTTAATATGGGTTGTAGATTTTTATTGATTTTATTGGTTGTATGGACTGGTGTAACAATTTAATTACTGGTTCTTGATGCATACCCCTTATTCAGTTAGGAAGTATGTGACCGTTAAATAGCTTGCGCATAAGGAGGTTGCGCGTTCGGATACAGACGCCTTTGTTGACCAATTAAATAAATAAACAAATTGGTTTCTTAGGTATATTGTTCCAGTGTAGGTGTAAACTTGCTATTTCCATTTGGGAAATGGCTTCCTTTTCCCTTTGGAACAGGCGACGATCTAGTATGGGCAGATGGTTAAACATTGCCCTATCCTAAGATGGCGAATTGGGAACTGTGACCAGGAGCTCGGAAATGGGCGGTTACAATCACCAGTGAGTATTTTATGGCGGTGGGTCAGCACGCCGCTCGTACCCCAGGAAGAAGTCACTTTTGACGAAACGACGTAGGGTGAGCGGCGTGCTGACGTCACCGCATTTCCACGTTAACCAGGAAGGGCGGGCAGTGCAAACAAGAGAGAGCCGGCCGGCTCGTGTTTTTTATACGCTATACGCTTATACTCTGCTGGGAATTCGTGAGTTGTAACTCTACTTTTTATATTTTAATAAATCTTTACGGAATTATGCTATGGGAGCTTCTCTTCTTCTTTCTTTGCCCTACTAAATGATTGTGGTGGAACGAGATATACCATAAAGAGGGAGCAGATAGATTGGTGTTATCAACAGAGCCCAGTGAGGGGACCAGGAACGTATCATTTTACAAGCCCGTATGATCTCCTTAAAAAAGAGATCTTGGCAGCTGGTAAGCCTCCTCTAATTTGGTGGTGGATAATCTCTTTCTCCTCTGGGTGCACCTGCTACGTGTGTAAAGGGTGGTTTTGAGAGTCACCGAAAACGGATTAAGATTCAGCATCCTATCCATCTTTCCTTTTCTTTGGACTGCTTATATGCCTGGAAATCATTACTTTGGCACTATTTTGCATGTTTTTGGGATTTTTGCAAATCAGATAGATTATGTCACTTTATAATTTTGTTTTATAAGTTTTAGCGCAGCTATATTTTTTTGATTATTGTATATTGTGTGTGTCTCGCATTGGGTTGCAGCAAGAACTTACTATTGTCAGTATTAACACTAATATCAGGTTTTGTTTCATTTACACTTGATTTTTTATGTATATTTTTTTAGCACTTTATTCAGACCAGCGCTGTTTTTCGAAGGTTCTATATTTATAGTAGCTGACATCCCCCGTGTTCCTCTATACATCACAATAGTAATTACAAAATGAAATAAGTACTAATAATGGGGCGGAACAAATATGAGGACTGTGAGGTTTCCTTTAGTTGAACTGACAAAAGTGCCCATTCTAGAGCTGGTAACATTGAGGATATTCAGTATAATTTTAAAGAACAGTTTTTGTGGGTAAGAGGCATAGGGGAGGAGTATGGATGGTATACAAGTGGGAAGTATGTGCAGGTGAGGGAGAGGAATGTGGAGGGTCTAACAGTGGACACTATGTACACGAGAGGAGTGCAGAGGGTATGGCAGAAGGCACTTTGTACAGGAGAGGAGTGTGAAGGGTATGACAGTGGGCAGTATGCACAGCAGAGGAGTGTAGAGGGTATGACATTGGGCACTATGTATAAGAGAAGAGTGTGGAGGGTATGACAGTGAACAATATGTACAGGAGTGTGGAGGGCATGACAGTGGGCACTATGTACAGGAGAGAAGTGTGGAGAGTAGGACAGTAAGCAGAAATTACAGGAGAAGATTGTGGAGGGAGGGTATGACGTGGGCACTATGTATAGGAGAGGAGTATGGAGGGTATGACAGTGAGTAGTATGTACAGGAGAGGAGTGTGGAGAGTATGACAGTGGGCGCTATGTATAGGAGAGAAGTGTTGGAGGTATGACAGTGGGTAGTATGTACAGGAGAGGAGTGCTGAGGGTATGACAGTGGGTGCTATGCATAGGAGAGAAGTGTTGGAGGTATGACAGTGGGCACTATGTATAGGAGAGGAGTATGGAGGGTATGACAGTGAGTAGTATGTATAGGAGAGGAGTATGGAGGGTATGACAGTGGGCAATATGTACAGGAGAGAAGTGTATGACAGTGGGCACTATTTACAAGAGACAATTCTCAAAGTCAATCTTTTTTTTTTTTTGGCAAATGGGCCTATCTTGAGAAAGGGGCCTGGAGCTGCAGCTCCAATAGCCCCTATGTTAATCCGGCCCTGGGTGCATCCCTGGAACAAAGTTCCCAAACTTGATGCTCCCTTGGCTAAAGTCTCTAAAAAGACAGATTTGGCCTTTGATGATATGGGTTCTCTCAGGGATCCCATGGATAAGAGGGGAGACGTGCTGCTTAAGAGGGCCTGGGATGCCTCTTCCATTGGGCTTAAACCAGCCTTAGCAGCTACCTGTGTGGCCAGAAACTTAGAGTGTTGGCTTACACAGTTACAATCGCATATTTCAGTGGCACTTCCAGGCAACAGCTGTTGAAGTCCTTTCCGCTACTGTTCAAGGCAGTGGGGTTTTTGGCCGATGCCTCTGCAGAATCAGTCAAATTGGCTGCTAGATCTGCCGCATTAGTGAACGCTGCCAGAAGGGCCGTTTGGCTTAAAACCTGGACAGGCGACACAGCTTTGAAATTCAAGCTATGTGGATTACCTTTTTCAGGGGACCATTTGTTCGGGTCCGGCCTGCAAGAGGCGTTAGAGCGCACGCAGGATAGGAAGAAAGTTTTCCCAGAAAAGAAAAAGAAAGCTGAAGGAAGGCGCTTTTTTCGAGGCTCTTAGGCAGCAGAACCTGCAGGAAAGGGAGGTTCGCCCCAAAAAACATTGGTCGGGTCACAAGGGAAGGGGCAGAGGAGGAATCTTATTCAATCCTCCTCAACCCTCCCCTAAAACCCAGTGACTCCTGTGTCCCGGTGGGAGGAAGGCTGGGGAAGTTCCTTCCACAATGGGATACTTCAACCGAAAGTCCGTTCATACGAGATGTAATAAGGAACGGTTACAGGTTGGAGTTTGGTTCAGAGACCTGGGATTGATGACTTCATGCTTTCCAGCGGTGGCGTGGGCAAGGCATCATCAGCGCCCTTTGCAGAGACTTATGCTCTGTTATTGGGATGGCAGGGAGCAGAGCCTGGATCAGGTTATGCCCCTATCTTCTGCCGTAAGGAAATCACGTTCCCGTACGTGATTTAGTGCACAAGGTTTAGGGGGCGCGCGTGACTCGCTCGCGCTGCGTTTGGACACAGTGGGAGCCAATCATCGGGTCCAACGGGACGCAATGTCCACCGGGACCAGCTGGTTGTTCACAGGAATGGCAGAACGGCAGTCTACCTATGTAAACAAGGCAGATTGCCAATCTGTGAGGGAAAGATAGCATTCTTGTGTTTCTGATCTCTTTCTTTCTCCAGTCACAGCAACCCCCCCAGTTGGAAAGCACCCCTTAGGGAACAAGTTTAACCCTTTTATCACCCCTGATGTTAACCCCTTCTCCTCCACTGTCACTAGTACAGTGACAGTGCATATTTTTAGCACTGATCACTGGACTGGTGTCACTGGTCTCCAAAAAATGTTAAAAGTGTCTGATCTGTCTGCCACAATGTCACAGTCCCGCTAAAAATCACAGATCGCCACCATTACTAGTTAAAAGAAATCTATAAAAATTCCATAAAAATATCCCTTAGTTTGTAAAAGGTATAACTTTTGCTCAAACCAATCAATATACGTTTATTGGGATTTTTTTTACCAAAAATATGTAGAAGACATACCCTCCCCTAAAACCCAGTGACTCCTGTGTCCCGGTGGGAGGAAGGCTGGGGAAGTTCCTTCCACAATGGGATACCTCAACCGAAAGTCTGTTCATACAAGATGTAATAAGGAACGGTTACAGGTTGGAGTTTGGTTCAGTTCCCCTCCCGAATTTTCAGGTAACCAGGTTACCAAGGGACACAGACCGGCCCCCACATCTCCAGACAGGCCCCCGACATACCATTGGCCCCCAACATCCACAGACTGGCCCCCCACATCCACAGACTGGCCCCCGACATACCACTGGCCCCCCACATCCACAGACTGGCCCCCGACATACCACTGGTTCCGATATCCACAGACTGGCCCCCAAAATCCACAGACTAGCCCCCACATCCACAGACTGGCCCCCAACATCCACAGACTGGCCCCCAACATCCACAGACTAGCCCCCAACATTCACAGACTGGCCCCCACATTCACAGACTGGCCCCCGACATCCACAGACTGGCCCCTGACATCCACAGACTGGCACCCGACATCCACATACCATGACTGGCCCCCGACATCTGACTGGACCCCGCCCCGACATCCACAGTGACAGACTGGCCCCCGACATGCCGCCGTTGCGGTGCGGAGATATTTAACTGTGGCGCCGCCCACTGCACTTTACACTGACACACACACACACTGGCAGCGGGGGTGGGCGGCGCCACAGGTGTAGACCAACTTCTGGTCTTCTTAAAAATGGCGGCCGGCGGAGACATCGTCCTCCCATAGACCCATTTCCCGGGACAAACCGAATTTCCCGGGACATTTCCCGGGACAAAATTAATTCGGGACAAATGTCCTAATCCCGGGAAATTCGGGACAGTTGGCAACTATGATATATATATATAATCAGGGGGGGGTGTATGGCCAGGGGGTTTCATGGGATTCTATTGTGCTTTCTTTAGTATTCTGTCCAGTCGCTTTCTGCCCTTGCCTGCCCTGCGATTATGAGTCAGCCGCTGCTAGACCAAGACCCTTCCTTTCTTAGGTAAGGGTTCGTACTTCATGTTTTTTTTTTCGTTTTTTTGTGTTTATCCCAGACTAAAAGAGTGCCTTGCACTATTACTTTCGTTTCAGCCCTATACACAAGAAAACGTCTAATCAGACATCTGGTCATCACAACGGACGCACACGCCCAAGTTTGGCGCACAGCCGCTCAACTAGCTCTCATCATTCTAAGGAAAGAGCAAGATCCAAAAGGCATCGGTCAGCTAGCCCTCCCAGGCAGGTAAAGAGGGAATGTAGGGCGTGATGTGCACCCCCGATGACAGATAAACTGATCTGTAAAGACTGTTTTCAAGCCTGCACGGATCGCGAAAAGGCAGAGGTGGAACAAGTTACAGAGTTGATCAAAAGAGTGGTTAACCACTTGACCACTGGGCACTTAAACACCCTTAATAACCAGACCAATTTTCAGCTTTCGGTGCTCTCACATTTTGAATGACAATTACTCAGTCATGCAACACTGGACCTATATGACATTTTTGTCCTTTTTTTTCACACAAATAGAGCTTTCTTTTGGTGGTATTTAATCACCGCTCTTTTTTTTATTTTTTGTGCTATAAAAGAAAAAATACAGAAAATTCTGTAAAAAAAAGAATTTTTATTTGTTTCTGTTATAAAATTTAGCAGATTAGTAATTTTTTCTTCATACATTTTGGCCAAAATTTATACTACTGCATATCTTTGGTAAAAATAAGTACAAATTGGTGGATATTATTTGGTCTTTGTGAAAGTTATAGAGTCCACAATCTATGGTGCCAATATCTGAAAATTGATCACACCTGAAGTACTGACGGCCTATTTGAATTCTTGAGACCCTAACATGCCAGAAAAGTACAAATACCCACCAAATGACTCCTTTTTGGAAAAAAGACATTCCAATGTATTTAGTAAGAGGCATGATGAGTTTTTTTAGGTTGTCATTTTTTTCCCACAATTCTTTGCAAAATCAAGATTTTTCTAACTTTTTTTTTTCTCACAAAATTGTCATATTATCAGTTTATTTCTCACACACAGCATATGCATACCACAAATTACACCCCAAAACACATTCTGTTATTACTCCCGAGTACGGCGATACCACATGTGTGAGATTTTTACACAGTGTGGCCACATACAGAGGCCCAACATGCAGGGAGCGCCATCAATTTTTCAAATGCTTTTTTTTGGAAAAAAAAACAGTTTCGTACTTAAAAAATAAAAAACACAGTAAAGTTAGCCCAATTTTTGCATAATGCGAATGATGAAGTTACGCTGAGTAATAGATACCTAACATGTCACTCTTCAAAATTGCACACGCTCGTGGAATGGCGCCAAACGTCTCTACTTAAAAATCCCCATAGGCGATGATTTAATTTTTTTTTACTGGTTATATGTTTGAGTTACAGAGGAGGTCTAGAGCTAGAATTATTGCTCTCGCTGTAACGTTCGCAGCGATACCTCACATGTGTGGTTTGAACACTGTTTTCATATGTGGGCGGGACTTACGTATGCGTTCGCTTCTGCATGCGAGCACATGGGGACCGGGGCGCTTTAAAAAAAAAAAATGTATTGTTCATTTTACTTTATTTATTTTAGTTTGACTTTTTTCCCCCCCAAAAAATTTTTTTGATCACTTTTATTCTTATTACAAGGAATGTAAACATCCCTTGTAATAGGAATATGGCATGACAGGTCCTCTTTACAGTGAGATATGGGGTCAATAAGACCCCACATCTCACCTCTAAGCTGGGAAGCCTGAAAAAAAAAAAAGATTCTGGCTTTGATCGTATTGGCGAGTCGGTAGAAGCACCGGAGGGCGGCGGGAGAGGGGGGGGGGGTGTCTATGGGTATCACAGACTATGGCTGGGTATGGCTGGGTATCTCCGAGTATGGCTGGGTATCTCTGAGTATGGCTGGGTATCTCCAATTATGACTGGGTATCTCCAAGTATGACTGGGTATCTCCAAGTATGACTGGGTGTCTCCAAGTATGACTGGGTGTCTCCAAGTATGACTGGGTATCTCAGAGTATGACTGGATATCTCAGAGTATGGCGTTGCAGAGTATTGCATTGCAGGGCATTGCAGGGTATTGGCAGGTGTTGCAGAGCATTGCAGAGTGTTGCAGGGTATTGGCAGGTGTTGCAGAGCACTGCAGAGTGTTGCAGGGTATTGGCGGGTGTTGCAGAGCATTGCAGAGTGTTGCAGGGTGTTGCAGGGTGTTGCAGGGTATTGCAGGGTGTTGCAGGGTGTTGCAGGGCATTGGCGGGTGTTGCAGAGCATTGCAGTGTGTTGCAGGGTATTGGCGGGTGTTGCAGAGTATTGCAGCAGAGTATTGCAGCAGAGTATTGCAGCAGAGTATTGCAGCAGAGTAATGGCAGGGTATGATGGGGCTAATTTTTGGTGAGCAGCGATGTGGGCACTGCAGATGCAGCCCACAGCGCTGCTGACACCGATCTCTTCCCCCTCCGCTGTACCGATCGGTACAGAGAGGAGGAGGGAGGAACCGGCGTCATAACATGACGCCGGTTTGTTTACAAGTGATCACTCCGTCATTTGACGGAGCGTTCACGTGGTAAACGGCCGCGATGAGCAGCCGTTTACCGTGATCCGTGATGCGCCGGGTCCTGTGGACCCCGCGGTCAAGAATGCTCTCGAGTGCGTGCCCCAGGGGGCGTGCAAGAGCGGAATTCTGAGAGGACGTCATATGACGGCCTCCCAGAGTTAAACAACCGCCCTGTAGCCGTCATTCGGCTATGGGCCGGTTGTTAAGTGGTTAAAGACTCATTAGCAGAGCTAATTCATACAACTCCCTCCCTGCAAGACACGCTTAGGGGTCAAACGTCAGAAATGACTAACCAGGGTCAATCATCCGCATACCCAGCAGGCACTTCTTCAACTCCGCCTCCCTTATCTGCTGGGGACAGTGCCGAGTCGGAGGATTCCTTAGATGAATCAGAACCCTCGGGGTTTAATTTTTCATTAGTACAACCTTTTGTCTTAGCGGTTAAACAAGCTATCTGCTGGGAAGAGGTGGAAGAGCCTCCTAAAAAGACAAAAACCTTTTTTCCATTTCTGAAAATGAAATTAATTTTTTTCCCTTTCTAGAAGAATTAAAGGATTTAATAGAAGGGGAGTGGAAGAGGACGGATAAACGCTTCTCCCTAAATAGACTCCAGAAGATGTACCCACTGGCCAAGTCAGATACAGCCTTCCTGGATACACCTCCAGTAGTTGATGCAGCAGTGGTGCGTTTAACCAAGAACATCACCCTACCTATGGAGGATTCGGCCTCTTTTTAAAGATCCTCTGGAAAGGCGTATAGATGGATTTGAAAAAAGCCTATCAGTTGGCTGGAGGAGCATGTAGACTGGCTGTGGCTTTAGCCTTGGTGTCTAATGCCATTAAAGTTTGGACAGAAAACATTGAAGTAGTCATCAGAGAAGATGTACCAAAGGACGACATTATAAAAGCCATTGGCAGCCGATGCAGCATCAAAACAAAACTGGTGCAAAATCCCTTTTGATGGGAAGGCACTCTTTGGAGAAAGACTGGAAAAGGCAATCTCGAGAGTGACAGGAGGGAAGTTGGGGCTACTTCCCCAGGATAGAAGGGTGAGGGATTCACGCGTGGTATCAACAAAATTCCAAGCTTCCAGGAATAGGAATTTCTCCAAATTTAGACAAGGCAGAGACCCCAAAAAGAATTGAAGAAGTACTCAGGCCACGTTTCTAAAGGCAAATAGAGAAGCCTCTCCAATACTCAGGAGGGGACAAAGTCCTTTTGACAAAAGGCCACTGCAGCCAGGTTGAAGTGGTTTGCGGAGGTATCGGGCAGTCATTGCGAAGATCCGTGGGTGGTCTCTACAGTCCATTTTACCCATTTTTGGACCTTCCAAGATGTGCCCCCCACAAGACTCGTTAGTTCTAACAAAAAGTCCAACTTCACAGCAGAAAGCGGAAGCTCTGCACAAATATCTTCACCTTCTTGTAGTACAACAGGCAATTTTACTGGTCCCTCCCTCCGAGAGATTCATGGGATTCTATTCTCCTCTCTTCCTCATCCCCAAGAAGAGTGGAGAGTGGAGACCAGTGGTGGATCTGAAGAGGTTAAATCGTTTCATACGTTTCACAGCTCGACTCGTTCAAGATGTAATCCTTGCAGACGATAATCCAGATGGTCCAACCAGGAGACTGGATGGTATCGGTAGACTTGCAAGATGCTTATTTCCATGTTCCTGTGTTACCAGCGTTCCAAAGATTTTTGAGAGTGGCAATAGGCTCAACACATCTCCGGTTTCAATGCCTGCCTTTTGGCCTATGCACATCACCAAGGATATTCTCAAAAGTTCTATAATTTCAGCCCTGGCACCTTCGAGTCTTTCACTTTTTGGATGACATTCTATTGCTAGAGTCCAATCAAGCCCAGCTACGGAACCACAAGGAGATTCTTCTGAGGACTCTGAGAGAGTTTGGATGGTTAGTAAACAGAGAAGAGCCTCCTAACCCCTACTCAGGTGATGATTTACCTGGGTGCTCTATTCAACACCAAGTCTGGTACAGTGCGCCTCCCTCCCCAGAAGGTGAAGGCGATTGTTCAGAAGCCGGTCCACGTCAGATCTCTCTCCCACCTGTCAGTCTCGAATTGCTTGAGTTTAATCGGGACCATGGCGGCTTGCCTTCCAATGTTACCTTGGGCTCATTGGCATCTGAGGACTTTTCAATGGGGCTTTTTGACGCAGTGGAGGAAGAAGTCCCTATGTCAGAGAATATCAATTTCAGCTTCTATGAAGAGAAGTCTCCTCTGGGGGTCGAAGGAAGACCTAATTTCAAAGCCTTGGCTCCTGCAATGCCCTTCCTGGACCATTCTTACCACCGACGCAAGTTCGAAAGGGTAGGGAGCACACTGAGATTACCTGGCAGTGCAAGAGAAATGGGACGTCCCTGTGGCGGGGGTAGTCTCCAACGTCTTAGAGCTGCGAGCAGTGTATTTAGCTCTGCTGAGTCTAAAAGAACATCTACGGCAGAAACAAGTGCTAGTGCGGCTAGACAACAGAGCAGCAGTTTCATATATTTAACGGCAGGGGTGAACACACAGCATCACATTATTAAAGGAAGTAGAGCCCATTATGTTATGGGCAGAAAGAAATTTGTTGGATTTAAAGGCAGTTTACATTCTGGGCCGTTTGAATCAGCAGGCGGATCGCCTATCACGTTGTTTTCCAGACAGCAACGAGTGGGCAGTGCACCCATCAGAGTTCAGTTGGATCATGAGTCTGCAGAAGCCACCAGAAATAGATCTCTTTGCTTCTCCAATGAATGCGAAGCTGCCGAGATTTCCATCCCGTTTGCCTCATCCCCATGCAGAAGCAGTAGATGCCCTCTCGAGTCCGTGGCGATGCGAGACCGCATATGCGTTTTCCCCCAGACCCTTGATCGCAAAGTTTTTAATCAGATTATCGATGGAGCCAGTCAGAGTGATAGCTATTCTGCCTTACTGGCCGAAGAGGCCGTGGTTCCCTTGGGCAGTGAACCTCAGCGTATGCCCCGCCGTTCAAGATCCCAGTGTTCCCGCAGCTTCTCTCACAGGGGAAATTGGTGCACCAGGCTCCTCACAAACTGAATCTACATCTTTGGATCTTGAGCAGCAGAATTTCCAGTCATTAGGATTCTCAGTGGGGGTGATTTCTACTCTCCTAAAGGCTAGGAAACCTTCCACGAACTTTATCTATTCTAAAATATGGAATACATTTAAAACATTTGCAGAAAGTAAGCAGTGGGACCCCACCACTCCGTCCACCTCAGTAGTTTTGGAGTTTCTGCAGAATGGTTTAGATCTGCGGCTCAGTTTAACCAGTAGAGACCCGCGCTATAGCCAAATGACGGCTACAGCGCGGACCCCCTTTGCCGATCCCGTGCACGAGCGGCCTGTGCGCCCTCTGTCTACGAGACTCACCTGATCACGGATCCGAGCAAGGGGTCGATCCCGACCCCTTACCACGTGATCAGCTATCAGCCAATGACAGCAGTCCCGATCATGGCCAGCTTACCAGTACCCACCTGCCCCCTTCCAGTGCCACCTCTGTAATAAAAAAGGGGCCCCCCATCAGTGCCACCCAGCTGTGCCCATAGTGCCACCCAGCAGTGCCCATAGTGCCACCCAGCAGTGCCCACAGTGCCACACATCAGTGCCCACAGTGCCACACATCAGTGCCCACAATGCCACCCATGAGTGCCCACAATCTGCCTCAACAACGGTGCTGCACCCCAGTGCCACATATCCGTGCCCATCAGTGTCATCTACCAGTGCCCATCAGTGCCGCCCATCAGTGCCCAGCAGTGCCACCTATCAGAGCCACCTATCAGTGCCACCTATCAGTGCCCATCAGTCCCATCTATCAGTGGTACCTATTAGTGCCACCCATCCGTGCCATCTTATCTGTGCCCATCTTTGCCCATCAGTGCCGCCTTATCTGTGCCCATCAGTATTGCCTTATCTGTGCCTATCGGTGCCACTTTATCTGTGCCTACCGGTGCCACTTTATCTGTGCCTATTAGTGCCGCCTTAACTATGCCTATCAGTGCCCACCAGTGCAGCCTATCAGTGCCCACCAGTGCCGCCTCATCAGTGCACTTCAATGAAGGAGAAAAATGACCTGTTTGCTAAATTTTATAACAAACTATTAAACATGATTTATTTTTTATTTTTTTTATTTTGCATCTTTTTTGTTTGTTTAGCAAAAAATAAAACTCCCAGCTGTAATTAAATACCACCAAAAGAAAGCTCTATTTGTGGTAAAAAAATGATAAAAATTTCATTTGGGTGCGGTATTGTATGACCGCGCAATTGTCATTCAAAGTGCATCAGCGCTGAAAGCTGAAAATTGGTCTGGGCAGGAGGGGGGTTTAAGTGCCCAGTAAGCAAGTGGTTAAAGTGGTGCTCAGGCCAAAATTACACTTTTTAAATAAAAATACCCCTATAATACACAAGCTTAAAATGGAAGTAAACCCTTCCAAACAACTTTGACCTACAGGTAAGCCTAGATTAAGGCTTACCTGTAGGTCCAAGTAATATCTCCTAAACCTATATGGTTTAGGAGATATTTGCCCGAAAATGGGCACCGCTGTCTACGGCGCATGCGCCGTAGACAGCGGCGCGCATGCGCACTAAATGCGGCAAGTCCAAGAATGGATTTGCCAAATTTGTCGACTCCCGTGCGCATGCGCGGGAGTGACGTCATCGCGGCCTCGCCGTATGACAGCGGCGGAGCTGCGAGGCGCGACTCCCGTGCGCATGCGCGGGAGTGACGTCATCGCGGCTTCGCCGCTGTCATTGGTCGGAGCTGCGAGACGCCACCAGCAAGATGGACGCGGCGGACTACAGGGATCAGCGGCGACTTCGCTGGCTCCTGTGTCAGGTAAGTGACACATAATGAGCTACTATGCGATGCATAGTAGTCCATTATGCTTTACGTTTGCAGGGAAAAAAAGAGGAAGTAAACCCATCAGGGTTTACTTCCTCTTTAATGTATTCAGTAAAGTTGGTCTGTAAACTAAGGTCCGTTTTGTTAGGTTATTACAGCATTTTGAAAGTTTATAAACTAGCAGCAGACTGTGGCCATCTTAAGTGTGGGCATCTGAAGCCAGACTGTATTTCTTCCTGGATTTCAGCCTTGCAGATCTCGCACATGCTCAATGCTGCACAAGCAGTGTAATAAGTTTCAGGTCAGGTTTCCATGGCAACGGCAGTGTTAGAGGAAGTTGCCACCCATATCTATGCAAACCCCTCCTCCCTCCAGGAACCAGTAAATATACTGCATGTACAAGGAATATTATTCAAGAAACACACACACACACTATATATATATTGTGTTCTGTACATATACTTTTTTCTGTACAGCTTTTCATTTAAAAAGAAAAAAAAAAATATTAAAAAAATAATAATCACAGCAACACAATTCATTTATGCATCTAGACGTATTGAAGACAACTTTATGAAGTTCAAACTGTGCAAATTAATTTTGAAAAATTGTGCTTGTGTTTTGGTGTTAGGCCCCTTTCACACGGGATGGATCAATAATGATCCGCCCGTGATGATCCACTTGCTCAGCGGGGATCGCTCTGTTATCCCCGGTGAGCCGGAGGATAACAGGGCGGTCCCAGCACACTGTGCAGGGACCGCCCTGTCAGCTCTATGCTCTCCTCTATGGGGGATCGTCTGTCCGTGTTCATCCGATCCGCTCTGCAGACGGATAGAAAAATAGGATTTTCCTCCGTCTGCAGAATCGGACAATTGCGGAGGCGGACGATATCGGGTTTTTGCAGATGTTCATCCGCCGACACCCGCTATCCCATAGGAATGCATGTATGTCCGTACTTCATCCGCAAACGGATGGATGAAATACGCACATAATGTCCGCATGTGTGAATGGGGCCTTAGATGGGATGGTGGGAGTATTTAAAAAAACTGCTTATTTACAACTATTTGCACAAACAACTTTCTCTATGTTACATAGATAATCGGGTTAAAAATAAGAAAATTTTGCCCCAGCACATTGCATCACAACGCCCCCAGCACATCGAATCGCATCTCCCCCAACACTTCTCATCGCATCACCCAAAGCACATTGCATCACCCCCGACACATCAAATCACATCAGAACATCGAATCGCGTCGCCCCAACAGATCGCATCAAATCGCATCAACCAAGCACATCGCATTGAATCGCCCCAGCACATTGAATCGCATCTCTCACAGAACATCAAATCACAACACCCCAGCACATTGCATCACCCCAACACTTCGAATTGCATCAGCACATCGAATCGCATCGCCCCAGCACATCTCATCGCCCCTGCAAATCGAATTGCATCACCCCCATCACATTGCATTTCCCCCAGCACATTGCATCACCCCCAGCGCATCGAAATGCCCAAAGCCCATTGCATCACCTACAACACATCGAATCGCATCAGCATATCGAATCACTTCGCCCCACCATATCGCATCAAAATGCATTGCCCAAGCACATCGCATCGCCTCAGCACATCGAATCGCATCTCCCCAGAACATCGAATCACATCTCCCCCAGCACATCGAATCGCCCCCAGCACATCGCATCACCCCAGCACATTGCATCCCCCCAACACTTCAAATTGCATCATCACATCGAATTGCATCACCTCAGCACATCGCATCGCCCCAGCAAATCGAATCGCACCTCCCCCAGCACATTGCATCTCCCAGCACATCGAATCACCCCAGCACATTGAATCGCCCAAAGCACATTGCATCACCCCAAAACATCAGCACATCGAATCGCTTTGCCCCACCACATAGCATCAAAACGCATTGCCCAAGCACATCGCATCGCCCCAGCACATCAAATCGCATAACCCCCAGCACATTGCATCACCCCAGCACATCGAATCGCATCACCCAAGCACATCGCATTGAATCGCCCCAGCACATCGAATCTCATCTCTCCCAGAACATCGAATTGCATCACCCCAGCACATTGCATCACCCCCAACACTTCGAATTGCATCAGCACATTGAATAGCATAGCCCCAGCACATCTCATCGCCCCCAGCACATCACATCTCCCCAGCAAATCGAATCGCATCTCCCCCAGCACATTGCATCTCCCCCAGCACATCGAATCGCCCAAGCGTATCAAGTCGCCCAAAGCACATTGCATCACCCCCAACACATCGAATCACATCAGCACATCGAATCGCTTTGCCCCACCACACCTCATCGAAACGCATCACCCAAGCACATCACATCGCCCCAGCACATTGAATCGCATCTCCCCAGAACATCGAATCGCATAAACCCCAGCACATTGCATCACCCCAGCACATCGAATCGCCCCAGCACATCACATTGGCCCCAGCACATCGAATCGCATCTCCCTAGCACATCGCATTGCCCAAAGAACATTGCATCACCCCCAAAACATCGAATTGCATCAGCACATCGAATCCCATTGCCCAATCGCATCACATCTCCCCAGAACATCGACTCTCCCCAAAGCACATTGCATCGCCCACAGCACATCACATCAAATCACATCGCCCCAGCACATCGCAGGGCCCCCAGCATATCACATCACATTGCCCCCAGCACATAGAATCGCATCTCCCCCAGCACATAGAATCGCATCTCCCCCAGCACATCGAATCGCAACTCCCCCAGCACATTAAATCACCCCCAGCACAACGCATTGCCCAAAGCACATTGCATCGCCCAAAGCACATTGCATCACCCCCAACACATCGAATCGTATTAGCACATCGAATTGCTTCACCCCAACACCTCGAATCCCTTCGCCCAATCGCATCACATCTCCCCAGAACATAGAATCGCCCCCAGCACATCACATCGAATCGTATCACCCCAGCACATCGCATCGCCCCCCAGCACATGGCATCACATCGAATTGCATCTCCCCCAGCATATCGAATCGCATCTCCCCCAGCACATCGAATCACATCTCCCCAGCACATCGAATCACCCCACCGCATCGCATCTCCCAAAGTACATTGCATCACCCGCAACACATCGAATCACATCGCCCCAGCACATCGCATCACTTTGCTCCCAGGACATAGAATCGCATCTCCCATCGCATCTCCCAAAGCACATCGCATCTCCCAAAGCACATTGCATCACCCCAGCATATCGAATCGCATCAGCACATCGAATGGCATCGGCACATCGAATCGCTTCGCCCCAACACATCGAATCCCACCGCCGCATCGCATCTCACCACAACATCGAATCGCCCCAAAGCACATTGCATCACTCGCAACACATCAAATCGCATTGCCCCCAGCACATCACATCGCATTGCCCCAGCTCATCGCATCTCCCCCAGCACATCAAAACGCATCACACCCAGCACATTGCATCACCCCCAGAGCTCTCTCTTCAGTGGAATTTAGGGAAAGGGCGATTGAGGCAGCTCTCGCATTTCCTTAAATACAATTTTTTTCTTTGAAGCAGTACCCACCCTGGTCTTAGCTATTTATTATATCACAGGTATGCTGCCATGGTGGCACCTGGAAAACGGAAAATTGTTTCATACTTACCGTAATTTTTTTTTCTGCTTGTTTGCCGAGGTGACCATCTTGGCGTTTGTCAAGAGGGTTGAGAGTGGCCCGCAAGGTCGCCTACGGCCACATCACCCTGAATTCGCTTTATATCGTCTGATCTCGGATGCTAAGCAGGGTTGGGCCTGGTTAGTACCTGGATGGGAGACAGCCTGGGAATACCAGGTGCCGTAGTCTTTTTTTAATATGTTGTTGGCTTCGATGACCTGTTTTATTTTTCTGTTTGTTTGCCAAGGTGACTGAAAGGTTATGTTAAGCATCCATCTTGTTTCTGTCAGCCATCTTAATATTCACAAACTTCCATTTTACAATATGTACAGTTTGAACACCCCTTTAACTTCTCAGATAACTGTCTCAACATGAGATTCTTCTAACTCATGTGTTCTCACACACTTATCTATAACCTTCACACTGTTTCTCAGCATTCTTTAGCTACAGAAGGAATTATGTATCTTTTCTTATATTAATTCAGCTAGCTTAGAACAAAGAACAATAGCGTTTTTGTCTTGACCAGCTGTAATCGTCTTGATGTCTACTGCGCATGTCTTATTCTGTATGACGTGAAATATACTATATCAATCGCTTTGTAATAACTCAATACAATTAGTTCTCGAAGGACGCCATGGTGTGTGTGTGGTTTTATTTGTCCTTTGAGAATTGATTCCAGAGCGCTCTGAATTTATACAATACATTGGATCTAAGGTCTGAGAGGTTGAAGGGACCACCCTAGACACAGGATTAACCCTTTCAGCACTGGGGGCTTGTCCTGGGATGGATGTTTATTAACCCTTAACGGACTTGGAAAGCTACGGCTCGGTAAGTGAATTCTATTCTTATTGAGTGAAATTGACTTGCCGGGGTCCGGGTGTCAGGTGTGTGACTTGGCTTCATTCCCACAGAGATTGCTGTTGGGTTATAGAACCTCTCATAAGTATACATAAGTTGACCGGTCATGACCTTGGGGGTCATATAGTGTTTTGGGGACACTTGAAAAGATCTTGGCGATCTTAGAAGAATAGGTTTTGGGGACCTAGAAAAATTTACAGAGTACTCTAGAGTTTTAGTTCTGTTCGGGACAGAACTGGTGACTGATGATCAATGTATTGTGTAAACTTTGTGTATGATTGTATAACTGCTTTGCTTTAAATGTATCACGCTGAATGAATTGCGCTGAGTGTGTATATGTGAACTGCTATTTTGTTTCCAGAACCAAAAGGCATACTTGGTGAGTAGTATTCCTGAAGGTTATAAAGTTACAATTTGGGTAAAGCTATTTTGTGAAAGGTAAACAGATTAATGTACATTGCAAGTTAAATTCATCTGTGGTTTAAATTTGTCTGAAACAAAACAGCAGGTCCATGAGCAAGATTGTGTGTTTATTGTATGTCTGAAATACTCTTGAACTTGTTCCAAATTTATTCTGTTACAGACTTGAAGTGATTGTAGCTGTATTAGTATAAAAAAAGTATCTCGGACAGTACTGATTTCTTTTTGGTAAAGGAATCTAGGTTGAGGTATTGTCTAATTGTCTGATTCACACCGTTGTCTGATTGTCTGCACCGCTAGGTGGCAGTCAAGCAAGGTAAATTGTTTTGCTTTCATAGGAAAATGAAATGTGCGGAGCAATACCTAGTTAACCCTTAGGGGGATCATATGGCAGGATGGACAGAAAGCCGGTTTGGGTGTTCTGACAATTTTGGATCCATTATTGATCCAGACTTTCCTGAGTAATCTCAAACCCCATTTAGTGGTCCCAGTCAAACAAATGATTACTGAATGGTCAACACTTTCTAGAACTGACTTTGGCAAAGCTCTTTCACAGAAAGATGCAGCACAACATTTCCAAGGGAATACGAAGGGGAACTTTAGAGGCAGAGGAAATTTTAGAGGCAGATTTAAAGGCAGAAATGGAAGAGGGATGAGTCGCTCTAGAAACAATGGATGTTTCAATTGCGGTGCTGAGGATCACTGGGTGAGTCAGTGTCCTCACCCCACCCCTCCTCAGACTCCCGATTCCAGCTCTGTCCCTAACCAGACACAACAACCACAGGCATCCATCCAACAAGGTCCAACATTTCCAATCAAATGGGGAAATCAACAACAATGATGGGGCCCGGAGGGTAGTGTCCCAGCTTTTCCTTTTGTCTCAGATGATTTTACTGACAGTCCAATGGTTGCTATTTCAATAAATGGGAGACTCCTCCCCTATCTCGTTGATAGCGGGGCCACTAGGAGTACTATTTGTGAAGATCATTTCAGAGGCAAATGGGAACCAGCGGAACCCTCTTTGGGAATTAATGGGATACTGACAAAAACATATAGGACTCCACCCCTACCAATAGAAGATGATGAAGGGTACACCATATGCACACATTCTTTCAGGATAATACCAAGGTGTCCTGTAAATTTGTTGGGAAGAGACTTGTTTGGGCCACTAGGAATCACAATTAGAACCAACTCAGAAGGAGGTCTAGACATTTCCTCAGATAAAATCACTATAGTAGCATGCAAACCAGGTTTTTTGATGCTGTCACAAGAAAATAGTGAAGAAGATTTTGAGGATATAGACCCCCAGGTCTGGTCTACATCAGATCTGGATGTAGGACTTGTTTCATGCACACCATACAAGGCCACTCTCAAAGAAGGTGCATTTCCTATCTATCATAAACAGTATCCACTTTCTAAAGAAAAAATGGATGGCATAGTGCCAATGGTGAAAAAGTTTCTGCAGGATGAAATCCTGGAAGAAATTATTTCTCCATACAACACACCTGTTAACCCTATAAAGAAGCCGGATGGCTCCTTCAGATTTGTACAAGACTTGAGGGCCATAAATGACCTCATAGTCCCAATAGCACCCATTGTACCTGATGTTCCATCTCTACTGTCCTCCATTCCAGCAACAGCCAAATGTTTTACTGTAATTGATTTAAAGAATGCTTTTTTTCTCTGTCCTTGTAGACAAGGAGACAAGGCCACTCTTTGCTTTTACTGTGTCGATTGACCAACACAATCGCCAGTTTACCTGGTGTAGAATGCCCCAGGGATATATAGACTCACCTGTGGTCTATTCTATAGTACTCCAAGCCACCCTCAGGCCTTGGACTGCCCCTCATGGTTCTGTACTGCTGCAATATGTTGATGATCTTTTGATTTGTAGTTCTTCAGAGGAGGACTGCCGAGCTGATAGCCTATCCTTATTGAAATGGTTACATACGTGTGGTCACAAAGTGTCTAAGAAAAAATTACAATGGTGTAAACAGGAGGTTGAGTACCTAGGGTTTGTGCTGTCTCCAGGAGTTAGGAAAGTCAGTCACAAAAGAACTGTTGCTATAGTGGGTCTGCCCCGCCCACTTACCAAGAAAGACCTGCTAACCTTTCTTGGAATGATTGGTTACTGCCGCCAATGGATACCTGACTGTTCTTTCTATGACAATATATTGAGACAAGCAACCCTCTCTGAAATGTCTGACATTGTAAAATGGTCTGATGAAATGTTAAATGCTTTTGCCATGTTGAAAAGTGCAATGGTTACCAGCCCGAGCCTCGGCCTCCCTGATTTTAGCAAAATGTTTCACTTGTTTGCTAGGGAAAATTGCAGAACCATGGCAGGAGTACTGGCCCAGGAACATGGTGGGAGACTGCGCCCTGTAGCTTTTTTCTCAAAGATGGTTCCAGTACAGGTGCAAGGCATGCCTGCTTGTCTCAGAGCATTGGCTTTTTGTTCTATGGTTGTAGAGTTGACAGCACCATTTACCTTGGGCCATAACAATACTTTACACACCTCACACAACGTTACCACACTCCTCAAAACTTTACATACTCAGCATATGTCAGCACAAAGATTGAGTGGGTATGAAGTCATCCTCCTGTCCAATCCAAACCTGAAAATAAAGAGTTCAAACAAACTCTGGCCCAGCTCCAATTTTGAATGCCTTATTAGGTCTTAAAGGAGAACAGGGTGACTTACCACCACCTCATGACTGTATACAATCAATACATCAGGACACTTCACCTAGAGCAGATATGCTTTCAGTACCAATTCCTACTGCACAAACAGTTTTTGTTGATGGCTCTTGCAGCAGACCAAGTGATAATGTCTATCATGCAGGATATGCTGTTGTCCAACTGCCGGATACTGTCCTCGAGGCCAATCCAATACCCTATCAGTCTGCACAAGCTGCTGAATTGATAGCATTAACCCGTGCATGCCAGCTGTTTGCAGGAAAAGAGGTAAACATTTACACCGATTCCAGGTATGCTCATAGTGTGGTTTGGGACCATGGTGTAATATGGCTTCGCAGAGGATATGTGGCAGCAAATGGAAGGAGCATCTCACACTCTGACCTAGTCACAGCATTACTAGATGCAATTCAGTTGCCTTCAAAACTAGCTATCATGCACTGTAAGGCACATACAGGCCAAATGACTGATATAGCCAAAGGTAATGCACTAGCTGACAGAATAGCTAAAGAAGCTGCATCTACACAAAAGGCAAACATTCAAATGCCCATGCTAACACCTCAGCCATATTCCCTGAAAGAGACACATTGGCTCACGGAACTACAGGCTTTTGCCACCCCTGATGATATTGCGCAATGGAACTGTGATGGGATGGTACAAAAGGATCATAAAACAGGATTAATCTGCAAAGAGGGGAAGCCGTGTATTCCTGTTGCTAGCGCCCCCCTGTTCATTGCACAATACCATGGACTGGGTCACAAGGGATGGCAGGCCACATGTGAACTTCTAGATGCAGATTTTTTCATTGCAGGATTACCTAATCTAGTCAAAGCTTTTGTAAGGAGATGTGTCACTTGCATTAGGAACAATCCAACAAACCCAAAGAAATCAAAGCATGAACATCTTGAATACCCAACAACACCTTTTACCTATTTACAGATAAACTTTGCATATATGCCTAAAGAAGGAAAGAAACAACAATATCTTTTAGTCATAGTGATCATGATGTCACGCTGGCCAGAAATTTTTGTCACCAACAATGAAAACGCACAAACTGTAGTGAAGATCCTCACACAGGAAATTATTCCTAGATGGGGGTGTCCATTGCAAATAAATTCAGACAATGGCCCAGCTTTCACAGCTAAAATCTGCCAAGATCTTGTAAAAGTACTAAAAATAGACTGGAAATTTCACCTCCCCTACCATCCACAGAGTTCAGGAATTGTAGAAAGAATGAATAGAACAATTAAAGACAGGATAAGGAAAGCTATGGGTGGGAATTTTGGCAAGTGGAAAAAAGTTCTCCCAGCTGTATTAGCTGAAATCAGAATGACCCCTCACAGTTTGACGGGTTATTCCCCCTTTGAGGTACTCATGGGTAGGCCATTCCCCACACCGTGGGCTAATCATCCCTTGATGGTAGAGAGAGGTGATTTGGAACAAATACAGGAGGAATATGTAAAAAAAACTGATTGAAACTCTTGATATTGTTGAAAGAAGAGTTGCTCGCACCTCTCCTTCTTCTTCACAGGTACCAACCCACCCGTTCCAGGTCGGTGATCAAGTTGTGGTCCAGAGGCTTCAGAAAGGTCGAAAGCCGCAAGAGGTTCCATTCGGACCAGTGACCAAAGTGGTAGCCGTCACCAGGACCGCCATCCTTACAGAGGAAAGTCCTACTTGGATCCATGCCAGCAGAGTAAAGAAGATTGATCTAAGCCCAGGAATTCAAGAAAGGCTGAAAAGAGGTGAAGCAGGTGTTTTAAGTCCTCAAAAGACAAGCACAGACATAAAGGACAGTGATGTCACTCATTTCACCACAGACTTCTGGGAAGGCCTTTTGCCTTCTGGTGATGTTTCTACTTCTGATCTTTGTCCCAGTGTGGATAATAACTAACTGTATCTTTCATCCTGAAGACTTAGGTGCCTTGAAACTCATATGTGGTAAAAGCGAAATACACACCAACCATACTGACTTTCACCTCAGAAATCGCAGTAAAAGAGATGTCTCTAATGAATTGATCAAAGAAACAAGTTTTTTCTGAAAATTTTTTACTGTTAAAATTTAAATATGCTTATGCTAGAAAGTCAGGATATGAAAAATGCTGGATTTGTAGTAAGTTGCACCCAGAAACTGCTAAAATCCCACTTTTAGCTGTCCCTCTGAACCTCAAGTCATTATTGGAAAATACTCTAGTCTTAAGTATTAAGAATGTCTCGGAAGGGTACCGCAATCAGAGTATTATGTTTTACACTTTAGGAAAGACACATGAACCTGAGTGGTGTGTTCAGTTAGGCAATACATCCAACGGAATAGGTATGTGTTCCAAGTCTGTATTTAACATTTCAAAGGGTATTCCCTTCCACACCAGTAACATTATCATAGGTCATATGTGTAGTTACAAAAATCAATCCCTTAACAACACCATTAGTGAACTTACTACATACAGGAACACAACATCTGGGATACTTGTGAGTAAACTTGTAAGTGCTGCATTTGAGGCTGGAACTGAGCCCCAACGTAGTTCTCTAAGAAGTTTTTCATTGGGAAACAATACATATGTATGCTGTGCTAAAATTTGTTACCCATGGATCCCCGCAGGAGTGAAAGGATGGTGTTATTTAGCACAGTTGGTACCAGTCATGTCAGCCCTAGGCCAGAATCAGGAACATCACATACAAGTTACTTCAAGTCCAGTACATAGGTTAACTTATAAATACAAGAGAGAAAACCCACCTATGTTTTCTACTTCAGATAAGTCATGGACATGGTTTCCATCCTGGACAGGATGGGGCATAACCATGATGGACAAATTAAATAACTACACTAGTTTAATAAATGATGTTATGGAAAAAAACTCCCAAGATATAGGACTGCTCAATGTCGAGCTCAAAGCAATTAGAAGACAACTAGAGTTACACGAATTGGCTATTGAAAGCATGAGTGCAGCTCTGACTGGTTTATGCGAAATGACCCAAGATTATGAATGTTGTACATGGTTTCACAATACCAGCCTGGAAATCCCAGACTACTATGATGTTATTAATCAACACCGAACACAGGTAAATGAATTAATGAAACAAGCAAGGGACATAGGTAATTATGGATGGAACCCCTTTTTTAGTTTGGGTTTAGGTGGAATGTTTTCATGGTTAAAGGACATAGTGATTATGATTATCATAGTACTATTGTTAGGATTGATAGGCTACCTGATTTTCAAGCTTATTCTACTTTGTATTAGCAAGTGTACTACACCAGACCAACCTTCTCACGCATATACACAATATCTGCAGCTTTATGTAAATGAATATAACAAACGTAGCAAGAACCGTAGATTTCAGGAGGCTGCGGATATGTAGAAGTCATTCCATGACTTAAGAGGGGGTTGAAAGGTTATGTTAAGCATCCATCTTGTTTCTGTCAGCCATCTTAATATTCACAAACTTCCATTTTACAATATGTACAGTTTGAACACCCCTTTAACTTCTCAGATAACTGTCTCAACATGAGATTCTTCTAACTCATGTGTTCTCACACACTTATCTATAACCTTCACACTGTTTCTCAGCATTCTTTAGCTACAGAAGGAATTATGTATCTTTTCTTATATTAATTCAGCTAGCTTAGAACAAAGAACAATAGCGTTTTTGTCTTGACCAGCTGTAATCGTCTTGATGTCTACTGCGCATGTCTTATTCTGTATGACGTGAAATATACTATATCAATCGCTTTGTAATAACTCAATACAATTAGTTCTCGAAGGACGCCATGGTGTGTGTGTGGTTTTATTTGTCCTTTGAGAATTGATTCCAGAGCGCTCTGAATTTATACAATACATTGGATCTAAGGTCTGGGAGGTTGAAGGGACCACCCTAGACACAGGATTAACCCTTTCAGTGACCATCTTGGCGTTTGTCAAGAGGATTGAGATCACCACAGTGGTGTAGTGGTTAGCACTCTCACCTAGCAGTAAGAAGGGTCGCTGGTTTGAATCCCAACCACGACACTACCTGCCTGGAGTTTGCATGTTCTCCCTGTGCCTGCGTGGGTTTCCTCCGGGTACTCCGGTTTCCTCCCACAATCCAAAGACATGCAGGTAAGTTAATTGGCTTCAGTCAAAAAAATTGGCCACAGTATATGAATGGGGACCTTCGATTGTGGGCTCCTTAAGGGTAGGGACCGATGTGAGTGTGAAATGTACAGAGATAGGGACAATTGTAGACACTCAGGTTGAACTTGATGGACTGGTGTCTTTATTCAACCTAACTAACTATGAACTATGGACCTCGGCAAACAAGCAGAAAAATAAAATCTGGTCGTCTACACAAACAACATATTACAAAAAAGCCTATGGCACCTGTTATTCCCAGGCGGTCTCCCATCCAGGTACTAACCAAGCCCGACCCTGCTTTGCATCTGAGATCAGACGAGATCGTGCGCATTCAGGGTGATATGGCCTTTGGTGACCTTGCTGGCCACTCCCAACACTCTTGACAAACGCTAAGATATTCACCTCGGCAAACAAGCAGAAAAATAAAACTTTGTCGACGCCAACAACATATTAAAAAAAATCTATGGCACCTGTTATTACCAGGCGGTTTCCCATCCAGTTACTAACCAGGCCCGACCCTGCTTAGCATCCGAGATCAGACAAGATAAGACAAGATCGGGAACATTCAGGATGATGTGGCTGTACGCGATCTTGCTGGCCACTCTCAACCCTCTTGACAAACGCCAAGATGGTCACCTCGGCAAGCAGCAGAAAAATAAAAGCCTATAGCACCTGATATTCCCAGGCGGTCTCCAATCCAGATACTAACCAGGCCCGAGATGGTCACCTCGGCAAACAAGCAGAAAAATAATACAGGTCGTCAACGCCAACAACATATTAAAAAAAAAGCCTACGGCACCTGGTATTCCCAAGCGGTCTCCCATCCAGGTACTAACCAGGCCCAACCCTGCTTAGTATCCGAGATCAGACAAGATTGGGTGCATTCAGGGTGATGTGGCTGTAAGAGATCCTGCTGGCCACTCTCAACCCTCTTGACAAACGGCAAGATGGTCAGCTCGGCAAACAAGCAGAAAAATAAAACAGGTCGTCGACGCCAACAACATTAAAAAAAAAAGCCTACAGCACCTGGTATTCCAAGGCAGTCCCCCATACAGGTACTAACCAGGCCCAACCCTGCTTAGCATGCGAGATCAGGCGCATTCAAGATGATGTGGCCATAGGCGATCTTGATTGCCACACTCAACCCTCTTGACAAAAGCAAAGATGGTCACCCCGGCAAACAAGCAGAAAATAAAACAGGTCGTCGACGCCAACAACATATTAAAAAGAAGCCTATGGCACCTGGTATATCCAAGGCAGTCTCCCATCAAGGTACTAACAAGGCCTGATCCTGCTTAGCATCCGAGAACAGACGAGATCGGGCACATGCAGGATGATGTGACCATAGGTGATCTTGTTGGCCCCTCTCAACCCTCTTGATAAACACCAAGATGGTCACCTCGGCAAACGAGCAGAAAAATAAAACGGGTCATCGACGGCAACAACATATAAAAAAAAAGCCTACGGCACCCGGTATTCACAGGCGGTCTCCCATGCAGGTATTAACCAGGCCCAACCCTGCTTATCATCCAAGAATAGACCAGACCAGGCGTATTCAGGGTGATGTGGCCGTAGGTGATCTTGCTGGCCACTCTCAACCCTCTTGACGAATGCAAAGATGGTCACCTCTGCAAACAAGCAGAAACACAAGACATGTCGTCGACGCCAACAACATATTAAAAAAATATCTATGGAACCTAGTATTCCGAGGCGGTCTCCCATCCAGGTACTAACCAGGCCTGACCCTGCTTAGCATCCAAGATCAGATGGTATCGGGCTCATTCAGGGTGATGTGGCCATAGGGGATCTTGCTGGCCACTCTCAACCCTCTTGACAAACGCCAAGATGGTCACCTCGGCAAACAAGCAGAAAAATTAAACAGGTCGTCGATGCCAACAACATATTAAAAAAAAGCTTACGGCACCTGGCATTTCCAGGCAGTCTCCCATCCAGATACTAACCAGTCCTTACCCTGCTTAGCATCCGAGATCAGACGAGATCGGGCGCATTCACAGTGATGTAGCAGTAGGCCATCTTGCTGGCAACTCTCAACCCTCTTGACAAACGCCAAGATGGTCACCTCGGCAAACAAGCAGAAAAATAAAACAGGTTGTCGACGTCAACAACATATTAAAAAAAAGCCTACGGCACCTGATATTCCCAGACGGGCACCCATTCAGGTACTAACAAGGCCTGACCCTGCTTAGCATCCGAGATCAGACGAGATTGGGCGCATTCAGGGTGATGTGGCCTTAGGCAAACTTGCTGGTCACTCTAAACCCTCTTGACAAACGCCAAGATGGTCACCTCGGTAAACAAGCAGAAAAATAAAACAGGTCGTTGACGCCAACAACATATTAAACAAAAAGCCTACGGCACCTGGTATTCCCAAGCGGTCTCCCATCAAGGTACTAACCAGTAGGGATGGCCGAACTGTTCGCCCGGCGGTCGTGTCGCTGCGAATTTCGGCTGTTCACGGTCCGCCCGTTCGGCCGACTATTGCCGCTGTTCGCCCGGCGGACTTATGTGTTTACTGTGTATAAGAACTTTGACCTATGATGACACATCCATCATGGGGTACAGGACAGCCAATTGAGACATTACAGCACATGGACACTTGGACATTCCCCCTAACTTATAAATAGACCCGATCCAGCGGCCATTTTACATTCTTTCTTCTGTCACTATAGGGAGAGGTTGCTGTGTGGAGCAGGGAGAGACTGCAGTGACCCAAATCGCTAGCTATTAGGTCCACAAAAGTTATTTTAAGGACTGGTATTGTATAGGTGTAGTTCAGGATATAGGTTTGAGGCACTGCTATTCAAGTCATTGTTGCTGCAGATTGTCTTTTGTCAGGGCTGAGAGAGGGACAGGACGCTGTGTGCAGCAGGGACAGTCAGTTTCATCATTAGCTGTTACTATTAGGTCCACAAAAGTCCTTTTCAGGACTGGTATGGTAAAGTAGTACAGGATATAGTTTTGAGTGCTATTCAAGTTATTGTTGCAGGAGCCTGTGTTTTGTCAGTTTAAATAGGGACAGGCAGGAAGCTGTGTGTGGCAGTGAGGAACAGTCAGTTTAATCAGTAGCTGTAACAAAGGTTCTTTTCAGGACTGGTATGGTAATAGGCTTGTACACGTATAATATTCTTTCTTCCAAATATAGAAAGAATATTATACTTGACTGCTGCCCTTCTGCAACAGTAGTCCTTTATGAGTATAGGGACTGAGGTACAGTCTGCTAATCACAACCTACTATTTGCACAAAGGTCCTTCTAAGGACTGGTAAGGTATAGCGTAATACAGTATATAGGGTTGAGTGAGGTACAGTCTGCTAATCCTTAAGGACTGGTATAGGTCCACAATATATAGGGTTGAGGTGCACTACTGCTGACTGCTGCCCAATTCTGAAGCAGTCCTTTATCAGTATAGGGACTGAGGTACAGTCTGCTAATCACAACCTACTAGTTCCACAAAGGTCCTTATAAGGACTGGTAAGGTATAGTGTACTACAGTATATAGGGTTCAGTGAGGTACAGTCTGCTAATCGCAACCTAAAAAGCACACCGTACTATATGCCCGTACCCTCCTGTTTGAAGAGGTTGAGCGGTGTCATATTTTTGGGGCCCAGCAGCAAGTTGCTGGTATCAGTGCTGCTGTTAGTGCTCTCTATCTCGGTGCTGGTGTCAGTGCACTCTATCACGGTGCAGGTGTCAGTGCTGTATATCACGGTGCTGGTGATCATCTCCTTCACCCTCTTCTTTGCCTACCCTGACCTTCCCTCGCCTCCATTGTCTCAAGAGTCCTGAATTGTCAGAATTTCACATATAAAAAAAGAATGCTTGTAGTTGTCGATCCCAGATTCACCTCATACATGTGTTATGTCATTGGCCATGTGGTGGGACTATGTGCGCACAGCTAGTAATTATTTTGTGGCTGCAAATATGACCTGTAGGTTTGTAAAGTTCAACATCCCTGTGCTGTGCTGACTTCCTTCTGGGGCTGTACCTCTGCTGTGCATATTATGAGGGGCTCCCACCATCCCTGTGCTATACTGACTTATTCCTGGGGCTGCTTATTATGAGAGGCTCCCACCATCCCTGTGCTATGCTCATTATGAGGGGCTCCCACCATCCCTGTGCTGTGCTGACTTCCTCCTGGGGCTGCTTATTATGAGGGGCTCCCACCATCCCTGTGCTATGCTGACTTCCTCCTGGGGCTGTACCTCTGCTGTGCATATTATGAGGGGCTCCCCCCATCCCTGTGCTATGCTCATTATGAGGGGCTCCCACCATCCCTGTGCTATGCACATTATGAGGGGCTCCCACCATCCCTGTGCTATGCGGACTTTCTCCTGGGGCTGCTCATTATGAGGGGCTCCCACCATCCCTGTGCTGTGTTGACTTCCTCCTGGGGCTGCTTATTATGAGGGGCTCCCACCATCCCTGTGCTATGCTGACTTCCTCCTGGGGCTGTACCTCTGCTGTGCATATTATGAGGGGCTCCCACCATCCCTGTGCTATGCTCATTATGAGGGGCTCCCACCATCCCTGTGCTGTGCTGACTTCCTCCTGGGGCTGCTTATTATGAGGGGCTCCCACCATCCCTGTGCTATGCTGACTTACTCCTGGGGCTTTACCTCTGCTGTGCATATTATGAGGGGCTCCCACCATCCCTGTGCTATGCTCATTATGAGGGGCTCCCACCATCCCTGTGCTATACTGACTTATTCCTGGGGCTGCTTATTATGAGAGGCTCCCACCATCCCTGTGCTATGCTCATTATGAGGGGCTCCCACCATCCCTGTGCTGTGCTGACTTCCTCCTGGGGCTGCTTATTATGAGGGGCTCCCACCATCCCTGTGCTATGCTCATTATGAGGGGCTCCCACCATCCCTGTGCTGTGCTGACTTCCTCCTGGGGCTGCTTATTATGAGGGGCTCCCACCATCCCTGTGCTATGCTGACTTACTCCTGGGGCTTTACCTCTGCTGTGCATATTATGAGGGGCTCCCACCATCCCTGTGCTATGCTCATTATGAGGGGCTCCCACCATCCCTGTGCTATACTGACTTATTCCTGGGGCTGCTTATTATGAGAGGCTCCCACCATCCCTGTGCTATGCTCATTATGAGGGGCTCCCACCATCCCTGTGCTGTGCTGACTTCCTCCTGGGGCTGCTTATTATGAGGGGCTCCCACCATCCCTGTGCTATGCTGACTTCCTCCTGGGGCTGTACCTCTGCTGTGCATATTATGAGGGGCTCCCACCATCCCTGTGCTATGCTCATTATGAGGGGCTCCCACCATCCCTGTGCTATGCACATTATGAGGGGCTCCCACCATCCCTGTGCTATGCGGACTTCCTCCTGGGGCTGCTCATTATGAGGGGCTCCCACCATCCCTGTGCTGTGCTGACTTCCTCCTGGGGCTGCTTATTATGAGGGGCTCCCACCATCCCTGTGCTATGCTGACTTCCTCCTGGGGCTGTACCTCTGCTGTGCATATTATGAGGGGCTCCCACCATCCCTGTGCTATGCTCATTATGAGGGGCTCCCACCATCCCTGTGCTGTGCTGACTTCCTCCTGGGGCTGCTTATTATGAGGGGCTCCCACCATCCCTGTGCTATGCTGACTTACTCCTGGGGCTTTACCTCTGCTGTGCATATTATGAGGGGCTCCCACCATCCCTGTGCTATGCTCATTATGAGGGGCTCCCACCATCCCTGTGCTATGCTGATTTACTCCTGGGGCTGCTTAGGGTGCAGGTGTCAGTGCTGTATATTACGGTGCTGGTGTCATTGCTGTATGTCACGCTGCTGATGTCAGCGCTCTCTATCGCGGTGCTGGTGTCAGATGACTCTATCACGGTGCAGGTGTCATTGCTGTATGTCATGCTGCTGGTGATCATCTCCTGCACCCTCTTCTTTGCCTACCCTGACCTTCCCTCTCCTCCATTGCCTTCATGTGCTCCACAGTCCTGAATTGTCACAATTTCACATATAAAAAAAGAATGCTTGTAGTTGTCGATCCCACATTCACCTCATACATGTGTTATGTCATTGGCCATGTGGTGGGACTATGTTTGCATAGCTAGTAATTATCTTGTGGCTGCAAATTTTACCTGTAGGTTTGCAAAGTTCGCCTCCCATTGAAGTCAATGGGGCCTGCCGCGAACGTTACGGTTGGCGAACTATCGGCCACGTTCGCGGTCCGCGTTCGCGAAACGTCCCGTCGGAAGTTCGTCCATCACTACTAACCAGGCCCAACCCTGCTTAGCATCCGAGATCGGACGAGATCGGGCGCTTTTAGGGTGATGTGGCCATAGGCAATCTTGCTGGCCACTCTCAACCCTCTTGACAAACGCCAAGATGGTCACCTCTGCAATCAAGCAAAAAAATAAAACAGGTCGTCGACGTCAACAACATATTAAAAAAATAGCCTATGGCACCTGGTATTCCAAGGCGGTTTGTAAGAGGGGGTACTGGGGGGTAGGTTTGGGTGGGCATAAAAATCATATAAATCATGGCTCCTGTATATCCTGGATCAGGGATAAGGCTAGTAAGGGGGGTATCACTTGATAAATTGACCACCCAATGCCTGCAATATTGTATGGTAGTGAACGGGCCCCTGCTTTCAGGGTAGTATGATGTTTAGTAAAGTATATGGAATTACTAGCTCCCCTATGATGATATGAGGTCTGCAATATGAAGAATAGTTTATATAAGGCATAGAGGTAAGTGCCAATATTAATGTCGCAGCAGGGCACAAGATCGGATCAGTCACTAAAATATACCAAGTGCTCCGTTCGATGTATACTTTACCGATAGGTGTCTCGGGTCCTTCTGGGCGCTCATTCGGCCGTGGTAATGTTCAGTTAGAGAGTAAAAGGCTACAACTATATGGGATCCGAGCAGGAATAGAGTCTAGTCGAGTGCGTGCGTTGAATGCTCTCTCGTCTGACAGGTTGGAGGCCCAGAACTGCTCCAGGTAGAAATCATGGTGGTAACCGGAGTCAGGGAAATGGAAGCTAGTGTAAGTGTCTGTAGTCTTTCAAGGCAGGTGAGTAAGGGAATGGTCCATATGCACGGCAGAGGAAAGGAGAGCGGCACTAGGCAGGGTATGAAGCATGTAGGCTAATCCACCATCGCATGGGTGTCCCGGAGCTCTCGTGAGGCGACAGGTCTAGCGGTCCCTGTGTGCTCTGTGAGGTAGCGGGGCCGAAGTCAGGCTCGTCGGTGGGTGGCGGGGTCGGTGTGTCCCCCAAGTGGTCTGAAGGTGGATGGCGACCTATGTCTGCGAGATCTGGACAGTTGAGTTTCCATGAGATCTTCAGTGCTGTGGGTGTTGGGTGAAATGTGGACCCGAAAATCAGCATACCAATTAGGTACTTCAACCAGTGGCAGGTCCAGCATTTTGCAGAAGGTTTCTAGATCTTCTGGCACTTTTAAGATGGCAGTGCGGCCCTGGTAAGAGGCTTGCAGAGCGAACAGAAACTTCCAGCGATAGCGGATGTCTCTCTGCCTTAGCACGTCAAGTAATGGGCGCAAGTCTCTTTGATATTTCAGCGTGATCGCCGAAAGATCCTGATATATCTGGATCGAATGGCCTTCAAATGTCAGGTTCGGATCGCTCCTAGTTTTTTTAAGAACCTCTTCTTTGAGGGTATAGTCGTTAACATAACAGATGACATCCCGTGGGGGATCAGAATCTTTGCCCTTAGGCCTAAGGGCTCTATGTATCCGCTCCATAGCTATAGGTGTACTGGAGGATTGGACTAGCAGCTGGTTGAATAGGGATGTGACCGCTGGGAGGATTTGCTCAGGCTCGATCGACTCCGGGAAGCCTCTCATCCTCAGATTGTGTCTTCGTCCCCTATTGTCGATATCTTCAACATGGCGCTGGAGGTCTCTGAGCTGCCAGGTGTGTGTGTCGACTTTGCCTTGAGCCATCTGCAATTCATGCTGTTGTTGCGCCGCCATTAGCTCCATGGAGTTTACTCTCCCTGTGATTGCTTGTATCTTGTGGCGGAGGTCCGAGATGGCCGCGGTCAGAGTGCTCTTTATATCAGCCGCGACAGTCCTCAGGTGGTGGATATTTAGTTGTTGGTGATGGGGAGATGGACTGTCTGCCATGGTGTGCTGTGGATCAGTCAGCGTCAGGGTAATCCTGATGTGGTTAGTGGTGGGAGAACAGGCCACCATGTCGGCCCCCTGCTTCCTGAAGAGATCCGGTATTGTCTGGGTATTACGGGATCCCAGGTCCCTTGGTGAGCGGGATCTAGAAGCAGAGGGTCCGAGTGAGGAGATCCCCATGTGACAGTGTTTTTCAGGTAAAATCCTCGGTGATCGATCTTTTTTAGGCTGAGGTAAGACGGAGCAAAAAGCTTAAGCAGCCATCCTCTCTCTAGGCAAGCCACGCCCTACCGGCTTTCTTTTTTATATGTTGTTGACGTCGACGACCTGTTTTATTTTTCTACTTGTTTGCCGAGGTGACCATCTTGGCGTTTGTCAAGAGGGTTGAGAGTGGACAGCACGATCACCTACGGCCACATCACCCTGAATGCACCCGATCTCGTCTGATCTCTGATGCTAAGCAGAGTCGGGCTTGGTTAGTACCTGGATGGGAGACAGCCTGGGAATACCAGGTGCCGTAGGCTTTTTTTTAATATGTTATTGGCGTCGACGACCTGTTTTATTTTTCTGCTTGTTTGCCGAGGTGACCATATTGGCGTTTGTCAAGAGGGTTGAGAGTGGCCAGCAAGATCGCCTATGGCCCCATCACCCGGAATATGCCTGATCTCGGATGCTAAGGAGGGTTGGGCATGCTTAGTACCTGGATAGGAGACCGCCTGGGAATACCAGGTGCCGTAGGCTTTTTTATAATATTTTGTTGACTTTGACGACCTGTTTTATTCTTCTGCTTGTTTGCCGAGGTGACCATCTTGGCGTTTGTCAAGAGGGATGAGTGTGGCCAACAAGTTTGCCTACGGCTACATCATCCTGAAACTACTCGATTTTGTCTGATCTTGAATGCTAAGCAGGGTCAGGCTTGGTTAGTACCTGGATGGGAGACCGACTGGGAATACCAGGTGCCGTAGGCTTTTTTAAATATGTTGTTGGCAACGACGACCTGTTTTATTTTTCTGCTTGTTTGCTGAGGTGACCATCTTGACGTTTGTCAAGAGGGTTTAGAGTGACTAGCAAGTTCGCCTACGGCCACATCACCCTGAATGCTCCCAATCTCGTCTGATCTTGGATGCTAAGCAGAGTTGGGCCTGGTTAGTACCTGGATGGGAGACCGCCTGGGAAAACTAGGTGCCGTAGGCTTCTTTTTTAATATGTTGACGTCGACGGCCTGTTTTTTATTTTGCTTGTTTGCAGAGGTGACCATCTTGGCGTTTGTCAAGAGGGTTGAGAGTGGCCAGCAAGATGGCCTATGGCCACATCACCCTGAATGCACCCAATCTCGTCTGATCTTGGATGCTAAGCAGGATCAGGCCTGGTTAGTACCTGGATGGGAGACTGCCTGGGAATACCAGGTGCCGTAGGCTTTTTTTTTTATTTGTGCTCTGAGACTCTTATAACTGATTAAATGGGAATGACAGATACTGAAAGAATGTGACCTGAAGTTGTGCCGTGGTCACGTGGTCAGTATGCCTAAAAGGGGGCATTCCCAAGTAGTACTAAAAAAGAAAACGGGATAAAAACAAAAAGGGGGAAGGGAGGGTGGGACAACCTCCGGAAACATCCGACAGGGCAGGGAGGAACCGAGGCCGTCTTATAACGACGAGGCTCCTCCCACAAATGACGGCGGGCCTACGTTCCGCCTCCCCACTTGTCCTCAGAGACTCTTATAACAATGATGAAATGGGAATGACAGCTACTGAAAGAAAGTGACCTGAAGGTGTGCCGTGGTCACGTGGTCAGTATGCCTAAAAGGGGGCAAAAAGTACATCAGACAGGGAGATGAAAATACAAAGTTTATTCATCCTGAACCAATCAATCAGTCGAATGAAGAAACGCTTGGGACATCTCTGTTACTGGCTCCGGGATGTACCTGGCATAGCATTAATACCTCTACCTACCCAATCTCTTATTGATATGCACGGGGACCCCCTGACGTGAAGCTGCAGAGGCTGCCCCGATCCTAAAGGAGTGACCCGAGTTGGACTTGGGGTTGAGCCCCAAATTCCCCAAAAGTGTGCGGCAGTATTTGATGAAAAGTGATGATGTGAGCGGGGCCCCGTTAAAGGGCAAAAGAGGACCATCCCTGGGTTGTCCTGCCAACTGCAGCAACAACAGATCAAAAACCATGACCGGGCACCAACTAGAATTGATCCTGAAAAACCTGATATCTGTGCCGGGCCCAATCTGTTGCGTCTTACAAACCTCTAAATGTAATAAAAAATTATCAGGATACCTAACTAATTGATTAATGATCAGAGTGTGGCAGAGTGCCCCCTTACACATACACTATATTGTCAAAAGTATTGGGACACCTTCACACATGAACACACACGAACTTTAATGGTGTATAGAGTACAGGGATTAAGAGCAAGCAATAAACAAAACAGAAGCAGAAAAATAAAACAGGTCGTCGATGCCAACAACCTATAAAAAAAATCCCACAGCACCTAGTTTTCTCCGGCAGTCTCCCATCCAGGTACTAACCAGACCCGTCCCTGCTTAGCATCCGAGATCAGACGAGATAGGGCGCGATAGGGCGCATTCAGGGTGATGTAGCTGTAGGCCATCTTGCTGGTCACTCTAAACCCTCTTGACAAATGCCAAGATGGTCACCTCGGCAAACAAGCAAAAAAGAAACAGGTCGTCGATGCCAACAACATATTAAAAAAAAGCATACGGCACCTTGTATTCCCAGGTGGTGTCCT
Organism: Lithobates pipiens; assembly: GCF_037356315.1. Lineage (NCBI taxonomy): Eukaryota > Metazoa > Chordata > Amphibia > Anura > Ranidae > Lithobates > Lithobates pipiens. The sequence goes on along the minus strand of NW_027507789.1, from coordinate 80,451,833 downwards.
ATCCAGGTACTAACCAGGCCTGACCCTGCTTAGCATCCGAGATCAGATGGTATCGGGCGCATTCAGGGTGATGTGGCCATAGGGGATCTTGCTGGCCACTCTCAACCCTCTTGACAAATGCCAAGATGGTCACCTCGGCAAACAAGCAAAAAAGAAACAGGTCGTCGACGCCACCAACATATTAAAAAAAAAAAGCCTACGGCACCTGGTATTCCCAGGTGTTGTCCTATCCAGGTACTATCCAGGCCAGACCCTGCTTAGCATTAAAGATCTGACAAGATCAGGTGCATTCGGGGTGATGTCGCCGTAAGCAACCTTGCTGGCCTCTCTCAACCCACTTGACAAACGCCAAGATGATCACCTCGGCAAACAAGCAGAAAAATAAAACAGGTCGTCGATGCCAACAACATATTAAAAAAAAGCCTACGACACCCGGTTTTCCTAGGCGGGGAGATAGTCTGCCCAAAGACGGTTGGTGGAGACCAGGAGGTTTTGGTTTCGGGCTTATGATTTGGGTGTAAGATAAGAAGCTCTGTCTTTGATTCGTTCAGCTGGAGTGAGTTAGTGGTCATCCAGTCCTCTATTGATTTGAGGCAGTTTTCAAGTTGTTGTTGGTGATCTTTTTTTCCATTGATCCGGAAATAAAGTTGCGTGTCGTCAGTGTAAGAGTGGAAGCAGAGATCTGAGCATCTGATGATTTGAAGGAGTGGGCGAATGTAAATGTTGAAGAGAACGGGTGACAAAGGAGAGCCTTGAGGGACTCCGCAGGTGACTGCCTGAGTTTCGGAGAGGAAGTTTACTAGTTTCACTGTCTGTGATCGATTTCCTAGCAAGGACGCGAACCATTGGAGATCTATGTCTTGGACTCCTAGGAGACACGGCTCTCCGTCATCTGCTGCTTCAAGAGCGTCGTCCGAAATCTTGAGGAGAGCTGTTTCTGTTCCATGACCCGGACGGAAGCCTGATTGCAGCGGGTCCAGGAGTTTGTGAGTATCTAGGTGGAGTTGTAGCTGATGTACTACAGCTTTCTCCATGATCTTAGAAATGGTGTTGAGGCTTGTAATTGGCCTACGGTTGTTTGGATCCTGAGGGTCCAGGTTTGGTTTCTTGAGTAGAGGTTTGAAAATGCCTTGTTTGAGGATGCTGGGAACAATCCCTTCGTGAAATGATCGGTTTCTAAGGTGGGTTATGGTTGGAGCCACGATGTCGGAGCATTCTTTCAGTAGTTTTGTGGGGATGATGTCAATAGGTGAGGTACTGTCACGCAGTTTATTAATGATGTTTTTTGCGGTGTCTACGGTAATTGGGGATAGTGAAAATTTTGGTGGTTGTGGTATGTTGGTGCAGACATCCTCTTTATGTATTTGCTGGCTGAGGTTGGATGTTTTCTTCTGACAGATTGTTTCCCAGATGGTTTTGACTTTATCAATGAAAAAATCCGACAGTTTGTCACAGTAATCCTGGGATTCACTTTCTGGGGGTTCTAGGCACACCGGATTCATTGATTGATTAACCAATTTAAACAGTTCCCGTGGTTGGTTTGCGGCCGTTGAGATTGTATATGAGAAGTGGTCCTTTTTGGCTTTGAAGATTGCTTTCTGATAATTCTCTGTGAGACCTCTTGAGAGCCTTTTAGCGTTACCTCCAAAACCACAATTCTGCTCCCGAGTCAGACTCCCCTATTTGACACCTATCCTACCTAAGTAAATCTAGCTACTTGTATCAGCCATGCCAATCAATCGTAATAGTGCCACCAAGCTGGCCACCAGTCTAACTGCAAAAATTATATCACTGAATGTCAAAGGCTTGAATACCCCGGAAAAACGCTCCCAAACCCTCCTTAAGATGCAGAAACACAAAGCCAATATCGTATTCCTTCAAGAAACTCACTTCCGCTCTAATGCCATTCCTAAACTGTTTAGTCGCCATTTCCCTATAGTATACCATGCTACGAACCTATTAGCCAAAACAAAACAAAACAACAACAAAGGGTGTGGCCATTCTGATACACAAAAATTGTCCATTCCAGTACACCGACATGCAATCCGATAAAGAAGGCAGGTTCCTCTTTCTAAAAGGCTCCTACGCAGGCCGAAACATTACCCTTGCAAACATACAGGGCCGGATTAACATAGGGGCTTGTGGAGCTGCAGCTCCAGGCCCCTCCCTCAATATAGGCCCATGCCAGTGGCTTATCAATATCTGTGTGCCTTCTTGAAAGAAGAGGAGCCCTCTGTGCACTGCACACATGGAGGAGACAAGTGTTAGTCACTGCAGCCAAGGCTTGTCTCTGCAGATGTCTGACTCCTATCACAAGATCTGTTACATTTAGTGATGTCCAGTTCATGAACGAATCGTTCTTTTGAATCGATTCTTTTCAGTGAACTGGATGAATCGATTCATCTGAGTGAACTGATTCGTTTGAAACAGTTCACTATGCACTCAGTACACAGTAGAGCAGGCCTGGTAATATGATTCTAGAGTGAGAGACCTCAGCCCCTCCCTGCAACCAATCAGCTGGCTCACAGCACAGTGACACTCAGGAACTGGATACAAACTTAAAACAAGAGTCAGGAGTACACAGTACACCGAGTTAAATAATCATACAAGTTACCGAGTTAAAGAATCATACAAGTTACCGAGTTAAAGAATCATATCAGTTTTTAGAACCCAGTACACTGAAAGAACCACAAGTCACCACCAGTAAAACAATACACTAAACCAATGAGGTAGCAGCAGTGATAAGGTGGTACGGACAGCCTAAGGCCCTTTCACACTCGTGCGACTTGTCCTGCAACTTGAGACTGCAAAGTCACATGACAAGTCATAACCCGTGATTTCCTACGACTTCAGTTCATATCTGTGCGACTTCAAAGTAGTTTTTGTACTACTTTTGTCCGACTTTGATGCGACTTGTGGCAGAGACCTCAAGATTACACAGACATTGCTTCAAGTCATGGCAAAAATCATGGCAAAAGCACTTGACTTTCATGTCGCACAAGTGTGAAAATAGCCTTAACGATTGAATTTTATTACCAGGGGTACTTCGCCCATGGTAGTGGTAGTAAAATCTGATCATCATTACTGCGCATGCGCTGTAAAGGCTACGGGCAAATCTGATGGCTATCAATGTTAACTGTGAAGTTGGCACATCAGAATGCAGTTCACATGCACAAAAACCCACTTTTCATTTAGGCTCCATTTCCACTTGTGCAACTTGTCCTGCGACTTTGTACTCTATGATTTCGAATGAGTATTATTCATATCTGTGCGACTTCAAAGTAGTCCCTGCACTACTTTGGTCCCACTTTGATGCAACTTGAGATCCATAGACCTCCGGAATACACAAGCATTGCTTTAAAGTCGCATCAAAATTGCAGCAGAATTGTGCAACTTTCAGGCTGCGTTAGCCTAAAAAGCCTGAAAGTTGCACGATTCTGCCGCGACTTCAAGCAATGCCTGTGTATTCTGGAGGTTTAGGGACCTCGAAGTCACATTAAAATGGGACCAAAGTAGTGCAGGTACTATTTTGAAGTCGCTGTGACTTGAAGTCGCACAGATATGAATGGTACTCATTGGAAATCGGGTACTTCTTGTCATGCAACTTTGCAGTCCCAAGTCACAGGACAAGTTGCACAAGTGGAAACAGAGCCTAAATAAAAAGTGGGGTTTGTGTGCATGTGAACTGCATTCTGGGGCAACTTCACAGTTAACATTGCTATCCATAAAATTTGCGGAAACCTAGGCACAGGGCCAGTTCACACTGCTGCATCGTGCAAAATCGCATGCAATTTGCACTGCAGTGCAAATCACAGGCGATGTCCGTGCAATGCGATTTCAGCCATACAGATAGTATGGCTGAAATCGTATCGCATTTGGACTAAACACGCACAGGACCCTTTTTTTGGTCCGCACCAGAATCGTATCGCATTGGCACCCATGTAATGCGATTCATGTCCAAACTGACACTTTTGCAGTGCAACATGCGAGCTGAAATGGGGGTGTCATTAACATTGTATGACATTCCCCAGCAGTTCGCATATGTCATTGTAAACTGTCGTGCAAGTCGGGTGCGATGCAGGAACCCGTAGTGGAATCGCAGGGTTCCCGCATCGCACAAGTGTGAACCCAGCCTAACACAGCTGTTTGAGTATCACCAACATTCATGACACTGAGCTAATGTGACAACAATAGGCTTGTGCTCTGCGCCAATCAACTAAATCAAAGTAAACCTCCCCAGGACCTGCCAACCTTCTGTGTGAATCACTCTTCTGATTTTAATCATTTAATGTGGTTGAATCAGAGCTTCGGTTCACTTGCTTGTCAGTAGACTCAGCAAGTGAACCGAAGAATCGATTCATTGAATCGGTTCATTTCAGTGAGCAGTTCGAAATGAACCGATTCACTTTAAAGATCCGGACTTCCCATCACTAGTTACACTCACACAGATCCTCTGTGTTTGGGAGCTGTCTGGGGGAGGGGCGCTAATGTTGGCCTAACCAGCAGGAGCCTGGGAGGAAGGACATCTCCCATGCTGTTGACATAAGGTTAGTAAATTTGTTAGGGAGGTGTTGTGTAATTATTGTGCTAGGGGATGCACTGCTGATTCCCCCCATGTCATGTGCTCTCTTGTACCCACTACCCAGTTCCCACCATGTCATGTGCTGTGCAATGCAGTGCCCACTATGTAATGTGCAGTGCCCACCATGTCATGAGCACTGCCCACCTTGTCATGTGCAGTGCCCACCATGTCATGCTGTGCCCACCATGTCATGTGCATTGCAGTGCCCCCATGTAATGTGCTGTGCCCAGTATGTAATTTGCTGTGCCTTGCAGTGCCCACCATGTAATGTGCTGTGCCCACCATGTCATGTGATGTACCATGCAGTGCCCGCCATGTCATGTACTGTGCCATGCAGTGCCTGCCATGTAATATGCAGTGCCCACCATGTCATGTGATGTGCCACCCAGTGCCCACCATGTCATGTGCAATGCCCACCATGTCATGTGCTGTGCCATTCAGTGCCCACCATGTCATATGCTGCACCTTGCACTGCCCACTATATAATTTGCTGTGTCCACCATGTCATGTGCTGTGCCATGCAGTGATCCCACCATGTAATGTGCTGTTCCATGCAGTGCCCACCACATCATGTGCAGTTCCCACCTTGTCATGTGCTGTTCTGTTTCCACCCTGCCATGTGTTGTGCTCAGAATGTAGTGTGTTGTGCCCACTGTGTAATGTGCTGTGCTGTTCAGCAGTGCCCACCATGTAATATGCCATTCCTAACATGTAATGTGCAGTTGCATTGCCCACCATGAAATGTGCTATGCCATGCAGTGCCCACCATGTAATGTGTTGTGCCCACAATGTAATGTGATGTGTCATGCAGTGCCTACCATGTTATGTACAGTGCCCACCATGTAAATTGCTGTGCAGTGCCCACTTGTAATGTGCAGTTCTCACTATGTAATGTGCTCAGCTGTGCCCGCCATGCCATGTGCTGTGACCACCATATAAGGTCCTGTGCCCGCCTTGTACATGTGCTGTGTTGTGACCACCATGCAATGTGCTGTGTTGTGCAGGGCTCACCATGTCATGTGGTGTCATGCAGTGCCCACCTTGTCATGTGCTGTGCAGTGCCCACTATGCCATGTGCAGTACCCAACATATAATATGCTGTGCCCACCATATAATGCGCTGTGCAGTGCTCACTTTTAATGTGCAGTGCCCACCATGTAATGTGCTTAGCTGTGCCCGCCATGTCATGTGCTGTGCCCACCATATTAGGTCCTATGCCCACTTTGTGCATTTTCTGTGTTGTGCAGTACCAACCATGTCAAGTGCTGTGCCAACCATGTCATGTGCTGTGCCTACCTTTAATGTGCTGTATTGGGCAGTGCCAACCATGTAATGTGCTGTGCCCACTATGTAATTTGCTGTGCTTTGCCCACCATTAAATGTGGCCAATCATAGCTCAGGCTGTGTAGTACACGCCCCACACTATATAAGGCCGCCAGCGCGGCGACCTTGTGTAGTGTGTTGGCGTCTGAAGCAGTTAGTGGGTGTTCTGTGTACCTTCAACACAGTATACACTGATCGTTATCGGCCGATTTTGCGTTCTTGCTCTTCTGTAGTGGTTGTTGTCTGCGTGCCCTGACCGCAGTATACACCATTATATCCACCTATATAGCTAGCTATATTTCTCTTTTTTAATAGAGCTTGCAGTCAGTTGTAGGAGATTGTGCGTGCTGTCTGCGTGCTCTGAACCCAGTATACACCGCTATATCCACCTATATAGCTAACTATCTTGCTCTTTTTAAATAGAGCTTGCAGTCAGTTGTAGGAGATTGTGCGTGCTCTGAACCCAGCATACACCGATATATCCACCTATATAGCTAACTATCTTGCTCTTTTTAAATAGAGCTTGCAGTCAGTTGTAGGAGATTGTGCGTGCTGTCTGCGTGCTCTGAACCCTATATACACCTATATAGCTAACTATCTTGCTCTTTTTAAATAGAGCTTGCAGTCAGTTGTAGGAAATTGTGCGTGCTGTCTGCGTGCCCTGAACCCAGTATACCCCGTTATATCCAAACATAGCTCTTCTCTAATTAAGCCATCTGCCATCTGCAGGAGTTAGTGGATGTTGTGTGTGCCTCCAGCACAATATACACTACCCAATTGCTGGTTTTCCCATCTCCCTTCAGGCCATTACCATGTCTGAAACGCCAGCAAGGAGAGGCAGACAGGCGCGGGCCGATAAAAGAGGGCAAGCAGGCTCTGTGTCTAGAGACAACAGTGCTGGTCGTGGACGCGGTGCATCGTCCTCATCAGCACGTGGCCATGGGACACGCTTGTCCTTCTTTTCGGCAGCTGGACATGTTGAGCCGCAACATGCCAACGACTTGGTAGAGTGGATGACCAAGCCCTCTTCATCCTCCTCATCCTCTCTCACCCAGGCTCAGGGTACTAGCAAAGCAGCTGCCAACGCATCGTCTTCCCTCCTCTCAATGTCATCATCAGTGACTCCTTCCCTAGACCCACCACGTCCTCCTGAGGAGTCTCCTGAACTCTTTGAGCACAGTGTTGGGTACATGCTCCAGGAGGATGCCCAGTGTTTTGTAGGCTCTGATGATGCTACTCAGCTAGAGGAAGGCAGTAGCATGAATGCAGAGAGAGGGGATGCTCAAGAAGGACAGCAATCTGGCAGTCATGTTCCACAAGCTGCAGCATACGGCCAGGTTTGCTCCAGCGATGAAGAGGGAGGGGATGATGAGGGCACTGACTCCACGTGGGTGTCTGGTAGGATAGAGGAGGAGGAGGAGGAGGCACATGTCCAACGAGGCAGGATGCCCTCCGGGGGCCAGCTTAGGGGCAGCACACCGACTGAATCACACCGCAGAGCTCCGCCTGTGCAGGGTGCTGCCTCTGCGCGTTATTCTAAAAGTTCTTTGGTGTGGGCCTTTTTTGAGACGAGTGCATCAGATCGCACTGCTGCTATTTGCAACATATGTCTCAAGCGTATCTCGCGTGGCCAAAACATCAGCCGCTTGGGCAACACATGCTTGACCAGACATATGTTGACCTGCCATGCAGCTCGTTGGCAAGCGTACCTCAAAGACCCACACCAAAGAACAAAGCGGACCTGTCCTTGCTCCTCATCAGCTGGGATCTCCAACCCCACTAGACCTTCAGTCCTCTCTGAAACCTGCTCTGAGAGGAATGAAGGTGTAGAATTAGGTGTGTCACAGCCAAGTGCTTCCGGGCACTCTGCTAGCAGTACACCCACGTCCGATTATAGCAGGCAAATGTCTCTGCCCCAGCTGCTGGACCGGCGAAAGAAGTTCACTCCCAGCCATCCACATGCCTCAGTGGCAGGTCCCCAAACGCCACTTTTTCTCACGGAAGGCGATTCCGGCTCTCTACTGGCATGTGGAAGGCAATGTCCTTGCCTCGCTGTACAGGGCGGTCAGCGGTAAGGTGCATATTACCGCTGACTCATGGTCCAGCAGGCATGGACAGGGGCGTTACCTGTCTTTCACGGCCCATTGGGTCACTCTACTGGCAGCTGGGAAGGATGCAGGACAAGGTGCAGTAGTGTTGGTAAAATGCTACTATTGGTTGTGACACACCTCTCTCCTCCACCCCCCTCCTCTTCTTCTTCCTCCATGGCCTCTTCCATTGCTCTGTCCTTAGAACCAGCGGTGCTCCGTAGGCGTTCCAGGGGCTACGCAAGTACGCAGGCAAAACGATGCCATGCCGTGCTTGCGCTGGTTTGTTTGGGGGACAGGAGCCACACTGGGGCGGATGTTTTGTCAGCTCTGCAGGGGCAGGCCGAGAGGTGGTTGACGCCACGCCAGCTTAAGCCAGGAATGGTGGTTTGCGACAATGGCACCAACCTCCTCTCCGCCCTCCGACAGGGACAACTGACCCATGTGCCCTGTGTGGCTCACGTCCTTAACCTGGTGGTGCAGCGGTTCTTGGGCAGGTACCCGGGCTTACAGGATGTCCTGAAGCAGGCCAGGAAAGTCTGTGTGCATTTCCGCCGATCATTTAATGCCTGTGCTCGGCTGGCTGAGCTCCAAAAGGAGTTGAACCTGCCCAAGAACCGCCTTATATGTTACATGCCCACCAGGTGGAACTCAACTTTGGCCATGCTGCAGCGGCTGCACATGCAGCAGAGGGCCATCAATGAGTGCCTGTGCGACTACGGCACCAGGACAGGGTCAGGGGAGCTCGGTTTTTTCTCACCACGCCAGTGGGGCATGATCAGGGATGCATGCACTGTCCTGTCAACGTTTGCCTCTCAAGGCCCCCTTTATCCAGACAGTGTTCCTGCTGGTGGCTTTGTTACCAATCACAGGGTGCGCCTGTCCACCGACTCAGTTGATCGACTGACCTTCATCAAGATGAATCAGTCTTGGATCACCCACAGCTACCAAGCACCTGAAGCTGATGTAACCGAATAATTTTTTTAGAAATATCACATCCCTTCAAGACTGCCTATGCTGATGCTGAGTGACTGTCCTGTTATGTTGATTGTCTATCCTCTTCCTCCTCTGCTGATCTGTTGGAAGAACATTTTTGGTTCTGGGTGATGCCACCAGCCCAATTTTTCTGCCCCTGTTTAACAGGGGCGTTTAATTACAATTTTTGATGCAATGCTTTGCAGCAGGGCTCATTCCTGCACTACAAATAGAGTATATGGGAGAGGTTACAGTGTCGTGGCACCAGCACCAGTGCCTAAGGCCCAATTTTTCTGCCCCTGTTTAACAGGGGCATGTAATTACAATTCTTGATATAATATTTCACAGGAGGGCCCGTTCCTGTGCCCATCCAGAGTAACTGTGAGGACTTACAGTGTTGTGGCACCAGCACCACAACCACCAAAGGTAAATTTTTCTACCACTGTTCAACAATGGCATGTAATTACAATTCTTGATATAATCTTTCACAGCAGGGGCGCTCCAGCGCCCACCAAGAGTCACTTTGAGGGCTTACAATGTTGTGGCAAAACCAGCACCTTGTTCCGCCATTTCTGCAGATTACTGGGCTGGACAGATTCTTGACCTCAACCCAATAGAACACCTTTGGGATGAATTAGAGCAGAGAATCCCGAGCCAAGCCTACTCGTCCACATCAGTGCCTGACTTCAAAAATGCTCTCCCTGGAAGAATGGTCAAACATTCCCAAAGACACACACCTAAACCTTGTGGTCAGCCTGCCCAGAAGAATTGAAGCTGTTGTAGCTGCAAAAGGGTGGGCCAACTCAATAGTGAATCCTCATTGACCACCAAGGGGAGACGTGCTGCCCATCATTGAACACCAAGGGGAGACGTGCTGCACATCATTGACCACCAAGGGGAGACGTGCTGCCCATCATTGACCACCAAGGGGAGACGTGCTGCCCATCATTGATCACCAAGGGGAGACATGCTGCCCATCATTGACAACTAGGGATGAGCTTCGTGTTCGAGTCGAACATACGTTCGACTCGAACATTGGCTGTTCGTCCGTTCGGCGAAGTCCGCACATTTTGGTTCGTTCGTGCCAAATTCGCGTGGCGCTCACGGCCCTCAATGCACTGCGATGGTGCAGTGCATTGCTGGCTCATGATTGGCCAAGCATGCACTGTGACCCCGCATGCTTGGCCAATCGCAGCGCCAGCAGCGAGGAGAGCCATGATTGGCCACAGGCAGGATGCCTGTGGCCAATCATAGCTCAGGCTGTGTAGTGCACGCCCCACACTATATAAGGCCGCCAGCGCGGCGGCCTTGTGTAGTGTGTTGGCGTCTGAAGCAGTGGGTGTTCTGTGTACCTTCAACACAGTACACACCGATTGTTTTCGGCCGATTTTCGATCTTGCTGTTGTGTAGTTGTTGTTGTCTGCGTGCCCCGACCGCAGTATACACTGCTATATTCACCTCACCTATATAGCTAGTGATCTATCTTTTATAATAGAGCTTGCAGTCAGTAGTGTTAGGAGCTAGTGCGTGCTGTCTGCGTGCTCTGTACCCAGTACATACCGCTATATCCACCTACATAGCTCTTCTCTATTTGAGCCCACTTGCCATCTGCAGGAGTTATTGGAAGTTGTGTGTGCCTCCAGCACAGCACAGTATACATCTGTATATACCCCTTTATCTCTGGTGTTCTATAATAAAGGCATCTGCAGGAGTTAGTGCGTGTTCTGTGTACCTTCAACACAGTACACACCGATCGTTTTCGGGCAATTTTCGATCTTGCTGTTGTGTACTGGTTGTTGTCTGCGTGCCCTGACCGCAGTATACACCGCTATATTCACCTCACCTATATAGCTAGTGATCTATCTTTTATAATGGAGCTTGCAGTCAGTAGTGTTAGGAGCTAGTGCGTGCTGTCTGCGTGCTCTGTACCCAGTACATACCGCTATATCCACCTACATAGCTCTTCTCTATTTGAGCCCACTTGCCATCTGCAGGAGTTATTGGAAGTTGTGTGTGCCTCCAGCACAGCACAGTATACATCTGTATATACCCCTTTATCTCTGGTGTTCTATAATAAAGGCATCTGCAGGAGTTAGTGCGTGTTCTGTGTACCTTCAACACAGTACACACCGATCGTTTTCGGAACGATTTTCGATCTTGCTGTTGTGTAGTGGTTGTTGTCTGCGTGCCCTGACCGCAGTATACACCGCTATATTCACCTCACCTATATAGCTAGTGATCTATCTTTTATAATAGAGCTTGCAGTCAGTAGTGTTAGGAGCTAGTGCGTGCTGTCTGAGTGCTCTGTACCCAGTACATACCGCTATATCCACCTACATAGCTCTTCTCTATTTGAGCCCACTTGCCATCTGCAGGAGTTATTGGAAGTTGTGTGTGCCTCCAGCACAGCACAGTATACATCTGTATATACCCCTTTATCTCTGGTGTTCTATAATAAAGGCATCTGCAGGAGTTAGTGGGTGTTGTGTGCCTCTAGCACAATATACACTACCCAACTGCTTTTTTACCCAACTCCCTTCAGGCCATTACCATGTCTGAAAGGCCAGCAAGGAGAGGCAGACAGGCGCGAGCCGATAAAAGAGGGCAAGCAGGCTCTGTGTCTAGAGACAACAGTGCTGGTCGTGGACACGGTGCATTGTCATCAGCACGTGGCCATGGGACACGCTTGTCCTTCTTTTCGGCAGCTGGACATGTTGAGCTGCAACATGTCAATGACTTGGTAGAGTGGATGACCAAGCCATCTTCATCCTCCTCATCCTCTCTCACCCAGTCTCAGGGTACTAGCAAAGCATTTGCCAACGCATCGTCTTCCCTCCTCTCAATGACTCCTTCCCTAGACCCACCACGTCCTCCTGAGGAGTCTCCTGAACTCTTTGAGCACAGTGTTGGGTACATTCTCCAGGAGGATGCCCAGTGTTTTGTAGCCTCTGATGACACTCAGCTAGAGGAAGGCAGTAGCGTGAATGCAGAGAGAGGGGATGCTCAAGAAGGACAGCAATCTGGCAGTCATGTTCCACAAGCTGCAGCATACTGCCAGGTTTGCTGCAGCATACTGCCAGGTTTGCTACAGCGATGAAGAGGGAGAGGATGATGAGGGCACTGACTCCACATGGGTGCCTGGTAGGAGAGAGGAGGAGGAGGAGGAGGAGGAGGAGGAGGCACATGTCCAACGAGGCAGGATGCCCTCCGGAGGCCAGCTTAGGGGCAGCACACCGACTGAATCACACCGCAGAGCTCCGCCTGTGCAGGGTGCTGCCTCTGCGCGTTATTCTAAAAGTTCTTTGGTGTGGGCCTTTTTTGAGATGAGTGCATCAGATCGCACCGCTGCTATTTGCAACATATGTCTCAAGCGTATCTTGCGTGGCCAAAACATCAGCCGCTTGGGCACCACATGCTTGACCAGACATATGTTGACCTGTCATGCAGCTCGTTGGCAAGCGTACCTCAAAGACCCACACCAAACAACAAAGCGGCCCTCTCCTTGCTCCTCATCAGCTGGCATCTTCAACCCCACTAGACCTTCAGTCCTCTCTGAAACCTGCTCTGAGAGGAATGAAGGTGTAGAATTAGGTGGTTGGAATCGGAAGTTCTGGATCTGCAGTCATTTCTTTCTTCCTTCTGACTGCTTGTGTTTTTTAATGTTACCAATATCTCGTTGCAGATGACTGGAATGAGCACAAGATGTATGTGTGAAATGCGTCCACATGACCATAGTTTGGTGTCTTTGGTGTTATCTTTGTGAAACAATATAAAAGGCAATCGGAAGTTCTGGATCTGCAGTCATTTCTTTCTTCCTTCTGACTGGAATGATCCAGTATGGCTGGGCTGCTGTTCATTCTAAAGTAAGTGAAGGCTACACATTTTTTCTTCATTTTATACATTTATTTTTCTTTAAAGATGCATTTAGCCTTTAACTCCAGGGCACGTTCAACCCATTGGTGATCAATGGGCAGCATGTCTCCCCTTGGTGGTCAATGATGGGCAGCATGTCTCCCCTTGGTGGTCAATAGGGATGAGCCGAAGACCCCCCTGTTTGGTTTGCACCAGAACTTTCGAACGGACCCCAAATTCATACGAACGTTAGAACCCCATTGAAGTCTATGGGACTCGAACGTTCGAAATTAAAAGTGCTAATTTTAACGGCTAATATGCAAGATACTGTCCTAAAAAGGGTTTGGGGACCTGGCTCCTGCCCCAGGGGACATGGGTCAATGTAAAAAAAAGTTTTAAAAATGGCTGTTTTGGCGGGAGCACTGATTTTAATGACGATTAAGGTAGAAAAAAAAGTGAAACATTCCTTTAAATATGGTGCCTGGGGGGTGTCTGTAGTATGCCTGTGAAGTGCCACGTGTTTCCCGTGTTTAGAACAGTCCCTGCATAAAATGACATTTAACGGAAATAACGTCATTTAAAGCTGCTTGCGCTTTTAATGTTATATCTGGTTCCTGCAATATGGTTGAAAATCATTGAGAAAAATGGCATGGGTAGCCCTCCCTGCCCATTACCAGCCCCTTTGGGTCTTGTACGCATATTAAGGGGAACCCCGTACCCATATTAAAAAAAGGAAATGCGTGTGGCCCCCAGGCCCTATATACTCAGAACAGCAGTATACAGGCGGTGCAAACAAGACAGGGACTGTGTAGGTTTGTTGTGTTAAGTTAAATCTGTTTGTAATTTTCAACTGGTACATTTTTAAAGTGTAACTGCAGTCAAAAAAATTTTTTTTAAGCTTTTTGGAAAACATAGGGAAGGGTTATCACCCCTGTATAATTTGTTTTGTCGTCCATCTTTTTCATCTCACTTGCTGTTGTCTCCTTCCGTTTGCAAGTAGGAGAAGTTTGTAAGTTGGATGTTTGAAAGTAGGGGCCTGCCCTATATGCTCTGCAGAAATGGCGGAACAAGGTGTTGGTTTTGCCACAACATTGTAAGCCCTCAAAGTGACTCTTGCTGGGCGCTGGAGCGCTCTGCTGTGAACGATTATATCAAGAATTGTAATTACATGCCATTGTTGAACAGTGGTAGAAAAATTGACCTTTGGTGGTTGTGGTGCTGGTGCCGCAACACTATAAGTCCTCACAGTTACTCTGGGTGGGCACAGGAACGGGCCCTTCTATGAAATATTATATCAAGAATTGTAATTACATGTCCCTGTTAAACAGGGGCAGAAAAATTGGGCCTTTTGTGCTGGTGCCATGACACTGCAACCTCTCCCATATACTCTAGTTTTATTGCAGGAATTAGCCCTGCTGCAAAGCATTGCATCAAAAATTGTAATTAAACACCCCTGTTAAACAGGGGCAGAAAAATTGGGCCTTAGGCACTGGTGCTGGTGCCACGACACAGCAACCTCTCCCATATACTCTTGTTTTATTGCAGGAATTAGCCCTGCTGCAAAGCATTGCATCAAACATTGTACTTAAACGCCCCTGTTAAACAGGGACAGAAAAATTGGGCCTTAGGCACTGGTGCTGGTGCCACGACACTGCAACCTCTCCCATATACTCTTGTTTTATTGCAGGAATTAGCCCTGCTGCAAAGCATTGCATCAAAAATTGTAATTAAACGCCCCTGTTAAACAGCTGACTCATGGTCCAGCAGGCATGGACAGGGACGTTACCTGTCTTTCACGGCCCATTGAGTCACTCTTCTGGCAGCTGGGAAGGATGCAGGACAAGGTGCAGTAGTGTTGGAGGTTGTTCCGCCACCACGCCTCCAAAATGCTACTATTGGTTGTGACACACCTCTCTCCTCCACCCCCTCCTCTTCTTCTTCCTCCATGGCCTCTTCCAGTGCTCTGTCCTCAGAACCAGCGGTGCTCCGTAGGCGTTCCAGGGGCTACGCAAGTACGCAGGCAAAACGATGCCATGCCGTGCTTGCGCTGGCTTGTTTGGGGGACAGGAGCCACACTGGGGCGGATGTTTTGTCAGCTCTGCAGGGGCAGGCCGAGAGGTGGTTGACGCCACGCCAGCTTAAGCCAGGATTGGTGGTTTGCGACAATGGCACCAACCTCCTCTCCGCCCTCCGACAGGGACAACTGACCCATGTGCCCTGTGTAGCTCACGTCCTTAACCTGGTGGTGCAGCGGTTCTTGGGCAGGTACCCCGGCTTACAGGATGTCCTGAAGCAGGCCAGGAAAGTCTGTGTGCATTTCCGCCTATCATTTAATGCCTGTGCTCGGCTGGCTGAGCTCCAAAAGGAGTTGAACCTGCCCAAGAACCGCCTTATATGTGACATGCCCACCAGGTGGAACTCAACGTTGGCCATGCTGCAGCGGCTGCACACGCAGCAGAGGGCCATCAATGAGTACCTGTGCGACTACGGCACCAGGACAGGGTCAGGGGAGCTCGGATTTTTCTCACCACGCCAGTGGGGCATGATCAGGGATGCATGCACTGTCCTGTCACCGTTTGAGGAGGCCACAAGGATGGTGAGCAGTGACAGTGCATGCATCAGTGACACTGTACCTCTTGTCCACCTCTTGGAGCATACGCTGCATGGAATAATGGACAGGGCACTTGAGGCAGAACAAAGGCAGGAAGAGGAGGACTTCCTTGCCTCTCAAGGCCCCCTTTATCCAGACAGTGTTCCTGCTGTGCCACCCATCACACAGGAAGAGGAGGAGGAAGAGGAGGAGGAGGATGATTGTGTCAGCATGGAGGTGGAGGCTGGCACTCAGCATCAGCAGCAGCAGTCTTGTAGGGATGATTTACAGTCCCAAGAAACACGTGGACTTGTACGTGGCTGGGAGGAGGTAGCTGTGGATCATGTTGTCCTTAGTGACCCAGAGGACTCCGGACTGAATGCCTCAGCTAACCTACGCTGCATGGCCTCCCTGATCCTGCAAAGCCTGCGGAAGGATCCTCGTATTCTTCGGATCAAGGAGAGGGACCATTACTGGCTGGCCACTCTCCTTGATCCACGGTACAAGGGTAAGGTTGCCGACCTTATCTTGCCATCGCAGAGGGAGCAGAGGATGAGACATCTCCGGGAGGCCTTGCAGAAAGGTCTGTGCAACGCGTTCCCAGAGACTGGGAGGTTACAAACTCCTGGTCCTGGACAACGTTTTGCTGAGGCATCGGTCAGAAGGAGCGGTGGAGAAGGTGGCCATCTGACTGATGCTTTCAGACAATTTTTTAGTCCGCAGCCCCAAGGTATGATCGGTTCCAGCAACCATTGCCAGCGTCTGATTTACATGGTGCAGGAATACCTAGGGGCAAGGTCAGACTTGGACACCTTTTCCACAGAAAATCCTCTGGCTTACTGGGTCTTGAGGATGGATCACTGGCCAGAGCTTGCACAGTATGCAATTGAGCTACTGGCCTGTCCTGCATCCAGCGTTCTTTCGGAACGCACCTTCAGTGCTGCTGGTGGCTTTGTTACCGATCACAGGGTGCGGCTGTCTACCGAATCAGTTGATCGACTGACCTTCATCAAGATGAATCAGTCTTGGATCACCCACAGCTACCAAGCACCTGAAGCTGATGTAACCGAATAATTTTTTTTGAAATATCACATCCCTTCAAGACTGCCTATGCTGATGCTGAGTGACTGTCCTGTTATGTTGATTGTCTATCCTCTTCCTCCTCCGATGATATGTTGTTCTGTTTCTGGGTGATGCCATCAGCCCAATTTTTCTGCCCCTCTTTAACAGGGGCGTTTAAGTACAATTTTTGATGCAATGCTTTGCAGCAGGGCTAATTCCTGCAATAAAACTAGAGTATATGGGAGAGGTTGCAGTGTCGTGGCACCAGCACCAGTGCAATCAGCCCAATTTTTCTGCCCCTGTTTAACAGGGGCGTTTAATTACAATTTTTGATGCAATGCTTTGCAGCAGGGCTAATTCCTGCAATAAAACTAGAGTATATGGGAGAGGTTGCAGTGTCGTGGCACCAGCACCAGTGCCTAAGGCCCAATTTTTCTGCCCCTGTTTAACAGGGACATGTAATTACAATTCTTGATATAATATTTCACAGGAGGGCCCGTTCCTGTGCCCACCCAGAGTAACTGTGAGGACTGATAGTGTTGTGGCACCAGCACCACAACCACCAAAGGTAAATTTTTCTACCTTTGTTCAACAATGGCATGTAATTACAATTCTTGATATAATCGTTCACAGCAGGGCGCTCCAGCGCCGACCAAGAGTCACTTTGAGGGCTTACAATGTTGTGGCAAAACCAACACCTTGTTCTGCCATTTCTGCAGAGCATATAGGGCAGGCCCCTACTTTCAAACATCCAACTTACAAACATCTCCTACTTGCAAACGGAAGGAGACAACAGCAAGTGAGATGAAAAAAGATGGACGACAAAACAAATTATACAGGGGTGATAACCCTTCCCTATGTTTTCCAAAAAGCTTAAAAAATTTTTTTTTGACTGGAGCTACACTTTAAAAATGTACCAGTTGAAAATTACAAACAGATTCAACTTAACACAACAAACCTACACAGTCCCTGTCTTGTTTGCACCGCCTGTATACTGCTGTTCTGAGTATATAGGGCCTGGGGGCCACACGCATTTCCTTTTTTTAATATGGGTACGGGGTTCCCCTTAATATGCGTACAAGACCCAAAGGGGCTGGTAATGAGCAGGGAGGGCTACCCATGCCATTTTTCTTAATGATTTTCAACCATATTGCAGGAACCAGATATAACATTAAAACCGCAAGCAGCTTTAAATGACGTTATTTCTGTTAAATGTCATTTTGTGCAGGGACTGTTCTAAACACGGGAAACACGTGGCACTTCACAGGCATACTACAGACACCCCCCAGGCACCATTTTTAAAGGAATATTTCACTTTTTTTTTCCACTTTAATCGTCATTAACCACTTCAGGACCGCCGTATTGCCAATGTACGTCAACACAATGGCACAGGCAGGCACAATCACGTAAATGTACGTGAATGCCTTCTAGCGGGTGGGGGGTCCGATCGGACCCCCTCCCGCTAGATACGGCGGTCCCTTTCGGTGCCGGAGCGATCGGCGATGAGGGGATGGCCGTTGGTTTCCGCCCATCCCCTCTCGATCGCTCCTGGCCAGTGACGAACTTCCTCCCCTGTGAAAATGTAAACACAGGAGGAGGAAGTGATGTCACACTCCTCGTGGCGGTCTTTTTGAACCGGACAGCGAGGAGTGAAGACGTCCAAGTAAGTGCACCAACAGTCCACTGACACATAGGTACACACAGGCACACATTTCACCCCAGTCACCCCCCGATCACCCCCCGATCGGCCCCCCGCCCCCCCCCCCCCAGTCACAGTGTCACTAATGCAGTGTTCATTTATTTATTGATCACTACATTTAGTGTCAGTTGTGACTGTAAAAAGTGTCAGGGCAGCTAGTGTTAGGCCCCTTTAGGTCCAGGGTAGCCCCCTACCCCCCCCTAATAAAGGTTTAACCCCTTGATTGCCCTCCCAGTTAACCCTTTCACCCTCTTTTACCAGTGTCACTAAGCGATCGTTTTTCTGATCGCTGCAATAGTGTCACTGGTCCCGCTAGGAAGCTAGTTTTTTTTTTAGGTTCAACGCCAGGTTTTTATACCGTTAGGTACCCCGATATATAACCTAATAAAGGTTTTAACCCTTTGATTGCCCCTAGAGTTAACCCTTTCACCAGCGATCGCTGCATAAGTGTCACTGGTGACGCTGGTTAGCCAGTTAGTTATTTAGTTATTTAGGTTCCCCGTCAGCTTTTTATAAAGCTTCAGGTACCCCCATATAAATACCCAATAAAGGTTTTAACCCCTGATTGCCCTTAGTTAACCCTTTCACCAGTGATCACCGTATAAGTGTTACGGGTGACGCTGGTTAGGTAGTTCGCTTTTTATAGCATCAGGGCACCCGCCATTTATTACCTAATAAAGGTTTAACCCCCTGATCACCCGGCGGGTGATATAAATTTGGTTTTAGGGTCAGAAAGGGTCTGCGTCGCCCCAGGCAGTGCTAGGTTAGTGCCAGCACCGCTAACACACACGCGCAAAGCATACACCTCCCTTAGTGGTATAGTATCCGAACAGATCAATATCTGATCTGATCAGATCTATACTAGCGTGCCCAGCAATTTAGGGTTCTAAAAAAACGCATTGTTAGCGGGATCAGCCCAGATACCTGCTAGCACCTGCGTTTTGCCCCTCTGCCCAGCCCAGCCCAGCCCACCCAAGTGCAGTATCGATCGATCACTGTCACTTACAAAACACAACACACATAACTGCAGCGTTCGCAGAGTCAGGCCTGATCCCTGCGATCGCTAACAGTTTTTTTTGGTAGCGTTTTATACAGTCGCTGACAGGCTAGGTGCTTTTTTACCTGTGAGTCTCACTACCGTACCCCTAAATTTAGAGCCCAAAATGGCAAAGCGAAGGTACACTAATGAAGAGGCCTACACGTTTCTGAGCATGACAGATAGTGAAGAGGAAGACACTGATCTGTCAGATTCAGGCTCAGAATACGAACCTGTAGAGGACAGCGCCTCCATGTCAGATAGCTCTGACGACGAAGAAGAGGTCCCTGCTATTGTCAGGCGTACCCGACCCCGATTTTCTGATGTTGTTGAGGTGCAGGAACCGCAAGTCCCTCGTATGGAGTATAGAGCCAGTACTAGCGCCGCTCATCCTTTTGGTGAACTGGCAAGCACCAGCGGCCTAGTACACCCTGGACGTACATCCAGCACTGCAGTATCACGTGGTGACGTGGCGAGTCCCATAAGTGCAATTCAAGCTGGCGAGGTGGCAAGCACAAGTAGTGTCCCGCTGCCACCAAGAAGAAGACAAAGACAGGCCCGTCGTACCCATAGTGCCCTTCCTGCAGAATTCGCCTATCCCAATTGGGTGCCCACCACTTCTGCAGAACCCGTACTTCCCCCATTCACTGCCCAACCCGGTATTCAGGTGGATACAGATGATTTTACGCCACTCGATTTTTATTCTCTGTATCTCAGGGAAGATCTCTATAGATCTATTGTGGACCAAACCAATTTATATGCTGGCCAACGCATCGCCGCTAATCCCCAGTTGCCGTCTCTTGCCAGAGATTGGAAACCAGTTACGGTTTCCGAATTTAAGACGTTTTTGGGCCTTTCCCTCAACATGGGCACACATAAATTTATGCGGATGCGGGCTTATTGGTCCACGCATCCGGCTGACCACATGCCCGTGTTCTCTAACTCCATGTCCAGGAAACGATACGAGCAGATCTTGCGGTTCTTGCACTTCAGTGACAATGAACTTTGTCGTCCACGTGGAGACCCTGAATACGATCGGCTCTACAAAATTCGGCCCCTCATAAACCACTTCAACCAACGTTTTGCAGACTTGTTTACTCCCCAAAAAGTTGTCTGCGTTGATGAGTCCCTGGTTAAGTTTACTGGTCGCTTGTCATTCAAACAGTACATTCCCAACAAGCGTACCAGATACGGGGTCAAGCTCTATAAGTGCTGTGACAGGGCCACAGGCTATGCATGGAGCTTTATGGTTTATGAGGGTAAAGATAGTTACGTAGAGCCGGAGAACTGCCCTGATTACATAGGAAGCGCTGGCAAGATAGTGTGGAAATTGGTGTCACCCTTATTCGGAAAGGGGTACCACTTGTACGTGGACAACTATTACACCAGCGTGCCACTGTTTAGTCATTTATTTGATAATCAGATTGGAGCATGTGGCACCGTGCGACCTAATCGCCGGGGCTTTCCCCAGCGGCTTGTAGATTCCCGTCTTAGGCTGGGGGAGAGAGCCTGCTATCGGTGTAATAATTTGCTCGCTATGAAGTGGAGGCATAATAAGAATGTTTTCGTTCTTACCTCCCTTCATGCAGACACGACGGTCCAAATTTCTACGGCGACTGGTATTGTGGAGAAACCCCTCTGTGTCCACGAATATAACAAAAATATGGGAGGGGTGGACCTCAATGACCAGATGTTGGCGCCGTATCTAACTTCCCGTAAGACCAGACGCTGGTACAAAAAAGTGTCTGCTTACTTATTTCAATTGGCTTTGCTGAATGCTTTTGTGCTATACAAAACTTCAGGCGGAACATTAACCTTTCTTTTCTTCCAAATAGAGGTTGTCACAGAGCTTCTGTTTCCAGACGGTTCTGTACCTCACCATTCCCAACCAAATGCAGTAAGCCGGCTGCATGAGAGGCATTATTCTTATGTCCTCCCGAGTACCCCTACCCAACGAGCCCCCCAAAAAAGATGTCGTGTCTGTAGCAAGCGCGGATATAGGCGTGACACCCGTTCTTATTGTCCACGCTGTCCTGGCAATCCTGGTCTTTGTCAGGGTGAGTGTTTTGAACGCTACCATGAACTAGTGAAGTATTAGCGTAGGGTACAGCATTTCACAGGCTAGGCACACTTACACAGGGTCTCCCAAGATGCCATCGCATTTTGAGAGACCCGAACCGTTACAGTTACAGTTTACAGTTCAAAAAAAAGTGTATAAAAATAAAAATAAAAATAAAAAAGTAAAATAAAAAAACCCAAAAAAATATAAAATATAAAAACCAAAAATAGTTGTCGTTTTATTGTTCTCTCTCTCTCTCTCTCTCTCTCTTCTCTCAAATTTTTTATACTTTACTGTTTACTGTGTTATTGTTAACCATTTTTCATGTTTTCAGGTACGCCATTCAGCTGCAGCGTGGATTTATTTATCTTGACAGCAACAGCGTTTGCTCCCACGATACATAAAGCCGCGACTCCAGTGCTGTAGGAGGTGATTTCACCACCACAGTTAAAAAAGAGCATATATGCCGAAGCATGGGGGCATAAGGGGTGGAGGAGCGATTTTGCTCCTAATGCCGCGTACATACGGTCAAAATTCCGACGGAGGGCTTGCCCGTGGAAAAGTTTGAACGTATGTACGCAGCATAACTTTTTTGCGGGAGGATGCCCCCATGCTTCGGCATATATATATTTTAGGCACAGGTTGTGTTAAAAAATGTTTTATTTTTTACAGTTTTTTTTGGCAATTGCTTTGCAGGTATGGTATGGTAAGGTTTTACTGGGATGTTACTTTGTTTTAACGTTAACCATAATTTGCTTAGCAGGTACGCCATTCAGCTGCAGCGCGGATTTATTTATCTTGACAGCAACAGCGTTTGCTCCCACGATACATAAAGCCGTGACTCCAGTGCTGTAGGCGGTGATTTCACCACCACAGTTAAAAAAGAGCATATATGCCGAAGCATGGGGGCATAAGGGGTGGAGGAGTGATTTTGCTCCTAATGCCGCGTACATACGGTCAAAATTCCGACGGAGGGCTTGCCCGTGGAAAAGTTTGAACGTATGTACGCAGCATAACTTTTTTGCGGGAGGATGCCCCCATGCTTCGGCATATATATATTTTAGGCACAGGTTGTGTTAAAAAATGTTTTATTTTTTACAGTTTTTTTTGGCAATTGCTTTGCAGGTATGGTATGGTAAGGTTTTACTGGGATGTTACTTTGTTTTAACGTTAACCATAATTTGCTTAGCAGGTACGCCATTCAGCTGCAGCGCGGATTTATTTATCTTGACAGCAACAGCGTTTGCTCCCACGATACATAAAGCCGTGACTCCAGTGCTGTAGGCGGTGATTTCACCACCACAGTTAAAAAAGAGCATATATGCCGAAGCATGGGGGCATAAGGGGTGGAGGAGTGATTTTGCTCCTAATGCCGCGTACATACGGTCAAAATTCCGACGGAGGGCTTGCCCGTGGAAAAGTTTGAACGTATGTACGCAGCATAACTTTTTTGCGGGAGGATGCCCCCATGCTTCGGCATATATATATTTTAGGCACAGGTTGTGTTAAAAAATGTTTTATTTTTTACAGTTTTTTTTGGCAATTGCTTTGCAGGTATGGTATGGTAAGGTTTTACTGGGATGTTACTTTGTTTTAACGTTAACCATAATTTGCTTAGCAGGTACGCCATTCAGCTGCAGCGCGGATTTATTTATCTTGACAGCAACAGCGTTTGCTCCCACGATACATAAAGCCGTGACTCCAGTGCTGTAGGCGGTGATTTCACCACCACAGTTAAAAAAGAGCATATATGCCGAAGCATGGGGGCATAAGGGGTGGAGGAGTGATTTTGCTCCTAATGCCGCGTACATACGGTCAAAATTCCGACAGGGGGCTTGCCCATGGAAAAGTTTGAACGTATGTACGCGGCATAACTTTTTTGCGGGAGGATGCCCCCATGCTTCGGCATATATAAATGGTGCATGTATGTCCATCATTAGAAGTGGGTGGATGAAGGGAGGTATCTAATGGTGGGCATACCCACCGATCAATCTCTTTTTTTTCGTTCAGACAACATGACTCTCAGTAAATAGCTTGGGGTGTCTACTTTCCAAAATGGGGTAATTTGGGGGGGTTTTGTGCTATTTTGGCATTTTATGGCCTTTGCACCCTTAGAAATCCTGAAGGTGGTGATTGGTTTTCGGGGTGCCGTACGCGACTAGACTCCCAAAAAGTCCCACACATGTGGTATCCCCATACTCGGGAGAAGTAGCTGAATATATTTTGGGGTGCAATTCCACATATAACCATGGCATGTGTGAGCAATATATCATTTAGTGACAACTTTTTGTACATTTTTTTTTTTTTTTTTTTTTAGTCATTATTCAATCCCTTAGGACAAAAAAAAAAAATATTCAATGGGCTCAACATACCCATCAGCAGTTTCCTTGGGGTGTCTACTTTCCAAAATGGGGTCATTTGGGGGGGTTTTGTGCCATCTTGGCATTTTATGGCCGTCAAAACTGTGATAGGTAGTGATAGGTAGTGAGGAGTAAAATAAAAAAATTATGCCCTTAGAAATCCTGAAGGCGGTGCTTGGATTTCGGGGTCCCGTACGCGGCTAGGCTCCCAAAAAGTCCCACACATGTGGTATCCCTGTACTCAGGAGAAGCAGCAGAATGTATTTTGGGGTGTCATTTCACATATGCCCATAGCATGTGTGAGCAATATATCATTTAGTGACAACTTTGTGCAAAAAAAAAAAGTTTGTAATATTCCCGCAACTTGTGGCAAAATATAAAATATTCCATGGACTCAACATGCCTCTCAGTAAATAGCTTGGGGTGTCTACTTTCCAAAATGGGGTCATTTTGGGGGGTTTTGTGCTATTTTGGCTTTTTATGGCCTTCGAAACTGTGATAGGTAGTGAGGGGTGAAATCAAAAATTTGCACCCTTAGAAATCCTGAAGGTGGTGATTGGTTTTTGGGATGCCGTGCGCGACTAGACTCCCAAAAAGTCCCACACATGTGGTATCCCCGTACTCGGGAGAAGTAGCGGAATATATTTTGGGGTGCAATTCCACATATAACCATGGCATGTGTGAGCAATATATCATTTAGTGACAACTTTTTGTACATTTTTTTTTTTTTTGTCATTATTCAATCCCTTAGGACAAAAAAAATAAATATTCAATGGGCTCAACATACCCATCAGCAGTTTCCTTGGGGTGTCTACTTTCCAAAATGGGGTCATTTGGGGGGGTTTTGTGCCATCTTGGCATTTTATGGCCGTCAAAACTGTGATAGGTAGTGATAGGTAGTGAGGAGTAAAATAAAAAAATTATGCCCTTAGAAATCCTGAAGGCGGTGCTTGGATTTCGGGGTCCCGTACGCGGTTAGGCTCCCAAAAAGTCCCACACATGTGGTATCCCTGTACTCAGGAGAAGCAGCAGAATGTATTTTGTGGTGTCATTTCACATATGCCCATAGCATGTGTGAGCAATATATCATTTAGTGACAACTTTGTGCAAAAAAAAAAAAGTTTGTAATATTCCCGCAACTTGTGGCAAAATATAAAATATTCCATGGACTCAACATGCCTCTCAGTAAATAGCTTGGGGTGTCTACTTTCCAAAATGGGGTCATTTTTGGGGGTTTTGTGCTATTTTGGCTCTTTATGGCCTTCGAAACTGTGATAGGTAGTGAGGGGTGAAATCAAAAATTTGCACCCTTAGAAATCCTGAAGGTGGTGATTGGTTTTCGGGATGCCGTGCGCGACTAGACTCCCAAAAAGTCCCACACATGTGGTATCCCCGTACTCGGGAGAAGTAGCGGAATATATTTTGGGGTGCAATTCCACATATAACCATGGCATGTGTGAGCAATATATCATTTAGTGACAACTTTTTGTACTTTTTTTTTTTTTTTTGTCATTATTCAATCCCTTAGGACAAAAAAAATAAATATTCAATGGGCTCAACATACCCATCAGCAGTTTCCTTGGGGTGTCTACTTTCCAAAATGGGGTCATTTGGGGGGGGGGGTTGTACTGCCCTGCCATTTTAGCACCTCAAGAAATGAGATAGGCAGTCATAAATTAAAAGCTGTGTAAATTCCAGAAAATGTACTCTAGTTTGTAGACGCTATAACTTTTGCGCAAACCAAAAAATATACGCTTATTGACATTTTTTTTACTAAAGACATGTGGCTGAATAAATTTTGCCCTCAATGTATGACTAAAATTTAGTTTATTCGATTTTTCTTATAACAAAAAGAAGAAAATATCATTTTTTTTCAAAATTTTCGCTCTTTTTCTATTTATATCGCAAAAAATAAAAATCGCAGAGGCAATCAAATACCATCAAAAGAAAGCTCTATTTGTGGGAAGAAAAGGACGCAAATTTCGTTTGGGTGCAATATTGCATGACCGCGCAATTACCAGTTAAAGCAGCGCAGTGTGAAATTGGAAAAAGACCTCTGGTCCTTAAGGTATTTATTGGTCCGAGGCTGAAGTGGTTAAAATCAGTGCTCCCGCCAAAACGGCCGTTTTTAAAACATTTTTTCTTGCATTGACCCATGTCCCCTGGGGCAGGAGCCAGGTCCCCAAACCCTTTTTAGGACAGTATCTTGCATATTAGCCGTTAAAATTAGCACTTTTAATTTCGAACGTTCGAGTCACATAGACTTCAATGGGGTTCTAACGTTCGTACGAATTTGGGGTCCGTTTGAAATTTCTGGTGCGAACCGAACCGGCTCATCCCTATTCCTTAATATATAGGGATTTGTCATTAGGAAATAACAATTCGTAGGAGTGGTGAAGTTGGGTTAATTCTATAACTTCTGTCACAGTAGGAAGAGAGTCAGTTTTCCATTTTCTAGTTATAGATAGTCTTGCAGCTAAAAGTATATGTGTTACTACTTTACGATATTGTTTGGGAATCGTATGTAAATTCATATTCAGAATGGCTAGTTCTGGTGAAAGTTGAAGGACAATACCTGTTACGGAAGTGAGTAAATGGGAGATTGCCTGCCAGTAGTTATGTAAGCTTGGGCAGTCCCACATAATATGAAATAGGGTCCCCAATTGGGTACAATTTCTCCAGCAATTAGGTGACGAGTTCCCCTTGAATTTTGCTAGGATATGTGGAGTCAGGTATTGTCTTTGAACAATTTTTTGTGCCAATTCCCATAGTGTAACACATGCAGTGGCCCTATATATGCTTCGTAGGGAAGCCATCCATTGTTTAATTGAAAAGTCTTGCCCCAAATCTTGTTTCCATTTAAGGAAGGAAGGTAGTTTGCTGGGTATGTTTTTTGCCCCTAGAATTGGGTATATTGTAGCTACTCCTTTCTGTGAGGTGGCATGGTTATTGAGGAAAGACCATATTTTAACCGGGATTGAAGCTCTGAGTTGTGGATTGTGTAGCAGACACTTTTCTATTTGAATATATGTAGATCGCTCAGAATTCGGAAGCTGTAATTCATTACTTAACTGAGAAAAAGACTTTAATGAGCCCTGTTGGAAGAAGGAACCAAGTTTGATATCCCGACCCTAATTCCAGTCGTGTATTTGTACGCCAGGAATTAATGTTGGTATGATTGTTAGAGGAGGGTTTAACACCGTGATTGGAGTTTTATCCCATTTGTATGTGATGATTCTCTGCCAAGAGTGTAGCGTCGCTTTCACCGTTGGTGGGTATTGAGCTGTAATTGTGGACTTAATTTTCCTACTAAGTAACCAGAATTGCATATTAGGCTGTCGTGTGATGTCTTTCTCAATTTGTCCCCATAAAGTTTTAGGAGTAGGCAAGAACCATTCTTGCAATTGGGTCAAAAGAGTTGCGTCAAAATAATCCTGTAGATCAGGTACGGTCGCACCACCTATATTTCTATGTTTAATTAGTATATGGTATGCGCAACGGGATTTTTTGCCATTCCATAGATATTTTCCCAAACTGCTTTGTAAGGATTTAAAGTAGTATTTAGGGATACATATTGGAAGGGACCTGAGTTGATATAATAATTTTAGTAAGGTCATCATATTGAAAGCTGCCAGGCGACCAGCCCATGTAAATTCGAATTTACTAAGTGTTAGACCATCTTACATTTCAATTGTAAGCTATAATTAAGCCTCTAGTCTGGTTGCTAGGTTGTTCTGACGTAATAGGCTGAGGGACTGGGTCAATCTCAGTTCGTGCTGGACTGGCGGAAGAGTGCTCATTCCACTGAGAAGGCCGGGCTAGATCTGATTCAGTCTCTCTTCCAACTGCTTCCAGGGCAACATGGCAGGCAGTCCAAATGTTTGGTTATGGCTTATGAAGCGAATGGCAGATCCTATTCTAACTGTTCATCCTTACTTCCTGGGAATTCGGTGTTTTGATCTTGGAATGGTTCTTAGCTTTTCTTGGTTAGAGTATGAGGGCACCATACTACAGCCAACAAACTTTGGCCAGGCCAAAATCAACGTGCCCTATTCTTGGTTCAGACTTTAGAGACTGGGTCAAGATGTCTTCTCCCCATAGGGGAAAAGGTATGACACATGCCATTCCCACACAAATAGGTTTAAACGTCCATAATTTAAACCATATGAAAGTTTTCAATGAAAACTATTCATTAATGTCCATGTATAGTGTAGCCAGTAGCAAGCAAAAACAGAGTAGGGTTCAGGCACAATGCACATAGATATCACTTGCTGCCCATTTGCTAGAGCAGGATTTAGACAGGACCCCCTCCCAAGCCCACTGTAGCATTGTTTGTATATAATGCTGTTAACTACCCGTTTGCTGCTCATTAGTATGCCCACCTTGGAGCAGTGTAGAATGCATTGCCAGTGATTTCCCCTTGCGCATATGCTCTGTGGTCCCAACAGAGCAGATTTCATAGGCAATGTAAATAGTAAATGGCTGCTCTACTAGAGCCGGTGCCACATCACCAGGTGGCACCAGGAATACCAGGTGCCGCAGGCTTTTTTTAATGTGTAGTCGGCGTCGAAGACCTGTTTTATTTTTCTGCTTGTTTGCCGAGGTGACCATCTTGGCGTTTGTCAAGAGGGTTGAGAGTGGCAAGCAAGATCGCCTAAGGCCACATCACCCTGAATCCGCTAGATATCATCTGATCTCGGATTCTAAGCAGGGTCAGGCCATGTTAGTACCTGGATGGGAGACCTCCTGGGAATACCAGGTGCCGTAGGCTTTTTATAATATGTTGTTGGCGTCGACGACCTGTTTTATTTTTTTGCTTGTTTGCCGAGGTGACCATCTTGGGGTTTGTCAAGAGGGGTGAGAGTGGCCAACAAAATTTCCTACGGCCACATCACCCTGACGGTTTTCAGATCCACATGCTTGTCCTCCGGCAACCTGCATTCCATCGCTTCAGAATCCAACACAATACCCATAAAGGTGATGACCTTCCTGGGCCCTTCCGTCTTGTCGGGTGCCAACGGGATGCCGAACCGTTACGCTACGTGTTCCAGCGTCGCCAGCAACACCCCGCACACTCTGGAATCCGGCGGACCCACGCAGAGAAAGTCATCCAAATAATGGATAACAGAGTTCAGCCCTGCGACATCCCGCACCACCCATTCCACAAATGAGCTAAATGTTTCAAACACCACGCATGAAATGGAGCACCCCATGGGGAGGCAACGGTCAACATAAAACATGTTGTCCCAATGACACCCCAACAACCGAAAACTTTCGGGATGGACGGGGAGCAACCGAAAAGCCGACTCAATGTCTGTTTTCGCCATCAGCGCCCCCCGCCCATATCGGTGGACCCATCTCACCGCCGCATCAAAGGACATGTAGCTAACTGTACACTCCTCAGGATCAATGGCATCATTGACCGACCCCCCTTTCGGAAAAGACAAGTGGTGAATTAGCCGAAATTTCTGCGGTTCCTTCTTTGGAACCACCCCCAAAGGAGAAACCACAAGATCAGGGAAAGGTGCCACCAGAAAAGGGCCTCCCATCCGTCCCAACTCTACCTCCTTACGCAGCTTCATAGAAACCACGTCAGGATGCAGCAAGGCCGACTTCAGGTTCCGCGGTACCTCTAACCTACCCGGTATCCGAAACCCCTCTGTGAAACCCTCCTCCAAGAGGCGTGCTGCCTTCCTATCCGGATACCTACTGAGAAACGGTCGCATCCTTTCCACCATTACTGGCGCCCTCCCTCTTTTGCGCAGCATCTCCAGATCTGTTCCTGCCCTGTTTAAAACAGCATGACAACGGGTGCATTCCCCCGCAGCCGGAACACTTGTGCTTGTACCGACAGGATCCGCAGAACTTACAGGATCCCTCGTTGAACTGCCAACACGTTCCCTTCTTTCTACTGGCCGATTGTCCGGGAGCGGAAGATCCACTGCCCCCCCCCCCCCTGAAAAAACTGGCCCAGTGCCCTCGCCGACGTGGGGCGCATCCACAGACTAATGTCCTTGTGGTCCCATCTCAGCGACGGCCGCACCGCTCTCCGCTGGCAAAACTGTTCATCGTATCCAGCCACGCGGTTCCCCCGTACACTCGGTAAGCTTCCCCAACCGAGTCCATGTAACAGAAAAGAGCCGAGCAATGCTCAGCGTTCTTTTCACCAATCACACTCGCCATGATGGCGAATGCCTGCAGCCAATTCGCAAAGGTCCTCTGTATCAGTCTGTACCGCCGCTTCTCCTCGTCGTCTTTTTTTAGTATCATCCGGCTTGACCCTGCCAGGTTGAACTTCTCTAGTGGTAGTAGTGAAAATATCTCCACATACTCACCCTTCCATATTTTCTCCCGTACCTCTGGCTTCAAATGAGCCCCCAACGGCCTTTCAAAGCAGACATACACCTCGCATTTCGAAGAGTCCGCCAAACGCACAATGTCTTGTCTAGTAGAGGACTCGCTCCCGCTCGATGCCTTAATGGGCACTGGCGGCTCCTGCCCCGTGGGCCCAGCCACTGCCGGGACCACCACTTCCGTGCCTTTTGCGACACCCCCGGACACCCCGCCAGAAGGGACCCACGCCGCCGCCGGGCCAGCAGCAGCCCTCTCCTGGTGCTCAAACCTGCCCACCAGCTCCTTGATCCCAGCCAGAAAACCCAACAGCCCACTCTCTGCCTTGACAGCCCCACCTGTCCTCAAACCCCCCTGCTCCACCACCTTCTGTGTACCCGCACTCACAGCACCACCGGCACCCGCCGAAACAATCCCCCCACCAATAGGTAAACTTAAAGGGTACTCACCGGGCTGCACAGGAGCGATCCCACCAGCCGATCTCTCGGACACCCTAGCAGGGATTGGACTTCTCGGAACCTCCTCCTCCGATCCGGACACCTTACCCTCCGACCTGTGACCGGACATCAGCGCATCCTCTCCAGACAGCCCACCAGGGGACACGGCCCTGGCTGCCGAGGGTAAAACAGCCGACCTGGCCTGCTGCCGTGCTGCGTACCCGCCAGTGGATTTTTGCGTTGCCTTTGTAGGGCCGGTGCGGACCACCTCAGCCCCGTCCGATCGACCACCAATCGCCGACGCCAGTCTCCTTCCCTCCTCACCCGACCTGGCGATGCTAGCCCTGGGGGGGGGGTGGACCCACCCCCGTAGCCTGAGATCTCCCCCGCTGAGGTCCTAACCCTGCGTGTTCCACGCTGGGTGGGGGGGCTGCATCCACTCCTACTGCTCTCCTATGGGGCCCAGAGGCTCCAGTAGATCCCCCTTCCGGCCTGCTCCTCTGTCCCAGCCTCCTTGGGGATGGGCTCCTCAGTCTCCCCCCTCCAGTCCTGGTGGCTCTCTTCGCCGGGGGCCCGATGGAGCCCTCCCCGGACTGCTGGCATCAGCCCTCCCTCTCCTGGGGGGTTCAGGTGAAAACCTGGATGGGGGCCGTGACCTCCATGGGCAAAACCCCCACCCCCCCCCTCCGTCCGTGGATGTCCCCCCCGGCTGCCCCAGCAAAACCCCCAGTGTCTCCTGCACCCATGCCTCCCCCCGAGTGGCTGCCTCCTCTCTAACCTTTGCAATTAGCTCCTCTATGGCTGCCATGCTGCTGTCCCATACAAACTTTTTTCTTGAATGCTGCCTCGTGGAGGGGGACGGGATCAACTTCTCTGCACTGAGTAACTCCCACCCTACTCCCCTCGGCCAATCCCCCGCCCCCTATCATGCAGGGCTGACATGTACTGTTCACACAGTCATGCCAGCCCTCTGCCTACGGGGTTTTGTTAACCCCTGCGGCGCCGGGCTTTTCTGGAAAGCATTTTATTGTTTTAAAATGCCTAGCTTGTCAATATTACAATTGAGTGCATTGTGTTTTAAAGGTTGTTAATGCAATAATTGAGGCCTAAAGCCCCATATCATCCTCCTTGTGTTTTTTAATGTTACCAATATCTCGTTGCAGATGACCGGAATGAGCACAAGATGTATGTGTGAAATGCGTCCACATGACCATAGTTTGGTGTCTTTGGTGTTATCTTTGTGAAACAATATAAAAGGCAATGGGAAGATGTGGATCTGCAGTCATTTCTTTCTTCCTTCTGAATGGAATGATCTGGCTTTGTTCAGGTCTCAGCTTGGCGGGCGGACGTGCCGACTGGTGGCTCAGGTCTACCAGTGGGACAGGAAGAGCGGCTGGAGGGGGGGTTGGACGTCCCCTCTCGAACGGCTTTTAGCCGCCTTGGTTGTTATCACTAAAAAGCCAACCGTTCTAAAAAAAAAAAAAAGTAACACCTTCAAGCCACGAACGCAAATTTGCATACAGTAAGAGCGACGTCGTGCCCAAATATTGTCCTTTTCCTTTATTTTTTATTTTTTTTCCCCACAAATAAAACTTTCCTGGTGCCACCATGGCAGCATACCTGTGATAGCTCCGCCCCGGAGTCCTACCCTCAGGATAGTTAATAGCTTATAAAAATGACATCTCCTTTTTTTCCTCATACCTAACGGATAGTGTTTGGATGTATCTTACCTCTGCCCTGGGCAGTTTTCCGTCTGGGTTCTGGCCTCTCCCACATGCAGTCCCCGACATCCACAGACCGCCCCCCCCCCCACATCCACAGACCGCCCCCTCACATCCTGCACAGACCTGCCCCCACATACTCCACAGGCCGGCCCCCACATCTCCAGACTGGCCCCCGACATACCACTGGCCCCCAACATACCACTGGCCCCCAACATCCACAGCCTGGCCCCCGAAATCCACAGACTGGCCCCCACATCCACAGACTGGCCCCTAACATCCACAGACTGGCCCCCAAAATCCACAGACTGGCCCCCACATTCACAGACTGGCCCTCGACATCCACAGACTGGCCCCCGACATCCACATACCATGACTGGCCCCCGACATCCGACTGGCCCCCGCTCTGACATCCACAGTGACAGACTGGCCCCCGACATGCCGCCGTTGCCGTGCGGAGACATTTAACTGTGGCACCGCCCACTGCACTTTACACTGATACACACACACACTGGCAGCGGGGGTGGGCGGCGCCACAGGTGTAGACCAACTTCTGGTCTTCTTAAAAATGGCGGCCGGCGGAGACCATTGTCCTCCCATAGACCTCTAGCGGCCGGCGGCAAAAAAATGGGAAATTCAATTTCCTGGGACAAACCGAATTTAAACTTAAAATTAATTCGGGACAAATGTACTAATCCCGGGAATGTCCCGGGAAATTCGGGACAGTTGGCAACTATGATATATATATAATCAGGGGGGGTGTATGGCCAGGGGGTTTCATGGGATGCTATTGTGCTTTCTTTAGTATTCTGTCCAGTCGCTTTCTGCCCTTGCCTGCCCTGCGATTATGAGTCAGCCGCTGCTAGACCAAGACCCTTCCTTTCTTAGGTAAGGGTTTGTACCTCATGTGTTTTATTTTTTTTTCGTTTTTTGTGTGTTTATCCCAGACTAAAAGAGTGCCTTGCACTATTACTTTCGTTTCAGCCCTATACACAAGAGAACGTCTAATCAGACATCTGGTCATCACAACGGACGCACACGCCCATGTTCGGCGCACAGCCGCTCAACTAGCTCTCATCATTCTAAGGAAAGAGCAAGATCCAAAAGGCATCGGTCAGCTAGCCCTCCCAGGCAGGTAAAGAGGGAATGTAGGGCGTGATGTGCACCCCCGATGACAGATAAACTGATCTGTAAAGACTGTTTTCAAGCCTGCACGGATCGCGAAAAGGCAGAGGTGGAACAAGTTACAGAGTTGATCAAAAGAGTGGTTAACCACTTGACCACTGGGCACTTAAACACCCTTAATAACCAGACCAATTTTCAGCTTTCGGTGCTCTCACATTTTGAATGACAATTACTCAGTCATGCAACACTGGACCTATATGAAATTTTTGTCCTTTTTTTTTCACACAAATAGAGCTTTCTTTTGGTGGTATTTAATCACCGCTCGTTTTTTTTTTTTTTTTTGTGCTATAAAAGAAAAAATACAGAAAATTCTGTAAAAAAATGAATTTTTATTTGTTTCTGTTATAAAATTTAGCAGATTAGTAATTTTTTCTTCATAAATTTTGGCCAAAATTTATACTACTGCATATCTTTGGTAAAAATAAGTACAAATTGGTGGATATTATTTGGTCTTTGTGAAAGTTATAGAGTCCACATGCTATGGTGCCAATATCTGAAAATTGATCACACCTGAAGTACTGATGGCCTATTTGAATTCTTGAGACCCTAACATGCCAGAAAAGTACAAATACCCCCCAAATGACCCCTTTTTGGAAAGAAGACATTCCAAGGTATTTAGTAAGAGGCATGATGAGTTTTTTTTAAGTTGCCATTTTTTCCCACAATTCTTTGCAAAATCAAGATTTTTTTTATTTTTTCTCACAAAATTGTCATATTATCAGTTTATTTCTCACACACAGCATATGCATACCACACATTACACCCCAAAACACATTCTGCTATTACTCCCGAGTACGGCGATACCACATGTGTGAGACTTTTTTTTACTTTTAAACAGGTAATGTTTATTGAACATTATTGCAGAGATTACAATCACAGTGGCATACACCGAACATTCAAAAGGCGTTGCGTCATAACCATAACAGTAGATAAAAGACATTTTTCCATTACAGTAGCGATTATGTATCACAGCCAAGGAAAGTCCTAACATTGACATGTTATTTACTGTAACATTACATCAAATTCCCTCATCACACGTGGCAGCCTCCTGCAGCCATTTATCCCATATTCTATGATATTTAGCTGGGCAACCCCTATTTTTATATAAGAATTTTTTGTATGGGAGCGTAAAATTAACTTCCCGTTTCCAGTCCTCAACCCGGGGTGGAAGGGGCCTCATCCACTGTCTAGCTATCACTTTTCGAACAGAAAACAAGGTTTCCTGCAGGAAAGTGCCAGTAGTTTTATCTAATACGTCAGGAAATACCCCTAGTAGACAAGGTTTGGGGTCTAGAGCCAAGGGTGAGCCCATAACATCATGTAGAAATGATACTACTTGTTTCCAAAGTTCCTGCAGTTTGGGGCAAGACCAGATAAGATGGAAGAACGTCCCAGTCTCAAGAGTACACATCGGGCAGAGCACAGATTGATTCATATTACATTTGGCGGTCCTGAGGGGGGTGAGGTATGCTTTATGCACTATGTAAATCTGAGAAAGCCTGTCCTGGAGCCTAGGGGACACCAACTTGCACGTCTCCAGAGCCTCCTCCCATTCCTCCTCTGTCAGTTCACCCACATCACCCTCCCAGCGGGACTTCAGAGCATACGCTAGTCTCGCCGAGACGGGGGCCGTAAGCATACCATAAAAGCACGAGATAAGCTTTTTGGGATCAGTGTCCTTCACTATGGCGACAATAGGATTGGGAGCAGGCCGAGGCAATGACTGCGGGAATTGTGTTCTAAGTGCATGTTGAACCTGTAGGTACTGAAATAGCATAGTGTTTGGAATACCATATTCCTCCTGCAGCGCCTGAAACGTTTTAATAGTACCATGGTGAATCAGGTGATGCAAGTAGTATATTCCCCTCGATACCCATAACTGAACACTCACACAATTGTTTGTTATGCCAAAGTGGGGTATAGTCATTTGGTGATGCAACATTCAGTTTAGTGGATGCCAGATCCCAAATCTTTCTGTAATGAAAAAGCATGGAGTGTTTACCTGGCTCCACGACTGAGCTCCCCGCCCCCGTCGAGATAGCAGCTATTGGATCATCTGCCATTTGTGCCCAAGTAGGGGAGAGAAGGGTAAGAAAACGTTGTTTATCAGTCTACATGAAAAAGCTGAGACAGTTGTGAGGCAACATAGTAATGATTTAGATCTGGAAGAGCCATGCCCCCCATATCAGTCGGGCTTTTCAAAGCCTGCCAAGCAAGCTTGTGTCTATTATTCCCCCATACAAAGGGCCTAAGGAGACTTTCAAGGGATTTAAAGTATTTCAGCGGCAAATATACCGGGGCATGCCACAACACATACAGTATTTTAGGTAATAGGACCATTTAAATCAGATTAACGCGCCCCCAAACCCCAAGGGGGAGACGAGACCAGGCCTGAATCTTAGTACGCACCAGGGAGAATAATGGTTCTATATTCAGCGCAATGTAATCTGCTGGATTCCTAGAGACATATACCCCCAGATACTTAATAGTGCTGACTCGCTGAAGAGGCAGACTGGCCTGAGATTCTGACTGTGGAAAACTGTCAATAGGCAAAATTTGGGATTTTTCCCAGTTTATACGAAGACCGGAAAAGCTACCGAACCACTCTATCTTTTGTAGGGCCTTTGCGAGGGAAGGGCCCGAGTCCGCCAGGTATAACAGCGTGTCGTCAGCATATTGACTGATTTTTTCGGTTAGTCGACCCATCGTCAGTCCCCTGATCGCAGGGTCCTCACGAATCGACACCGCTAAAGGTTCAGCAGCCAAGGCATATAGTAGCGGGGACAGTGGGCACCCCTGTCTGGTACCTCTACTAAGGCCAAACTCCCGGGAGGACCACCCATTCGCCACCACCTTAGCCGTTGGGCGATGATACAGCAGCTTCACCCACCGGATAAAGTTCGGGCCAAAGCCGTATCCCGCTAGACACTTCCACAAATACTCCCATTCCACTGAGTCAAATGCCTTAGCCGTGTCAAGTGTCACCACCACACGCTCACCCACTGCCTCATGCGTTGCCTGTAGATTTATATAGAGCCTGCGTAGATTGAACGATGTATTCCGCCCCGGCATAAAGCCCGCCTGGTCAGCCTGAATCAGGCTAAGGATCACTCCGTTCAATCTAGTAGCAAGTATTTTAGCTAAAATCTTAATATCTACCTGCAATAGGGAGATTGGGCGGTATGATTCCGGGAAACCCGGATCTTTTCCAGGTTTGGGAATCAAAACTATCGTTGCCTCCCTCATGGACGGAGGCAATGTCAGTGTATCAAAAAGACTCCCGTAGAGGGCAAGAAGCTTAGGTGCCAGCACGTCTTGGTAACGGGAATAAAATTCAATGGGAAGACCATCTGACCCCGGCGACTTGGATTTTGCAAATTCCGCAATAGCACCCACTATTTCATCGGTGGTCAGGGGGGCCTCCAGAGCCTGCATCTGTTCCTCCGTAACTTGGGGGAGGGAAACCTGAGCCAAAAAGCCGTCCATCGGAGTGGTGTCGTCTGAGACTGTAGTGGTGTATAGGTCCGCGAAAAAATCCCGAAATCTAGCTGTCACCTCAGAAGGGTCCGTGATCATTGTATCACCCTGACCCCGCAAAGAAATAACAACCGGGGGCCTGTCTTCCCTGTGTACCAAATATGCTAGCAACTTACCAGCTCTTTCCCCGGATTCAAAGTATTTTTGTTTGGTAAAAAAAAGTTTCTGTCGGGCCTTGTAGTGGTGTAGCTGAGAAACCACCCTCAACTGTAGTCTAAGTGCATCTGCGTTTGCCGTAGACGGGTCATCTATGTAGGTGCGTTCCCTGGAGCTCAAATCAGCCTCAGCCTCAATAATAACAGTGGCCGAGTCAGCTTTGAGCCTATTAATGTGGGCAGTCAGCACCGATCGAGCGTGTAATTTAAATGTATCCCACACTGCTGGAACTGAGGCCGTGTGGTCATTATCCTCAAAAAATTTTATCCACTCCTCTTCAATAGTGTCATCTTCGGGTAACAATGTCAGCCAGAACGGATTTAGTCGCCACACCTGCGGAGGCCTACCCAGGGGCACGTCAAGCACTACAGAGTAGGGGCTGTGGTCCGAAAGTAGTCTGGGGCAGAACAATACTTCCCTGAGTCTGGGAGTGAGTTGTTTAGATATTAGTATAAAGTCAATACGGGAGAGAGAACCATGTGTGGGTGAGAAGCATGAATACTCCTTCTTTTGAGGGAATTTGTGCCTCCAAGTGTCCACAAGGTGAATGGTAGTTACAAGCCTGGACAACCTAGTGGTCCCAGCTTGCCCCACCATCAACTCGGGGGGTTTGAGCCTATCCAGGGAAGGGTTAAGCGTAGTGTTGAAATCCCCCAGCCAGATAACAGGAACCGCCGGATGTCTGGACATAAAAGACAGTCCCTCAACAACCAACGTCATGGTAAATGGAGGGGGGATATAGAAGGCCATAATAAGGTAGGGTTCCCCATACAATTTAGCATGTAGAAAAACAAACCTGCCCTGTGGGTCAGTAAGAATTTCGCAAAGTTCAAATTGGACAGACTTAGCTACAAGTACCGAAACCCCCCTCGAATGAGACGTGTAGGTGGAATGAAATGCCCACCCTATCCAAGGGCGTTTAAGGGCCATCTGCAGTCCACCCTCCACATGCGTCTCAACTAGCACCATCACTTCCGCCCTTTGCTTTTTGAGGAACGTGAAGGCTGCCGCGCGCTTAATTTTATCGCGCAGGCCCCTCACGTTCCAGGTAAGAAACCATATAGATGCCATAAAGATTCATATAAAGCAATAGGTGCAGTCGGCTTACCCCCTAACAGCCCTCCTATAAACACACCCCAATACAGTCGTGTTTGATCAAGCCCAAACAGGGGCTGCATAGGCAGTAGTGGTAAAAAACATTCAGTAAAAGTAACACTTAGTTTAGATACATACTTCGATATATTTATAGTAATCTTCTGCATAGAAACCCTAACCAAACCATCCCCCTCCCCCCACCCTACCCTGCACCAACCCCAACTTGTGCGGGTATGTTCCCTGAAAAACCAAACATGTCTGGCTGGGAAAACCAGTTTCATTAAATCAATAAAAAGGTTTAGAACAATAAGTCTGGAAGAGGGTCGCGGCCACCGGCACCAGATGGCAAGGCAAAGCAGAGCCCCCTGTATAACAGTACACAGTGGTGACCCGGGTAAACAGGCAAAAGTGTCGGTTGCCGTCCAGTTCCAGTGATCAGCTCCCTCTTGACAAGAAAAAGTCCCAGCAGACAATGGAGCAGTGTTCCGCTGCACCGTGCAATTAGCCTGTAGGCCTAACATGTCTCCCCTTGCTCCGGGAGAAAAAAAAAAAAAAAGGGAAAACCAAAATTGTTGAAATAAAGCAAACAGGTATGTATTGCAGAAAAGGTCCCCCAACAGGGACACTAAGAAAAAAGGAAAAAAGTTGATCCATTAACGTTGACACCATCAGCCGGCGCAGATGTCCCAGAATCGGAAAGTTCAGCAGATCTCAAAGTAGAAAAGGGCATAACGGTAACATACGCCGCAGATGCAAGCACCCTAGCAATAATAGAGCAGCAAGTAGAGATCAGGCGACCTGCCACCGTTCCAGAACACCAGGGGAGAGACGAAAAAAATTTGTTAGCTCACACGTCCCAATGGGTTTCAGGCAGCTCCATCTTGAGGCCCTCTGCGTTCCAACCATGCTATGACCTCTCTGGGTTGTTCAAAGAAGGTCGCCCGGTCTCCTGCCTCCACCCTGAGGCGTGCTGGGAATAGCATAGAGTATTTCACTTGCTGTGCACGCAGTAATCTTTTGGCCTCCATGAAACTCTGTCGGCGTTTCTGGACGTCCGCGGAAAAATCAGGGAAGATTGCAACTTTAATATTGCCCACAGGAATATTACCCTTTTCCCGAGCCATGCGGAGGGCCGCGTCTCTGTCCTTATAGTTCAGGAGTTTTGCAATAAAGGTGCGTGGAGGTGCACCCTGAGGTGGAGGCCTGGCAGGCATACGATGCGCGCGTTCAACCGCCAGCATGGGGGAAAAAGACTCTCGGCCATAGGTACTTATCAGCAATTATTCCAGAAAAGTTGTGGGGTCCTTACCTTCAGCCCCCTCCGGGAGACCAATCAATCGGATGTTGCATCTGCGTATACGATTTTCCATTTCGTCCTGTTTAGTAATCAGGAGATCTATTTGCTTCTGCATGTGGTCAGCATCACTTTGCAGTGGTGGTAGAGCGTCTTCCATATTACTGATACGGGTCTCAGTCTCCCTTACCCGGTCACACAGTTTCTGAAAGTCTTGCCTCAGTAAAGAGATGTCCGTTTGCACTTCCTCAATTTGGGATGTAAGGGACGTGCGGCACAATGTAATGGCTTCAAGAAGCCTGTCCGTGTCTCCCGCCACACGCGGCCCTCCCGGCTCCTCCGCGCCGCCATTTTCCTCCCCCTCCTCACTCACATGTCGGCGGTATTGTGACAATCGCGCCACCGCCGATTGTCGGGATTTCGAGGGAGACATATGTGCCGGAATGGAGGGACGCCTGCCAGACGTGTTTAGGTGAGTATCGGTGCTGTGGTGTCACAGGATCAGCGTGGGAGACAGGATTCCTCGGCGGAGCTCCGGAGACACGCGTCCTACTCCATGCAAGGTCAGGCCACGCCCCACATGTGTGAGACTTTTACACAGTGTGGCCACATACAGAGGCCCAACATGCAGGGAGCTCCATCAGGCGTTCTGGAACACCCAGGACAATTCTGACATTTCTCTCCTACATGTAAAAATCATCATTTATTTGCTAGAAAATTACAAAGAATCCCAAAACATTATATATGTTTTTTAGCAAACACCCTGGAGAATACAATGGTGGTCGTTGCAACTTTTTATCTCGCACGGTATTTGTGCAGCAATTTTTCAAATGCTTTTTTTTTAAAAAAAAAACAGTTTTGTGCTTAAAAAAAAAAAAAACACAGTAAAGTTAGCCCAATTTTTGCATAATGTGAAAGATGAAGTTACGCTGAGTAAATAGATACCTAACATGTCACTCTTCAAAATTGCACACGCTCGTGGAATGGCGCCAAACATCTCTACTTAAAAATCCCCATAGGCGATGATTTAGATTTTTTTTACTGGTTATATGTTTTGAGTTACAAAGGAGGTCTAGGGCTAGAATTATTGCTCTCGTTCTAACGTTCGCAGCGATACCTCACATGTGTGGTTTGAACACCGTTTTCATATGTGGGCGGGACTTACGTATGCGTTCGCTTCTGCATGCGAGCACATGGGGACAGGGGCGCTTTAAAAAAAAAAAAATATTTATTGTTCATTTTACTTTATTTATTTTAGTTTGACTTTTTTTCCCCAAAAATAAATTT
The DNA here is from genome assembly GCF_037356315.1 of Lithobates pipiens. Classification (NCBI taxonomy): domain Eukaryota; kingdom Metazoa; phylum Chordata; class Amphibia; order Anura; family Ranidae; genus Lithobates; species Lithobates pipiens. Next base: position 80,411,145 of record NW_027507789.1, on the reverse strand, counting down.
TTTGATCACTTTTCACTTTCTTGATCTCACCTCTAAGCTGGGAAGCCTGAAAAAAAAAAAAAAAAAAAAAAAAAAGATTCTGGCTTTGATCGTATTGGCGAGTCGGTAGAAGCAGCAGAGGGCGACGGGAGGGGGGATGTCTATTGGTATCACCGACTATGGCTGGGTATCTCCGAGTATGGCTGGGTATCTCCGAGTATGACTGGGTATCTCCAAGTATGACTGGGTATCTCAGAGTATGGCGTTGCAGAGTATTGCGTTGCAGAGCATTGCAGGGTATTGGCGGTTGTTGCAGAGCATTGCAGAGTGTTGCAGGGAATTGGCGGGTGTTGCAGGGTATTGCAGAGTGTTGCAGGGTATTGCAGAGTGTTGCAGGGTATTGGTGGGTGTTGCAGAGTGTTGCAGGGTATTGGCGGGTGTTGCAGAGCATTGCAGAGTGTTGCAGGGTATTGGCGGATGTTGCAGAGCATTGCAGAGTGTTGCAGGGTATTGGCGGGTGTTGCAGAGCATTGCAGAGTGTTGCAGGGTGTTGCAGAGCATTGCAGAGTGTTGTTGCAGGGTATTGCAGAGTGTTGTTGCAGGGTATTGCAGAGTGTTGTTGCAGGGTGTTGCAGGGTATTGCAGGGTGTTGCAGGGTATTGGCGGGTGTTGCAGAGTGTTGCAGGGTATTGGCGGGTGTTGCAGAGCATTGCAGATCATTGCAGGGTGTTGCAGAGCATTGCAGGGTGTTGCAGGGTATTGGCGGGTGTTGCAGGGTATTGGCGGGTGTTGCAGAGCATTGCAGAGTGTTGTTGCAGGGTATTGCAGAGTGCTGTTGCAGGGTATTGCAGCAGAGTATTGCAGCAGAGTATTGCAGCAGAGTATTGCAGAGTAATGGCAGGGTATGATGGGGTTAATTTTCGGTGAGCAGCGATGTGGGCACTGCAGATGCAGCCCACAGCGCTGCTGACACTGATCTCTTCCCCCTCCGCTGTACCGATCGGTACAGAGAGGGGGAGGGAGGAACGCCGTTATGTTATGTTATGACGCCGGTTTGTTTACAAGTGATCGCTCCGTCATTTGACGGAGCGATCACGTGGTAAGCGGCCGCGATGAGCGGCCGTTTACCGTGATCCGTGATGCGCCGGGTCCTCTGGACCCGGCAGTCAAGGATGCTCTCGAGTGCGCGCCCCAGGGGGCGCGTGAGAGCGGAATTCTGGGAGGACGTCATATGACGGCCTCCAAGAGTTAAACAACCGCCCTGTAGCCGGCATTCGACTATGGGCCGGTTGTTAAGTGGTTAAAGACTCATTAGCAGAGCTAATTCATACAACTCCCTCCCCGCTTAGGGGTCAAACGTCAGAAATGACTAACCAGGGTCAATCATCCGCGGACCCAGCAGGCACCTCTTCAACCCTGCCTCCCTTATCTGCTGGGGACAGTGCCGAGTCGGAGGATTCCTCAGATGAATCAGAACCCTCTGGGTTTAATTTTTCGTTAGTACAACCTTTTGTCTTGGCGGTTAAACAAGCTATCTGCTGGGAAGAGGTGGAAGAGCCTCCTAAAAAGACAAAAACCTTTTTTCCATTTCTGAAAATGAAATTCATTTTTTTCCCTTTCTAGAAGAATTAAAGGATTTAATAGAAGGGGAATGGAAGAGGACGGATAAATGCTTCTCCCTAAATAGACTCCAGAAGTTGTACCCGCTGGCCAAGTCAGATACAGCCTTCCTGGATACACCTCCAGTAGTTGATGCAGCAGTGGTGCGTTTAACCAAGAACATCACCCTACCTATGGAGGATTCGGCCTCCTTTTAAAGATCCTCTGGACAGGCGTATAGATGGATTTGAAAAAAGCCTATCAGTTGGCTGGAGGAGCATGTAGACTGGCTGTGGCTTTAGCCTTGGTGTCTAATACCATTAAAGCTTGGACAGAAAACATTGAAGTAGTCATCCGTGAAGATGTACCAAAGGACGACATTATAAAAGCCATGGGCAGACGACGCAGCATTAAAACAAAACTGGTGCAAAATCCCTTTTGATGGGAAGGCACTCTTTGGAGAAAGACTGGAAAAGGCAATCTCGAGAGTGACAGGAGGGAAGTTGGGGCTACTTCCCCAGGATAGAAGGGTGAGGCATTCACGCGTGGTATCAACAAAATTCCAAGCTTCCAGGAATAGGAATTTCTCCAACTTTAGACAAGGCAGAGACCCCAAAAAGAATTGGAGGAGTACTCAGGCCACGTTTCTAAAGGCAAATAGAGAAGCCTCTCCAATACACAGGAGGGGACAAAGTCCTTTTGACAAAAGGCCACTGCAGCCAGGTTGAAGAGGTTTGTGGAGGTATCGGGCAGTCGTTGCGAAGATCCGTGGGTGTGGTCTCTACAGTCCATTTTACCAATTTTTGGACCTTCCAAGATGTACCCCCACAAGACTTGTTAGTTCTAACAAAAAGTCCAACTTCACAGCAGAAAGCGGAAGCTCTGCAGAAATATCTTCACCTTCTTGTAGTACAACAGGCAGTTTTACTGGTCCCTCCCTCCGAGAGATTCATGGGATTCTATTCTCCTCTCTTCCTCATCCCCAAGAAGAGTGGAGAGTGGAGACCAGTGGTGGATCTGAAGAGGTTAAATCGTTTCATACAGCTTGACTCGTTCAAGATGGAATCTTTGCAGACGATCATCCAGATGGTCCAACCAGGAGACTGGATGGTATCGGTAGACTCGCAAGATGCTTATTTCCATGTTCCCGTGTTACCAGCGTTCCAAAGATTTTTGAGAGTGGCAATAGGCTCAACACATCTCCAGTTTCAATGCCTGCCTTTTGGCCTATGCACATCACCAAGGATATTCTCAAAAGTTCTAATTTCAGCCCTGGCACCTTCGATTCTTTCACTTTTTGGATGACATTCTACTGCTAGCGTCCAATCAAGCCCAGCTACGGGACCACAAGGAGATTCTTCTGAGGACTCTGAGAGAGTTTGGATGGTTAGTAAATACAGAGAAGAGCCTCCTAACCCCAACTCAGGTGATGATTTACCTGGGTGCTCTATTCAACACCAAGGCTGGTACAGTGCGCCTCCCTCCCCAGAAGGTGAAGGCGATTGTTCAGAAGATGGTCCACGTCAGATCTCTCTCCCACCTGTCAGCCTCGAATTGCTTGAGTTTAATCGGGACCATGGCGGCTTGCCTTCCAATGTTACCTTGGGCTTATTGGCATCTGAGGACTTTTTGACGCAGTGGAGGAAGAAGTCCCTATGTCAGAGAATATCAATTTCAGCTTCTATGAAGAGAAGTCTCCTCTGGTGGTCAAAGGAAGACCTAATTTCAAAGCCTCGGCTCCTGCAATGCCCTTCCTGGACCATTCTTACCACCGACGCAAGTTCGAAAGGGTGGGGAGCACACTGAGATCACCTGGCAGTGCAAGGGAAATGGGACGTCCCTGTGGCGGGGGTAGTCTCCAACATCTTAGAGCTGCGAGCAGTGTATTTAGCTCTGCTGAGTCTAAAAGAACATCTACGGCAGAAACAAGTGCTAGTGCGGCTAGACAACAGAGCAGCAGTTTCATATATATAACGGCAGGGGTGAACGCACAGCATCACATTATTAAAGGAAGTAGAGCCCATTATGTTATGGGCGGAAAGAAATTTGTTGGATTTAAAGGCAGTTTACCTTCCGGGCCGTTTGAATCAGCAGGCGGATCACCTATCACGTTGTTTTCCAGACAGCAACGAGTGGGCAGTGCACCCATCAGACTTCAGTTGAAATCATGAGTCTGCAGAAGCCACCAGAAATAGATCTCTTTGCTTCTCCAATGAATGCGAAGCTGCCGAGATTTCCATCCCGTCTGCCTTATCCCCGTGCAGAAGCAGTAGATGCCCTCTCGAGTCCGTGGCGATGCGAGACCGCATATGCGTTTCCCCCCAGACCCTTGATCGCAAAGTTTTTAATCAGATTATCGATGGAGCCAGTCAGAGTGATAGCTATTCTGCCGTACTGGCCGAAGAGGCCGTGGTTCCCTTGGGCAGTGAACCTCAGCGTATGCCCCGCCGTTCAAGATCCCAGTGTTCCCGCAGCTTCTCTCACAGGGGAAATTGGTGCACCCAGCTCCTCACAAACTGAATCTACATCTTTGGATCTTGAGCGGCAGAATATCCAGTCATTAGGATTCTCAGTGGGGGTGATTTCTACTCTCCTAAAGGCTAGGAAACCTTCCACGAACTTTATCTATTCTAAAATATGGAATACATTTACCGTATATACTCGAGTATAGGCCGACCCGAATATAAGCCGAGGCCCCCAATTTACCCCCAAAAAAACTGGCAAACTTATTGACTCGTGTATAAGCCGAGGGTAAGACATGCCTGTCCATCCCTGTGTGTGTGTCCGTCCATCCCTGTGTGTCCGTCCATCCCTGTGTGTCCGTCCATCCCTGTGTGTCCGTCCATCCCTGTGTGTGTGTGTCTCCATCCATCCATCCATCCCTGTGTGTGTGTGTGTATCCGTGTGTGTGTGTGTGTGTGTGTGTGTGTGTGTGTGTGTGTGTGTGTGTGTGTGTGTGTCCAGCCTACCTGTGTCCTGAGCCTTTGTCCCGAGCCTCCGTCCCGTGCCGAGCCTCCTTGCCTCCGTGCCTCGCCGCCGTGCCTCGCCGCCGTGCCTCGCCGCCGTGCCTTGCCTCCGGTCCCGTCCCGTCCCGTCCCGTGCCGTGCCGTCCTGTGCCTTGCCTCCGTCCCGTGCCCTCTTCGTTCGTCGGCGGCCATTGTAAAATTCAAAAGCTGCGCCGCCGCCTTCGCCTGTGATAGGCGGAACACTGAATTTCCCAGCAGCCTGTGTTCCGCCTATCACAGACGTCGTATCATCCTCGTCCGTAGTACGAGGATGATACGAAGTCCGTGATAGGCGGAACACAGGCTGCTGGGAAATTCAGTGTTCCGCCTATCACAGGCGAAGGGGGAGCCGGAGGCGCGGCTTTTGAATCAGAATGGCCGCTGTCTGTCTGCTCGACACGCTGATCGAGCGGGCAGACAGCGATGACTCGAGTATAAGCCGAGGGGGGCACTTTCAGCCTCAAAAAAGAGGCTGAAAATCTCGGCTTATACTCGAGTATATACGGTAAAACATTTGCAGAAAGTAAGCAGTGGGACCCCACCACTCCGTCCACCTCAGTAGTTTTGGAGTTTCTGCAAAATGGTTTAGATCTGCGGCTCAGTTTAACCAGTAGAGACCCGCGCTATAGCCAAATGACGGCTACAGCGAGGACCTCCTTTGCTGGGACGACGTATATTGACGTTGTCCCATGCATGAGCAGCCTGAGGGGCGCACGCGGCGCGCTCTGTGATCGGTGAGTCTACAAGACTCGCCTGATCACGGATCCGAGCAAGGGGTAGATCCCGACCCCTTACCACGTGATCAGCTGTCAGCCAATGACAGCTGATCATGTGATACAACGGAGCCGGTAATCGGCTATTTTTCCTCCTCGCGCTGACAGCGCGAGGAGAAAAAAAAAGAGCCGATCACTGATGTCCCGATCACGGCCAGCTTACCAGTACCCACCTGCCCCCTGCCAGTGCCACCTCTGTAATAAAAAAAGGGGCCCTCCATCAGTGCCACCCAGCAGTGCCCATAGTGCCACCCAGCAGTGCCCACAGTGCCACACATCAGTGCCCACAGTGCCACCCATCAGTGCCCACAATCTGCCTCAACAACGGTGCTGTACCCCAGTGCCACATATCCGTGCCCATCAGTGTCATCTACCAGTGCCCATCAGTGCCGCCCATCAGTGCCAAGCAGTGCCAACTATCAGAGCCACCTATCAGTGCCCATCAGTCCCATCTATCAGTGGTACCTATTAGTGCCACCCATCTGTGCCATCTTATCTGTGCCCATCTTTGCCCATCAGTGCCGCCTTATTTGTGCCCATCAGTACTGCCTTATCTGTGCCTATCGGTGCCACTTTATCTGTGCCTATCGGTGCCACTTTATCTGTGCCTATTAGTGCCGCCTTAACTATGCCTATCAGTGCCCACCAGTGCAGCCTATCAGTGCCCACCAGTGCAGCCTATCAGTGCCCACCAGTGCCGCCTCATCAGTGCACTTCAATGAAGGAGAAAAATTACCTGTTTGCAAAATTTTATAACAAACTATTAAACAGGATTTTTTTTGCATCTTTTTTTGTTTGTTTAGCAAAAAATAAAACTCCCAGCTGTAATTAAATACCACCAAAAGAAATCTCTATTTGTGGGAAAAAAATGATAAAAATTTCATTTGGGTACTGTGTTGTATGACCGCGCAATTGTCATTCAAAATGCATCAGCGCTGAAAGCTGAAAATTGGTCTAGGCAGGAGGGGGGTTTAAGTGCCCAGTAAGCAAGTGGTTAAAGTGGTGCTCAGGCCAAAATTACACTTTTTAAATAAAAATGCCCCTATAATACACAAGCTTAATGTATTCAGTAAAGTTGGTCTGTAAACTAAGGTCCGTTTTGTTAGGTTATTACAGCATTTTGAAAGTTTATAAACTATGCAGCAGACTGTAGCCATCTTAAGTGTGGGCATCTGAAGCCAGACCGTATTTCTTCGTGGATTTCAGCCGTGCAGATCTCGCACATGCTCAATGCTGCACAAGAAGTGTAATAAGTTTCAGGTCAGGTTTCCATGGCAACGGCAGTGTTAGAGGAAGTTGCCACCCATATCTATGCAAACCCCTCCTCCCTCCAGGAACCAGTAAATATTAGTGATGGGAAGTCCGGATCTTTTAACTGAATCGGTTCATTTCGAACTACTCAGTGAAATGAACCGATTCAATGAACCGATTCTTCGGTTCTTCAGTTCACTTGCTGAGTCTACTGACAAGCAAGTGAACCGAAGCTCTGACTCAGCCTTCTTAAATGATTAGAATCAAAAGAATGATTCTTCTCAGAAGGCTGGCAGGTTCTGGGAGGTTTATTTGCATTTAGTTCCTTGCTAGTAGCACAATCCTATTTTCCTGGTGCCTCCATGGCAGCATACCTGTGACAAGCTCCGCCTTGGCTCCTCCCTCAGGACTAGTGAATATTATAAAAGAAAAGGTTAGTACAGCCCCCGCATTCTCCTTTTTTTCCTCATACCTCATGGCAGTGAATCCTGGTCGGCGTCCTTACCTTCTGCATTCGGCAGCGTCCGTCCGGGTTCAAGCCTCTCCCGGACACAGTTCCTTCTCTTGGGCAGCTAAACGCGCTAATAAGGTTGGAAGTCCCTTCTGTAGGATCTTTTGGGACAAGCAGTTTGTCTCTTAAGTAAGAGCTTTACCTGCAGTATGGGCATTCAGGCTCCAGTCTATGGCAGCAGAGGTAGCAGCTTTGCTCTGTCCCTGAGGCTTGTTTTTCCTCTCCAGTCTCATCTGTCCTTCCTCTCTCTTGTGCTCTGTTTCTGCGGTCCCCATAGTCCTAGCGGGCCCCCCCTTTCCCTTCCCATGTGTGTTTGTCACCCCCAGACTCACTAGGGGCCGCGCTCGGCGAGTCTGTGTCATTTTATAATAGTTTAGCGTTCCCGCCGTCGTCTGCGCATGCGCCGGCGGGTCGTATGTTTCGATGGTCAGTTTCGACGTTCGGCGCGGTAGCGTCGGAAGTTTCGACGGCCATTTTTTCTGAGGGCGAATAGTTCTTTTTGCCCTCAGAGTGTCAGAGGAGGAGCTTAAGCGCGACATCGCTTCCCCTCCTCCTATTTATTTCCCCAGCAGCACAAGTGAAATGCCTGTGGTCAACAAGAGAATTACACTCTAGAGTTCCAGGCTATACCCACCCCTGTTAAGGTAAGGCATGTCTTAATGCATTTGTTTTCTTATACATGTGAACATCCGAATATATATGTATAGCTCTGATGGAATATCTCTTTTCATTAAAAGTGAATTAATTTATTAATATATTAAATTATTTAAATCGGAGCCTTCAAATAATAAAAAAAAAAAAAAAAAATGGATTTAAAAAAAAAAAAAAAAACACAAAACACAACACACAGTAACGGGGGGGGAAGTCGTTACTTTTGTAGGCAAATTCCCTTTTTTTCCGTGAATCAGCGCACGACTGGTTGACGCCTTTTCCTCTGACTCTTTCCTAGCCGTTACCTCTGCTAAGCCGCCTAACATGAGCCTTTCGCCGCCCGCTCAAGATCCTACTCTACTCCCAAGGTAAGGACCTACGCCCAGGTAAGTTTTTAAGGAAGAAAAAAAAAAAAAAAGAGTGCACTAAGGACGATACTTTTTGTATTTCAGTCCTGTACGCCAGAAGACGTCTAAGAAGACCTCAAGGCGATATGGAGATGATGATGATGATTCCTGTCACAGCAGAGACAGGTCACCCAGACATGGGCATTACAGAAGTGGCAGGAAAGCTTCAGCCAAGAGGCGCCGTCATTCGCGCTCCCCGAGACCTAGACCTACTAGATGTCAGGCCTGCGGAGGCTCCCCACTTCCGGACAAACTAATTTGTCGAGATTGCCTTAGAGACTATGCAGCAGACAGAGAGTCTGAGAGCCTACAGGTGGCAGATCTCCTTAACCAGTTGCCGACCGCCGCACGCCGATGTACGTCGGTACAATGGCACGGGCAGGCATAAGGACATACATGTACGTCCCTTGCCTCCCGCGGGTCGGGGGCCCGATCGGGCCCCCGCCCGGTGCCTGCGGCGGTCGGTATTCGTACGGGAGCGATCCCGGACGAGGGGACGGCCATTCATTCATGGCCACCCCCTCGCGATCGCTCCCGACGAATAGAAATCCCCGGTGACATCACTTCCTCTCCTGTAATGTAAACACAGGAGAGGAAGTGATGTATTCTCTCCTCCGTGTCGGTATTTTTCGTTCCGACACGGAGGCGAGCGGATCAGTAAGTTGCACCAACACTCACACACACAGTAGAACATGCCAGGCACACTCACACCCCCCCTTTACCCCCCGATCACCCCCCCAATTACCCCTGCCCCCCAGTCACAGTGACACCAATGTCATTTTTTTTTTTTTTTTTTTTTTTTTGCATTGGTGTCATTTGTGACTGTAATAACTGTTAGGGCAGTTAGAGTTAGCCCCCTTTAGTTCTAATGTACCCCCCTAACCCCCCCAATAAAGGTTTAACCCCGTGATCACCCCCCGTCGCCAGTGTCACTAAGGCTGGGTTCACATTGCAGCGGTTTATGAGAACGAATGTGATTCGCACCGCACTGCAGTGCAAATCACATCCGATCTCTGTGCGATTCGAGTTCAGCCATTCGCCGCACCCGCCGCACCCGCCACACCCGCCGCACCCGCCGCAAATTCGCACGGGACCCTTTTTTTGGCCCGCAGCAGAATCGGATCGCATGGGTGTTCACACCATGCGATCCGAGTTTGCAGATCGCACTGCGATATGCGAACTGATCTGGGGGTGTCAGTAACATTTCACTGACACTCCCAGCAGTTCGCATAGGGCAGTGTGAACTGCCGCCGGGAGGCATGCGATGCGGGAACCCGCCGCGGATTCGCGGCGTTTCCGCATCGCTCCAGTGTGAACCCAGCCTAATAAGCGATCATTTTTCTGATCGCCGTATTAGTGTCACAGGTGACGCTAGTTAGGCAGGTAGGTATTTAGGTTCGCCGCAGCTTTTTATAGCGCCAGGGACCCCCATATACTACCGCATAAAGCCCCCTGATTGCCCCCTAGTTAACCCTTTCACCAGTGATCACCATATAACTGTTACAGGTGACGCTGGTTGGTTAGTTATTTTTTTATAGTTTCAGGGCACCCGCCATTTATTACCTAATAAAGGTTTAACCCCCTGATCACCCGGCGGGTGTCATTTGTGACTAATAACTGTTAGGGCAGTTAGGGTTAGCCCCCTTTAGTTCTAAGGTACCCCCCTAACCCCCCCAATAAAGGTTTAACCCCGTGATCACCCCCCGTCGCCAGTGTCACTAAGGCTGGGTTCACATTGCAGCGGTTTATGAGAACGGATGTGATTCGCACCGCACTGCAGTGCAAATCACATCCGATCTCTGTGCGATTCGAGTTCAGCCATTCGCCGCACCCGCCGCACCCGCCGCAAATTCGCACGGGACCCTTTTTTTGGCCCGCAGCAGAATCGGATCGCATGGGTGTTCACACCATGCGATCCGAGTTTGCAGATCGCACTGCGATATGCGAACTGATCTGGGGGTGTCATTAACATTTCACTGACACTCCCAGCAGTTCGCATAGGGCAGTGTGAACTGCCGCCGGGAGGCATGCGATGCGGGAACCCGCCGCGCATTCGTGGCGTTCCCGCATCGCTCCAGTGTGAACCCAGCCTAATAAGCGATCGTTTTTCTGATCGCCGTATTAGTGTCACAGGTGACGCTAGTTAGGCAGGTAGGTATTTAGGTTCGCTGCAGCTTTTTATAGCGCCAGGGACCCCCATATACTACCGCATAAAGCCCCCTAATTGCCCCCTAGTTAACCCTTTCACCAGTGATCACCATATAACTGTTACAGGTGACGCTGGTTGGTTAGTTATTTTTTTATAGTTTCAGGGCACCCGCCATTTATTACCTAGTCTCACTAGTGTACCCCTAAATTTAGGGGTGTCTACTTTCCAAAATGGGGTCATTTGGGGGGGGTTTGTGCCATCTTGGCATTTTATGGCCTTCAAAACTGTAACGCCCTTAGAAAGCCTGAAGGCGGTGCTTGGTTTTCGGGGCCCCGTACGCGGCTAGGCTCCCAAAAAGTCCCACATATGTGGTATCCCCATACTCAGGAGAAGCAGCAGAATTTATTTTGGGGTGTCATTTCACATATGCCCATGGCATGCGTGAGCAATATATCATTTAGTGACAACTTTGTGAAAAAAAAAAAAAAAAAAAAAAAAGTTTGTAATTTTCCCGCAACTTGTGGCAAAATATAAAATATTCCATGGACTCAACATGCCTCTCAGCAAATAGCTTGGGGTGTCTACTTTCTAAAATGGGGTCATTTGTGGGGGTTTTGTGCCATCTTGGCATTTTATGGCCTTCAAAACTGTAATAGGTAGTGAGGAGTGAAATCAAAAAATTACGCCCTTAGAAAGCCTGAAGGCGGTGCTTGGTTTTCGGGGCCCCGTACGCGGCTAGGCTCCCAAAAAGTCCCACATATGTGGTATCCCCGTACTCAGGAGAAGCAGCAGAATTTATTTTGGGGTTTCATTTCACATATGCCCATGGCATGCATGAGCAATATATCATTTAGTGACAACTTTGTTAAAAAAAAAAAAAAAAAAAAAAAAGTTTGTAATTTTCCCGCAACTTGTGGCAAAATATAAAATATTCCATGAACTCAACATGCCTCTCAGCAAATAGCTTGGGGTGTCTACTTTCTAAAATGGGGTCATTTGTGGGGGTTTTGTGCCATCTTGGCATTTTATGGCCTTCAAAACTGTAATAGGTAGTGAGAAGTGAACTCAAAAATTTACGCCCTTAGAAAGCCTGAAGGCGGTGCTTGGTTTTCGGGGCCCCGTACGCGGCTAGGCTCCCAAAAAGTCCCACATATGTGGTATCCCCATACTCAGGAGAAGCAGCAGAATTTATTTTGGGGTGTCATTTCACATACGCCCATAGCATGTGTGAGCAATATATCATTTAGTGACAACTTTGTGTAAAAAAAAAAAAAAATTTTTTTTTTTGTCATTATTCAATCGCTTGAGGCAAAAAAATAAAATATTCAATGGGCTCAACATGCCTCTTATCAATTTCCTTAGGGGGTCTACTTTCCAAAATGGGGTCATTTGGGGGGGTTTTGTACTGCCCTGCCATTTTAGCACCTCAAGAAATGAGATAGGCAGTCGTAAACTAAAAGCTGCGTAAATTCCAGAAAACGTACCTTAGTTTGTAGATGTGACAACTTTTGCGCAAACCAATAAATATACAATTATTGACTTTTTTTTTACCAAAGACATGTGGCTGAATACATTTTGGCCTAAATGTATGACTAAAAGTGAGTTTATTGGATTTTTCTAATAACAAAAAGTAGAAAATATCATTTTTTTTCAAAATTTGCGGTCTTTTTACGTTTATATCGCGAAAAATAAAAATCGCAGAGGCAATCAAATACCATCAAAAGAAAGCTCTATTTGTGGGAAGAAAAGGACGCAAATTTTGTTTGGGTACAACATTGCATGACCGCGCAATTACCAGTTAAAGCAGCGCAGTGCCAAAGTGTAAAAAGACCTCTGGTCATTTACCAGCAAAATGGTCCGGTCTGAAAGTGGTTAAAAAGGCAGTAAAAGACTCCCTTACGGATTTGGTCGCTACAATGCCGACACAACAACCGGCATCTCCTCCTCAGGAACTGATGGCTGAGGCCTCCATTCCTGGTCCATCCACCAGTGGAAGTGGTCGTCTGTTCCCTCCCTCCTCCTCTAAGCATCAGGACGAAATGGCCATTTCAGAGGATTCCTCAGATGACACAGATGCCTCTGGCTTTGCCTTCGCCATGGTCAAGCCCTATGTGCAGGCCGTTAAACAAGCAATCGGTTGGGAGGATTCCAACGTGGAGGTCAGGAAGTCCAAATCATACTTCCCCTTCCTTAAGCGCCAGATCTCCTTCTTCCCTCTTATGGAGGAAATCAGGGAAGTGATCGAGGAAGAATGGGGGAGGACAGACAAAAGACTTTCCACCAATCGATTGGGAAAATTATACCCTCTCTCCGAGGCAGATTCCAAAATGCTGGACGGCCCTCCGGTGGTAGATGCCGCAGTGGTAAGGCTGGCCAAGAACGTCACTTTGCCCCTAGATGATTCAACCTCCTTCAAGGACCCTCTGGACAGGAGGATGGACCTCGACCTTAAGAAGGCCTATCAGATGGCGGGAAATGCCTGTAAACCTGCAAATAGCTCAAAACAACAAAAATGCAGGGATCCCTGGGTAGTTGCAACAGTCAAACACGGTCATTCCTGGTCCTTCCTAAACAAACCCCCCAAGGACTATTTTTCTCCGACAAGGGTGTCAAGATCTCCTCAAATGGCGGAAGCTCTGAAGCGATTTCTTCTTTCCCTACAGGAACAACGAGCAGTAGTTCCAGTGCCTCCGTCCGAGAGATTTTCAGGTTTCTATTCCACCCTGTTTCTAGTCCCCAAAAGAAACGGAGAGTGGAGACCCGTGATAGACCTAAAGAGGCTAAATCGCTACATCTTTCTGGAAAAGTTCAAGATGGAGTCTCTTCAGACGATCATTCGCGTAGTCCAACCAGGGGACTGGATGCTGTCAATAGACCTGCAAGACGCTTACTTACACATACCCATACTCCCTACGTTCCAGAAATACCTGAGATTCGCGGTGGGGCAAGTACATCTCCAATTTCAGAGCCTTCCGTTTGGCCTCTGCACGTCACCCAGAGTCTTTACAAAAACCCTGATTGCCATCATAGCACCTCTGAGAGAATTGGGGCTCCGGGTGTATCACTATCTGGACGACCTTCTACTCCTGGCGAAGGACCCAACCCAGTTATTAGAACACAGGGATATCCTGTTAACAACACTAGTGGATTTCAGATGGAAGATAAACTACGAGAAAAGTCTTCTCTCTCCGACCCAAGAGATGGTCTATCTGGGAGCCCTGTTCAATACAATGAACGGATCAGTGTCTCTCCCACCTCAGAAGGTATCTTCCACCTCAGAAGGTATCTTCCATTATCCAACAGATGAAGAAGGTGAGCTTGAGATCGTACCTGACAGCCTCAAATTGTTTGAGCCTGATAGGTCGGATGTCATCATGCATCCCTATGGTCCCCTGGGCCCACTGGCATTTGAGACATTTTCAGCTGGAGTTCTTAAGAATGTGGAACAGACGATATCTATCCCAACCCATACACCCGACAACCCGGATGCTCAGGAGTCTACATTGGTGGATGAAGAGACAGTCGCTTCTGAAGTCTCGCCCGCTAGGGCATGTCGACTGGATCATAATTACTACCGATGCCAGCGCAGCTGGTTGGGGAGCACATTCCAACAAGACCTCAGTACAAGGGAGATGGTCCTTCAATGCAGCCGGCATGGTGTCCAATGTCCTGGAGCTCAGAGCGGCCTATCTTGCACTGCTAGCCCTGGAGTTCGAGATTTCGGGCAAACCAGTTCTCCTCAGGATGGACAACAGGGCCGCGGTATCTTATGTGCACCGTCAAGGGGGAACGCGCAGCAGATCTCTCCTGAACGAGGTGGAGCCCATATTCCTCTGGGCCGAAAGGAATCTGAAGGACCTGAGGGCAGTCTATCTGCCCGGCCATCTCAACTCAAGGGCGGACGGCCTTTCCCGCAGGTTCGCAGACACCAACGAGTGGTCCTTACACCCGGAAATCTTCAACTGGATAATGATCCAGTGGGGGCCCCTCGAGCTGGACCTCTTTGCGACGGCATCCAACACCAAGCTTCCAAGGTTTATCTCGAGGTTTCCGCACCCCCAGGCGGAGGCAACAGATGCCCTCTCTGCCCCTTGGGCATGCGATCGGGCCTACGCTTTTCCCCCACGGCCCCTCATACCGAGTTTCCTGTCAAGACTCGTGAGGGAGACTTCGACGGTGATAGCGATTCTACCATACTGGCCAAGAAGGCCTTGGTTCCCTACGGCAATGGATCTGAGCACCAGTCCTCCAGTCAAGGTTCCAATAGTACCCCTCCTCCTGTTGCAAGGATGTCACACCCACCCAGATCCCCGCAGGCTGGACCTTCACATCTGGCAACTGAAAGGAAAAGGTTCCAATCCCTAGGGTGCTCCGACAAAGTGATCGCAACCCTGCTCAAAGCGAGAAAACCATCCACAAACAACATATATGATAAAGTATGGAACAACTTCAGGACCTTCATGCTTGATAGAAACTGTAATCCAGGTTCCCCTTCGTCATCTCAAATTCTTGAGTTCCTGCAGGCAGGCCTGGACCTGGGTCTTGCATTATGTACATTGAAGGTACAGGTGTCAGCGATCTCAGCAGCAACCAGTAGAAGATGGGCGGAGGACCCATTGTTAATCCAATTCTTTAAGGCCGTCAGGAAGATCAGACCACCGACCAAACAATCTTTTCCCACTTGGGACCTTACGGTCATCCTGGAGTCCTTAGCCAATCCACCCTTTGCCCCTTCGGACTCAATATCACTCTGGAACCTAACTTTAAAATTAGCCTTTCTGGTAGCCATAACCTCCGGCAGACGGGTGTCAGAGCTCCAAGCTTTGGGAGCAGATCAGGATCACATTATATTTTACCCAGATAGAGTGGAACTTAGAACAGTACGAGGGTTCATTCCCAAGGTCGCTTCATCCTTGAGCATGTCAGAACCCTGGGCACTCCCAACATTTTCTGAACAGGACTCTGTCACTCTTCATGAATTAGACATCGCCTCCACTCTGAAATGCTATCTCCAAGCCACAGCTCCATTCCGGGCTTCCATCAGACTGTTCATAATTCCCTGGGGAAAACATAAAGGAAAGGAGGCATCAGCCAGAACGATCGCTTCATGGATCGTCAAACTCATCCACAAGGTGTACAGGACAAAGGGACTAGAGACCCCTTCGGCGGTCAGGGCGCACTCCACAAGAGCGGTTTCTGCCTCTTGGGCGGCAAGAGCGAATGTGTCGATCGAAACTATTTGTCGGGCAGCAACCTGGTCATCCCAACACACATTCCTGAAACATTACAGGGTGGACCCAGGAGCTCTCTCCTCAGTGGAGTTTGGCAGACAGGCAGTCACTTCGGCCTTCGCCTCTTCTAAATAATAAATTCTTTAAATAAACCTCTAAGCATTATCCCACCCGTCTCAGCTAGTTATTTGTCACAGGTATGCTGCCATGGAGGCACCAGGAAAACAGAAAATTGTACCATACTTACCGTAATTTTCTTTTCCTGGTGCCTATCCATGGCAGCATACATTCCCACCCTCGGTATTCTATATTAACGAGAATGCGGGGGCTGTACTAACCTTTTCTTTTATAATATTCACTAGTCTTGAGGGAGGAGCCAAGGCGGAGCTTGTCACAGGTATGCTGCCATGGATAGGCACCAGGAAAAGAAAATTACGGTAAGTATGGTACAATTTTCTGTTATTCTGTCAGATCAGCCGCATCATCAATTTTGGTGACACATAAAGCTGTGAAAATGAAAAGCGAATTTTTGTGCATATGATGGGCTAACTACACAGTTAACATTGCTAGACATATTTTCCGTTCTCTTTACAGCGCATGCACAGGAAAAATGATTGTATTTTACTTCCGCGTGCAGGCGAAGTGTCCACGGTAGTAAAATCCAATCGTTAGGCTCCTTTCACACTTGTGCGACTTGAAAGTCATGCAATTTTTGCCACGATTTTTACCGTGACTTTGATGCGATTTTGATGTGACTTGAAGGAATACTTATGTAATCTTGAGGTCTCTGCCTCAAGTCGCATCAAAATCGTACCAAAGTAGTGCAGTAACTACTTTGAAGTCGCTGTGACTGGAAGACCCACAGATATGAACGGTACTCATTGGAAATCTTGGGGTACGACTTGTCATGCGACTTTGTAGTCCCAAGTTGCATGATAAGTCACACAAGTGTAAAAGGAGCCTCATTATGCACTGTAAAGACTACGGACAAATCTGATGGCTAGCAGTCTTACCTGTGAAGTTGGACCATCAGAATGCAGAAAATACACACAAAAACACACTTTTTATTTACACGACTGTTTGTGCATCACCGAAAGTCGCAATATTGGCTGCTCCTATAGATCGCTTGATCTGACAGAACACCTGCTACCCAGGTCACTGAGCACAATCCTATACTGATATAATCATATACCAGACCCCATATGCAATAAAGAGAACCTGTCACTTCAACAAACTATCATATAGGGGCTTGTTAAGTGAAAAAATTTATAAAATAAAAACTAAAACCATCCCCACCAACCCTGATATCTGCATGTGAATAAATGTTTTTTTTTTATCGTAATTATTCCAGTACTTTCAAATAGTTTTATATTGTTCTATTAAAAACTGTTGATTTTTTCCTATTTTGTCTGTGTTATTTTTTATACCACTATTTAAAAAATGGTCATGGTTGGAGGAATTAAAATAAATAAATAATAATCTAAGGATCCAGGGGGCATAGAAATCTCAGGACCAGAACACAGAAAAATATTACCATAAAGCAGGATAAAATGTATTTTTGTGTTATAAAAATTAGACAGCTCTCTCATTCAGTTATATAGCTACTAAATTAGACACATGTCCCAGAAGGCATTCCTGTCCTTCTTAACATGAATATCTTCTTTAGCATAAACCAACTAAATATTAAAGGGTTAAATAATTAATCTGAATGAGGATATCTTCTTATCCTGACTCTGTCCTCTCTGTCTATAAAGCAGTCTGTAAGTGTACTACTGCTAGCTGATCATTGATTTAGTGTAGTGTTCTCTACTGGTGGTGACTCATGGTTCTTTTAGTGTACTATGTTCTAAAAACTGATATGATTCTTTCACTCGGTAACTCGGTAACTTGTACGATTCTTTAACTCGGTAACAAGTACGATTCTTTAACTCGGTAACAAGTACGATTCTTTAACTCGGTAACAAGTACGATTCTTTAACTCGGTGTACTGTTCGATTCTTTAACTCGGTGTACTGTGTACTCCTGGCTCTTGTTTTAAGTTTGTATCCAGTTCCTGAGTGTCACTGTGCTTTGAGTCAGCTGATTGGTTGCAGGGAGGGGCCGAGCTCTCTCACTCTAGGATCATATTACCACTGCCAGCTCTGCTGCTCTGCTATGTACTGAGTGCAGAGTGAACTGTTTCAAACGAATCAGTTCACTGAAAAGAATCGATTCATCCAGTTCACTAAAAAGAACCGGTTCAAAAGAACGATTCGTTCATGAACTGGACATCACTAGTAAATATACTGCATGTACAAGGAATATTATTCAGGAAGCACACACACACACTATATATATATTGTGTTCTGTACATATATACACACACATATCTAAACTCAGCTGATACTTTTTTCTGTACAGCTTTTCATTTAAAAAGAAAAAAAAATTATTAAAAAAATAATAATCACAGCAACACAATTCATTTATGCATCTAGACGTATTGAAGACAACTTTATGAAGTTCAAACTGTGCATATTAATTTTGAAAAATTGTGCTTGTGTTTTGGTGTTAGGCCCCTATCACACGGGATGGATCAGTAATGATCTGCCCCGTGATGATCCGTTTGCTCAGCGGGGATCGCTCTGTTGTCCCCGCTGAGCCGGAGGATAACAGGGCGGTCCCAGTACACTGTGCATGGACCGCCCTGTCAGCTCTCCGCTCTCCTCTATGGGGGATCGTCTGTCCGTGTTCATCCGATCCGCTCTGCAGACGGATAGAAAAATAGGATTTTCCTCCGACTGCAGAATCGGACAATTGCGGAGGCGGACGATATCGGGTGTTTGCGGATGTTCATCAGCCGACACCCACTATCCCATAGGAATGCATGTATGTCCGTACTTCATCCGCAAACGGATGGATGAAATACGCACATAATGTCCGCATGTGTGAATGGGGCCTTAGATGGGATGGTGGGAGTATTTAAAAAAACTGCTTATTTACAACTATTTGCACAAACAACTTTCTCTATGTTACATACAGTGGTGTGAAAAAGTGTTTGCCCCCTTCCTCATTTCCTGTTCCTTTGCATGTTTGTCACACTTAAGTGTTTCGGAACATCAAACCAATTTAACCACTTGCTTACAGGGCACTTAAACACCTTCCTGCCCAGACCAATTTTCAGCTTTCGGTGCTCTCACAATTTGAATGACAATTACTCAGTCATGCAACACTGTACCCAAATGAATTTTTTGTCCTTTTTTCCCCACAAATAGAGCTTTCTTTTGGTGGTATTTGATCACCTCTGGGGTTTTTATTTTTTGCGCTATAAATGAAAAAAGACCGAAAATTTTGAAAAAAAACGCATATTTCTTTGTTTCTGTGACAGAATTATGCAAATTATTAATTTTTCTTCATAAATTTTGGTCACAATTTATACTGCTACATATCTTTGGTAAAAATAACCCAAATTAGTGGATATTATTTGGTCTTTGTGAAAGTTAGAGAGTCTACAAGCTGTGGTGCGAATCGCACAAAATTGATCACATCTGATGTACTGGTGGCCTATCTCGCTTCTTGTGACCCGAACAAGCCAGGAAAGTACAAATACCCCCCAAATGACCCCTTTTTGGAAAGTAGACATTCCAAGGTATTTAGTAAGAGGTATAGTGAGCTTTTTGATGTTGTCATTTTTTTCCCACAATTCTTTGCAAAATTAAGATTTTTCATTTTTTTTTTTTTCTCCACAAAATTGTCATTGTAATAGGTTATTTCTCTCACGTGGCATGTGTATACCACAAATGACACCCCCCAAAAAATTCTGCTACTCCTCCTGAGTATTACAATACCACATGTGTGGGACTTTTTCACAGCCTGGCCACATAGAGAGGCCCAACATGCAGGTAGCGCCATCATGTGTTCTAGGAACATAAGTTACACATCTAACTTGTTGACTATTTATTACACTTTTGAAGCACCAGGACAATGACACGTGACACTGATGACAGATGGCACTGATACGTGGCAATGATGACAGGTGGCACTGATGACAGATGGCACTAATATGTGGCACTGATGACAGATGGCACTAATACGTGGCACTGATGACACGTGGCACTGAAACGTGGCACCGATGACAGATGGCACTAATACGTGGCACTAATATGTGCCACCGATGACAGATGGCACTAATACATGGCACCGATGACGCGTGACACTGATGACAGATGGCACTGATAAGTGGCATTGATGACACGTGACACTGACAACAGATGGCACGTGACACTGACAGGTGGCACTGATGACAAATGGCACTGATACGTGGCACTGATGACAGATGGCACTATGTGGCACTGATGACACGTGGCACTGACGGCAGGTGGCACTGGGGGCAGGTGGCACTGGGGGCAGGTGGCACTGGGGGCAGGTGGCACTGACGGCAGGTGGCACTGGGGTGGATGGCACTGGGGGCAGGTAGCACTGGGGTGGATGGCACTGGGGGCAGGTAGCACTGGGGTGGATGGCACTAGGGGCAGGTAGCACTGGGGTGGATGGCACTAGGGGCAGGTAGCACTGGGGTGGATGGCACTGGGGGCAGGTAGCACTGGGGTGGATGGCACTGGGGGCAGGTAGCACTGGGGTGGATGGCACTGGGGCAGATGGCACTGCTGGGGGCGGATGGCACTGCTGGGGGCGGATGGCACTTTTTATTTCATTTTTTTAATTTATTTTTTTTCCACAATCAGAACGGCTGCCGCTGCAGCCGTTCATCTCTCCCCTCTCGCACTGTCTGTGCGAGGAAGGAGAGCGGCGCTGCGAGATGATCTCATATGTTTACAAATGAGATCATCTCCCATTGGACACGCCGATCACGCTGTAAACGGCCGCTGTGATTGGCCGTTTACAGCGATCTGTGTTTGCCTGTCCCCGGGGGACACGGCGAACACAGAACTTCCGCGATGCGCGCCCGCGGCGGCGTGCATTGCGGAAGTAAACATCAGGCCGTCCAGGGACGACCGCCCGGACGAACGCGCCTGCTCTACGGCCGTCATTCGGCTATAGGGCGGGCGCGAGGAGGTTAAACAATAGTCAAGGACAACACAAGTAAACACATAATGCAATTTGTAAATGAAGGTGTTTATTATTAAAGGTGAAAAAAAATCCAAACCATCATGGCCCTGTGTGAAAAAGTGATTGCCCCCCTTGTTAAAACATACTATAACTGTGGTTGTCCACACCTGAGTTCAATTTCTCTAGCCACACCCAGGCCTGATTATTGCCACACCTGTTCACAATCAAGGCATCACTTAAATAGGAGCTGCTTGACACAGTAAGGTCCACCAGAAGATCCTTAAAAGCTACACATCATGCCGAGACCCAAAGACATTCAGGAACAATTGAGAAAGGAAGTAATTGAGATCAATCAGTCTGGAAAGGGTTATAAAGCCATTTCCAAAGCTTTGGGAATCCAGCGAACCACAGTGAGAGCCATTATCCACAAATGGCGAAGACATGGAACAGTGGTGAACCTTCCCAGGAGTGGCCGGCCGCCCAAAATTACCCCAAGAGCGCAGCGACGACTCATCCAAGAGGTCACAAAAGACCCCACAACAACATCCAAGGAACTGCAGGCCTCACTTGCCTCAGTTAAGGTCAGCGTTCATGCCTCCACCATCAGGAAAAGACTGGGCAAAAATGGCCTGCATGGCAGAGTTCCAAGGAGAAAACCACTGCTGAGCAAAAAGAACATCAAAGCTCGTCTCAATTTCTCCACAACACATCTTGATGATCCCCAAGACTTTTGGGACAACATTCTGTGGACCGATGAGACAAAAGTGGAACTCTTTGGAAGGTGTGTGTCCAAGTATATCTGGCGTAGAAGGAACACTGCATTCCATAAAAAGAACATTATACCAAAAGTAAAATATGGTGGTGGTAGTGTGATGGTCTGGGGCTGTTTTGCTGCTTCAGGACCTGGAAGACTTGCCGTGATAAAAGGAACTATGAATTCTGCTGTCTACCAAGAGATCCTGAAGGAGAATGTCCGACCATCTGTTCGTGTACTCAAGCTGAAACGAACTTGGGTTCTGCAGCAGGACAATGATCCTAAACACACCAGCAAGTCCACCACCGAATGGCTGAAGAAAAACAAAATGAAGACTTTGGAGTGGCCTAGCCAAAGTCCTGACCTGAATCCTGTTGAGATGTTGTGGTATGACCTTAAAAAGGCCGTTCATGCTCGAAAACCCTCTAATGTAACTGAATTAGGACAATTCTGCAAAGATGAGTGGGCCAAAATTCCTCCAGGACGCTGTAAAACCTCATTGCACGTTATCGCAAACGCTTGGTTGCAGTTGTTGCTGCTAAGGGTGGCCCAACCAGTTATTAGGTTTAGGGGGCAATCACTTTTTCACACAGGGCCATGATGGTTTGGATTTTTTTCACCTTTTAATAATAAACACTTTAATTTACAAATTGCATTTTGTGTTTACTTGTGTTGTCCTTGACTATTGTTTAAATTGGTTTGATGTTCTGAAACACTTAAGTGTGACAAACATGCAAAGGAACAGGAAATGAGGAAGGGGGCAAACACTTTTTCACACCACTGTAGATAATCGGAATAAAAATAAGAAAATATTCCCCCAACACATCGAATCACATCAGCACATCAAACCGCTTTGCCCCACCACATCGCATCGAAACACATCACCCAAGCACATCGCATCGCCCCAGCACATCGAATCGCATCTCCCCAGAACATCGAATCGCATAACCCCCAGCACATTGCATCACCCCAGCACATCGATTCGCCCCCAGCACATCACATTGGCCCCAGCACATCGAATCGCATCTCCCCAGCACATCGCATCGCCCAAAGCACATTGCATCACCCCCAAAACATTGAATCGCATCAGCACATCGAATCGCTTCGCCCCAACACATCGAATCCCATCGCCCAATCGCATTGCATCTCCCCAGAACATCAACTCTCCCCAAAGCACATTGCATCACCCGCAACACATCGAATCGCATCGCCCCAGCACATCACATCAAATCACATCGCATCGCCCCCAGCATATTACATCACATTGCCCCAGCACATAGAATCGCATCTCCCCCAGCACATAGAATCGCATCTCCCCCAGCACATCGAAT
The DNA here is from genome assembly GCF_037356315.1 of Lithobates pipiens. Lineage (NCBI taxonomy): Eukaryota > Metazoa > Chordata > Amphibia > Anura > Ranidae > Lithobates > Lithobates pipiens. The sequence continues at coordinate 80,388,458 of NW_027507789.1, read as the reverse complement.
CGCAACACCCCCAGCACATTGAATCACCCCCAGCACAATGCATCGCCCAAAGCACATTGCATCGCCCAAAGCACATTGCATCACCCCCAACACATCGAATCGCATCAGCACATCGAATCGCTTCACCCCAACACCTCGAATCCCATTGCCCAATCGCATCACATCTCCCCAGAACATCGAATCGCCCCCAGCACATCACATCGAATCGCATCACCCCAGCACATCGCATCGCCCCCCAGCACATCACATCGAATCGCATCACCCCAGCACATCGCATCGCCCCCCCAGCACTTGGCATCACATCGAATTGCATCTCCCCCAGCACATCGAATCGCATCTCCCCCAGCACATCGAATCGCATCTCCCCCAGCACATCGAATCACATCTCCCCAGCACATCGAATCACCCCCAGCACATCGCATCTCCCAAAGTACATTGTATCACCCGCAACACATCGAATCGCATCGCCCCCAGCACATCACATCGAATCGCATCACCCCAGCACACCGCATCGCCCCCCCAGCACTTGGCATCACATCGAATTGCATCTCCCCCAGCACATCGAATCGCATCTCCCCCAGCACATCGAATCGCATCTCCCCCAGCACATCGAATCACATCTCCCCAGCACATCGAATCACCCCCAGCACATCGCATCTCCCAAAGTACATTGTATCACCCGCAACACATCGAATCGCATCGCCCCCAGCACATCACATCGAATCGCATCGCCCCAGCACATCGCACCACATTGCTCCCAGCACATAGGATCGCATCACCCTCAGCACATCGAATCGCATCACCCTCAGCACATCGAATTGCATCTCCCCCAGCACATCGAATCACATCTCCCACGAACATCGAATCACCCCCAGCACATCGCATCGCCCAAAGCACATTGCATCACCCCCAACACATCAAATTGCATCAGCACATCGAATCGCTTCACCCCAACACCTAGAATCCCATCGCCCAATCGCATCACATATCCCCAGAACTTCAAATCGCCCCCAGCACATCACATCGCATCACATCGCATCACATCGAATCACATCAGCACATCGAATCGCTTCGCCCCAACACATCGAATCCCATCGCCCAATCGCATCTCCCCAGAACATCGAATCTCCCCAAAGCCCATTGCATCACCCACAACACCTTACATCAGAGTCCCACTTTATAGCAGAGTATCGCCCCCTTGCATCAGAGTGTGGCAGAGTGCCCCCTTACACATACACTATATTGTCAAAAGTATTGGGACACCTGCCTTTACACACGAACACACACAAACTTTAATGGAATATCAGTCTTCGTCCATAGGGTTCAATATTTAGTTGGCACACTCTTTGCAGTTCTAACAGCTTCAACTATTCTGGGAAGGCTGTCTACAAGGTTTAGGAGTGTGTCTATGGGAATATTTGACCATTCTTCCAATAGTACATTTGTGAGGTCAGGCACTGATGTTGGACGAGAAAGGCCCATCTCTCAGCCTTCACTCTATTTCACCCCAAAGGTATTCTATTGGGTTGAGGTCAGGACTCTGCATTCCAGTCACGTTCCTTCACCCCAAACACACTCATCCATGTCTTTATGGATCTTGCTTTGTGCACTGGTCCAAATCACTTGGTGGAGGGGGGATTATGGTGTGGTGTTGTTTTTCAGGGGTTGGGCTTGGCCCCTAAATTCCAGTGAAGGCAACACTTAAGGTGTCAGCATACCAAGAAATGTTGGACAATTTCATGCTCTCAACTTTGTGGGAAGTTTGAGGAAGGCCCCTTTCTGTTCCAACATGACTGTGCACCAGTGTACAAAGCATAATCCATAAAAGACATGGATGAGCGAGTTTGGGGTGGAGGAGCTTTACTGGGCTGGACAGATTCTTGACCTCAACCCAATAGAACACCTTTGGGATGAATTAGAGCAGAGAATCCCAAGCCAAGCCTACTCGTCCAAATCAGTGCCTGACTTCACAAATGCTCTTCCTGGAAGAATGGTCAAACATTCCCAAAGACACACACCTAAACCTTGTGGTCAGCCTGCCCAGAAGAATTGAAGCTGTTGTAGCTGCAAAAGGGTGGGCCAACTCAATAGTGAATCCTCATTGACCACCAAGGGGAGACGTGCTGCCCATCACTGAGCACCAAGGGGAGACGTGCTGCCCATCACTGAGCACCAAGGGGAGACGTGCTGCCCATCATTGACCACCAAGGGGAGACGTGCTGCCCATCATTGACCACCAAGGGGAGACGTGCTGCCCATCATTGACACACCAAAGGGAGACATGCTGCCCATCATTGACCACCAAGGGGAGACATGCTGCCCATCATTGACCACCAAGGGGAGACATGCTGCCCATTGACCACCAATGGGATGAACGTGCCCTGGAGTTAAAGGCTAAATGCATCTTTAAAGAAAAATAAATGTATAAAATGAAGAAAAAATGTGTACCCTTCACTTACTTTAGATTGAACAGCAGCCCAGCCATACTGGATCATTCCAGTCAGAAGGAAGAAAGAAATGACTGCAGATCCAGAACTTCCGATTGCCTTTTATATTGTTTCACAAAGATAACACCAAAGACACCAAACTATGGTCATGTGGACGCATTTCACACATACATCTTGTGCTCATTCCAGTCATCTGCAACGAGATATTGGTAACATTAAAAAACACAAGGAGGATGATATGGGGTTTTAGGCCCCAATTATTGCATTAACAACCTTTAAAACACACTGCACTCAATTGTAATATTGACAAGCTAGGCATTTTAAAACAATAAAATGCTTTCCTGGCTTCCAAAAAAATAAAGCATTCAGCAGTAAAAAATATACATAATTTTCACATTAAACAATATGGTTCTAATGCTAACTAATAACCGTACTAAAGCCTAACAAAAAAATAAAAATAAATCAATGATGTGCATTGTGTCTGAATACTGCTCTGTTGGGACCACAAAGAGCTGGAAACCAATGGGAAATCAATCACAATGCATTCTATGCTGTGCCAGGCTGGGCATGAATCAGCAGCAAAGGGCAAATTAATGGCATTGTATACAAACAATGCTACCGTGGGCTTGGGAGGGGGTCCTGTGGAAAGCCTAGCTGCAACAAATGGGCAGCAAGAAATCTATGTGCATTGCATCTGAACACCGCTCTGTTGGGACCACAAAGGCCGAATTAATGGCATTGTATAAAACCAATGCTACAGTGGGCTTGATTGTGCAACACATCATTTGCATTTCATATAACTGGCTCCCCTAGAGCAGCCAATCACTATCTGCATTGCTTATGAATGCTGCTTTGTTGGGACCACAAAAAGCATATGCGCAAGGTGAAATCATTTGCAATGCATTCTACACTGCTCCAAGTTGGGCATATAAATGTGTAGTGGAGGGGAATTAATGGCATTGTAAACAAACAATGCTTCAGTGGGCTTGATTGCACAACACATCATTTGAATTTCATATAAACCAAAGGTCGGCTCTAATAGAGCAGCCATTTACTATTTACATTGCCTATGAAATCTGCTCTGTTGGGACCACAGAGCATATGCGCAAGGGGAAATCACTGGCAATGCATTCTACACTGCTCCAAGGTGGGCATACTAATGAGCAGCAAACGGGTAGTTAACAGCATTATATACAAACAATGCTACAGTGGGCTTGGGAGGGGGTCCTGTCTAAATCCTGCTCTAGCAAATGGGCAGCAAGTGATATCTACGTGCATTGTGCCTGAACCCTACTCATCATATGGTTTAAATTATGGACGTTTAAACCTATTTGTGTGGGAATGGCATGTGTCATACCTTTTCCCCTATGGGGAGAAGACATCTTGACCCAGTCCCTAAAGTCTGAACCAAGAATAGGGCACATTGATTTTGGCCTGGCCAAAGTTTGTTGGCTGTAGTATGGTGCCCTCATACTCTAACCAAGAAAAGCTAAGAACCATTCCAAGATCAAAACACTGAATTCCCAGGAAGAAAGGATAAACAGTTAGAATAGGATCTGCCATTCACTTTATAGGCCATAACCAAACATTTGGACTGCCTGCCATGTTGCCCTAGAAGCAGTTGGAAGAGAGAGAGAGACTGAATCAGATCTAGCCCGGCCTTCTCAGAGGAATGAGCACTCTTCCGCAAGTCCAGCACGAACTGAGATTGACCCAGTCCCTCAGCCTTCTACTTCAGAACAACCTAGCAACCAGACTAGAGGCTTAATTATAGCTTACAATTGAAATGTAAGATGGTCTTCCAACAGCCGCCCTTTACTTCCAGAGAGCGGGGGCTCTCTGTAGACTTTCCCAAGAGGGATCAGACTGAAATCCCTGCTCTCTTTCTTATTCCTAACTCCATCCAGCAATATTTTTGGATCCACAAAATTCAGTGGGTAAACCCAAGCAATGAGTTCTGATTAAAGCTCATAACTCAGGCAGTTGATTGAGCTATATACTTTTTCATTCCTAACGCAGTCAAGCAATATTTTTGGGTCCACAAAATTCAGTGATGAACCCAAGCAATGAGTTATGATTAAAGCTCATAACTCTGACACTGCTTCTATAGCATGTTAGACAATTTATTTTATCATCCTTAACCACTTAAGGACCGCCGCATGGCAATGTACATCGGTGCAATGCCACCGACAGGCACAAGGGCAGCACAGTGGTGTAGTGTAGTGGTTAGCACTCTCACCTAGCAGTAAGAAGGGTCACTGGTTCAAATCCCAACCACAACACTACCTGCCTGGAGTTTGCATGTTCTCCCTGTGCCTACGTGGGTTTCCTCCGGGTACTCCAGTTTCCTCCCACAATCCAAAGACATGCAGGACCTTGGATTGTGGGCTCCTTGAGGGTAGGGACCAATGTGAGTGTGCAATGTACAGGAATAGGGACAATTGTAGACATTCACTCAGATTGAACTGGATGGACTGGTGTCTTTTTTTTAACCTAACTAACTATGAAACTATGAAAGCACGTACATGTACATGCTCCCCTTTCAGCGGGTGGGGGGTCCGATCGGACCCCCCTCCCGCTGGATGCGGCGGTCCGTTTCGCTTCAGGAGCAATCCGGGATGAGGGGATGGCCGTTGGTTTCTGGCCATCCCCTCTCGATCGCTCCTGGCGAATGAGAAGCTTCCCCCGCTGTGTATAGTAAACACAGGCAGGGATCTCATTCTCCTCGGGGCGGTCTTATTGACCGGACTACGAGGAGAACAGTGAAAGTAAGTGTGCACCAACACTACACTGACATGTAGGCACACATAGACGCACAAACCCCCCCTCCCCCTCCCAGTCACAGTGTCACTGATTGCAGTGATCATTTATTTATTGATCACTGCATTTAGTGTCAGTTGTGACAGTAAAAGCTGTCAGGGCAGTTAATGTTAGGTCCAGGGTAGCCCCCTACCCCCCCAATAAAGGTTTAACCCCCTGATTGCCCCTAGAGTTAACCCTTTCACCCCCTTTTGCCAGTGTCACTAAGCAATAGTTTTTCTGATCGCTGCATTAGTGTCACTGGTGCCGCTAAGTAGCTAGTTATTTTTTTAGGTTCACCACCCAATAACGGTTTTAACCCCCTGATTGCCCCTAGTTAACCCTTTCACCAGCGATCACCGTATAAGTGTCACTGGTGACGCTGGTTAGCCAGTTACTTATTTAGGTTCCCCGTCAGGTTTTTATATAGCGCCATGGACCCCCATATACTACCTAATAAAGATTTTAACCCCCTGGTTGCCGCTAGTTAACCCTTTCACCAGTGATCTCCGTATAAGTGTTATCACTTAAAATCTGATCACTTTTATTGCTGTCACAAGGAATGTGACAGTAATAGGCATGTGAATGGTACTCTTTATGGAGGTATAAGGGGTCTAAAAGACCCTCCTTTTGCACTTACAAGTATTCAGATCGCCAAAATCAGCGATTCTGAATACTGTTATTTTTTTAAATAAATCGGTGCTGTTGGGATTTTACATCGGAGACCCGATACAAACCAAATCTGGCTTTGTTCAGGTCTCAGCTTGGCGGGCGGACATGCCGACTGGTGGCTCAGGTCTACCAGTGGGACAGGAAGAGCGGCTGGAGGGGGGGTTGGACGTCCCCTCTCGAACGGCTTTTAGCCGCCTTGGTTGTTATCACTAAAAAGCCAACCGTTCTAAAAAAAAAAAAAAGTAACACCTTCAAGCCACGAACGCAAATTTGCATACAGTAAGAGCGACGTCGTGCCCAAATATTGTCCTTTTCCTTTATTTTTTTATTTTTTCCCCACAAATAAAACTTTCCTGGTGCCACCATGGCAGCATACCTGTGATAGCTCCGCCCCAAAGTCCTCCCCTCAGGATAGTTAATAGCTTATAAAAATGACAACCCTACCTCCCCAGCATTCTCCTTTTTTTCCTCATACCTAACGGATAGTGTTTGGACGTATCTTACCTCTGCCCTGGGCAGTTTTCCGTCTGGGTTCTGGCCTCTCCCAGATGCAGTCCCTGGTCTTGGGTTGCTAACTAGCGCTTATAAGAGGGGAGCCACTTCTGGGGGTCTTTTGGGGCAGCAGCCACTTCCTATATTGGAATTCGGTTCTGCTTATATATATATATATATATATATATATATATATATATCATAGTTTCCAACATTGTAAAAAAAAAATCGGGACACTTTTTTTGGCAGTAGGCGGAGCCGTGGTATAATCAGGGGATGGGGCATTACGTAAATAGTGGACGTGGCTTACATAGGGCGTGGCTCAAATGGGTGTGGTTAGAGTCTGAGATGGATGCTGGATGGAGAGGGAAAGGAGGGGGATGGAGAGGGAACGGGGGGGGGGAGAGGGAAAGGAGGGACAGCAGCCCCCCGATCCTACTCCACAATAGCAATATGTGTTTTCCAGAGTTTGACAATCAGCAGATAAAGATACGCCAAATACCTGGTGTTGGCGCTTCAATCATCCCGGCACCATGATTGTTATGGTGTCAGGATGATTGAAGCGCATTATTTCTATTATTACATTGTAACATGAAATGAAATCATTTAACTCACCATAATGCAGAATCAGTGGGAGCCATGAGCGCGTCACTAGCCATGTTGCCTGCCACCAGATGCCATCAGGTATCCCAAGCGGAGTCTGTCCTTACATCAGGTGCCCCATCAGAGGTACCTTCCTCACATCTGTGTCCATCAGCGGAGCCCCTCCTTACATCTGGTGGCCCCCGACATCCACAGACTGGCCCCTGACATCCACAGACTAGCCCCCACATTCACAGACTGGCCCCTAACATCCACAGACTGGCCCCCACATTCACAGACTGGCCCCCGACATCCACAGACTGGCCCCCGACATCCACAGACTGGCCCCCAACATCCACATACCATGACTGGCCCCCGACATCTGACTGGCCCCCGCCCCGACATCCACAGTGACAGACTGGCCCCCGACATGCCGCAGTTGCCGTGCGGAGACATTTAACTGTGGCGCCGCCCACTGCACTTTACACTGACACACACACACACTGGCAGCGGGGGTGGGCCAACTTCTGGTCTTCTTAAAAATGGCGGCCGGCGGAGACAATGTCCTCCCATAGACCTCTAGCGGCCGGCGGCAAAAAAACGGGAAATTCAATTTCCCGGGAAAAAACGAATTTCCCGGGAAAAAACGAATTTCCCGGGACATTTCCCAGGACAAAATTAATTCGGGACAAATGTCCTAATCCCGGGACAGTTGGCAACTATGATATATATATATATATATAATATAAAATCGGGGGGTGTATGGCCAGGGGGTTTCATGGGATTCTATTGTGCTTTTTTTAGTATTCTGTCCAGTCGCTTTCTGCCCTTGCCTGCCCTGCGATTATGAGTCAGCCGCTGCTAGACCAATACCCTTGCTTTCTTAGGTAAGGGTTTGTACCTCATGGTTTTTTTTCCCCGTTTTTTTTGTGTTTATCCCAGACTAAAAGAGTGCCTTGCACTATTACTTTCGTTTCAGCCCTATACACAAGAGAACGTCTAATCAGACATCTGGTCATCACAACGGACGCACACGCCCAAGTTCGGCGCACAGCCGCTCAACTAGCGCTCATCATTCTAAGGAAAGAGCAAGATCCAAAAGGCATCGGTCAGCTAGCCCTCCCAGGCAGGTAAAGAGGGAATGTAGGGCGTGATGTGCACCCCCCGATGACAGATAAACTGATCTGTAAAGACTGTTTTCAAGCCTGCACGGATCGCGAAAAGGCAGAGGTGGAACAAGTTACAGAGTTGATCAAAAGAGTGGTTAACCACTTGACCACTGGGCACTTAAACACCCTTAATAACCAGACCAATTTTCAGCTTTCGGTGCTCTCACATTTTGAATGACAATTACTCAGTCATGCAACACTGGACCTATATGAAATTTTTTTCCTTTTTTTCACACAAATAGAGCTTTCTTTTGGTGGTATTTAATCACCGCTCGGTTTTTTAGTTTTTGTGCTATAAAAGAAAAAATACAGAAAATTCTGTAAAAAAATGAATTTTTGTTTCTGTTATAAAATTTAGCAGATCGGGGGGGCGTGGCTTGGCACGCAACGGAGATGGCAGCCTAGAAAGAGAGCTCCGTCGGTTAGTGGCCCCAGCTCGTCTGTTTTCACCGGCGAACGAAACAAAATGAGCAAGCAGAATAGGCATCAGCATCAGACCCGTCCCCGCCGTTCAGCGGCAGCTAATTCTGGACGCGACATCTCGGATATCTTTAAAACACAGGCCTCAGCACTGAAGGTATCGGAGGAAGGCAAGATGGCGCCGGTCCATGCGGACGAGGACTACAGCGAGGATTCGCAGTCAGCCGCGGAGGACAACGGTAGGCGGAGTGTTCGCACTACTCACCCACTCACCTATGAGGACATGTCAGGCTTTGCGGCTGACATTAAGGCTTTGTTTTCTGCAGCCATTACGGATCTGAAGACCAGTTTCCTGGTTCTGCAGGAGAAAATGGCGGTCGTGGAGACTGCAGGGAAACTGAGGGACAAGTCCATAAGCAGACTAGACGAGGCTGTCACCGCACACTCCCTCCATTTCATTGAAATGAATAGACATTTAGAGGATTTAGACAATAGGGGGAGGCGTAATAATATCAGGGTGCGAGGCATACCGGAGTCTGTCGCGGCAGACCAAATCACCCCAGTTCTGCAGAGAGTTTTCAACACCCTTCTTGAACGGCCAGAAGATACCGCTATAGACTTTGTGAGGGCGCATAGGGCACTCAGAGCCAGAGGTCCTGACACATTACCTCCCCGGGATATAATTTGCTGCTTACAGAGCTTTACTCTTAAAGAGGATATAATGTCCAGGGCACGCAGGAATGATCAGATTGTATTCAATGGGGAGAACATTAAACTTTTTCAGGATCTATCCCAAATTACTTTGAAAAACCGAAGGGCCCTGCGTCCTCTTCTGGACCAACTGAGAGAGAAAGACCTGCGTTACTCATGGCATTTCCCTTTCGCCCTGTTAATTACCCACGGTGGTAAGCAACACATTCTACGCACGCCTGCGGACCTTCCAGAGTTCTGTGCGGCCCTCCAGATCGAGCTGATTACCTTACCTGATTGGTATCAGGAGTTTTCATTGCCACCTAAGGATAGAAGCCCACCTTTTTCTCCGATGGCTTCGCCAGAGAAACATCTCACCAAGAGGCAGAGACAGGGACGCAATGAAACACCGCCAAGGGGAACACCCCGAAGTTGTCCACACTCTTCTAGGAACCTGATGGAAGCCTAAAGCATATGACGCACCAATACCCGCCTGCAATTTTGGGATCCCCTTTTTGCTTTTCTTTTTTTTTCCTTTTTTGTCTTTTTTGCTATTTTGCTTTGTTAACGCAATTCTCTTTCCACTCGACCATCGCTTACTTACCACGACCACGCTGCTCCACTGCCGTCTGGGGTGGAGTGCTTCTACATGTTTGTTCACATACTCCCGACATGGAGCCTTATGGAAGCACAGTGTACAAAGACAGCTTTTGGGATTTTGACCATAACTCATTGGAGCTATAGTTCGAGTGTTTTGGCAGTTGTTAATTGTGGGACTAATACTCTGCTGGAGAATATCTGATTCCCTGAGTCCCGAACATATGTGGTTTTGTTTGTATGGTCAGGACCGGGGAGAGGCATGGACTCCGAAGTGATCGTGGGATGAGAGTACCCCGTGGGTCATTCTATGATGGTGGTGGGGGTTGCTTATAAGGGGTTGATTTCCTCTGTTCAGATTTTGGCGGGTGGTGTGCCTACTGTCCTAAAAGGTTAAATATGCTCAGATATTATGCTCGTAATCTGTCAAGCATGCTCATTGCTATTTATTAGCCATTGGTTTGCTTTAAACGTGCGTCGTTATAACAGACCGTTTAATACTTTTCATATGCTTTCTAGGGCCGCGCACGACGGTTCCTACTTGAATAAGTTGAGTACCCACTGTTGATTTAGTGATAGGTACTGTTTGTTATTTCTTCTCACGGTGCGGGCACCTGGTTAGATAACCTGAGGTGCTTCGCACGGTGAGTGTTGCTGTCTCCGGGGAGAGCCTCCCCGGACCCCTCAATAGTGTTCCAGACGGGTTCTTTTAGGACCTGTTCACGTGCACTAAAATTAACCCCCCGGGACGGTCAGTCCGTCTAAAGGGGGTGTAACCTACAACTCCTTCTTTATTTCTTTCTCATTTCTCTCATTCTCTTTGCTGCTCTTTAGCTCTCTCTTTTGCCTTATCACGACGCACGCGTTGGTGAAGATTTATTGTTCTCTACTGATTGCAACTAAAAATCTACCTTTTTGTTTTTGTGTGTATTGCTGGGACTATAATTGCAGGTACTGAACTCCGCACCTCCCTGAGTCTGAACCATGGCATATTCCGATTTGGGTCGTAATCCTACGGTGATCTCCCACAATGTTAAGGGGCTTAACATCCCTGAAAAGAGATCCACCTTAATGAGAGAACTTAAAAAAGGTAGGCCTAGTTTTATATTTCTACAAGAGACCCATTTTAAGACAGGCCACGTACCAATGCTCACTGACTCGTACTTCACTGAGGCGCATCACGCTACCAGTCCCGGGACCAAGTCAAAAGGGGTCTCGATACTGGTAGGCAGGGATGCTGCCTTTGAGGTAACCGACAAACTAGTTGACCCAGATGGGAGATTTCTCTTCCTAAAAGGGACATGCAGGGGGGCCCCCCTGACACTAGCTAACGTGTACTTTCCCAATTCAGCCCAGCTTACTTTTTGTCGGAAACTAACCACCGAGCTGCTCACATCGGTCTGCAAACTATTTCAGATCATGCCCCAATCTCCGTATCATTGGACTTGATGAGCACCCCTACCAAACATAATATGTGGAGATTAAACTCATCTCTACTGACGGATCCCACCTTGCTCCCTGATCTAGTTTCCTCCTTGACTGAATTTTTTAAGCTGAATAATACACCCGGGATGAGCCCCCTTGTGATTCTGGAAACCCACAAATGTCATATTAGGGGTGAGCTGATACGTATGGGCACCCGTAAAAAAAGGGAGAGAGACAAAATGATTATGGATCTGACCACAAAAATTCGATCATTAGAATCGCTACATAAACGCTCCCTTGCTGTTGACTCAGCGGGGGCATTACTTGAAGCCAGGAAAACTCTAAAACAGATATTAGATAATACCACCAGGAGATTTTTATTTTTTAAGAAGAAAATATACTATGAGCACGGGGATAAAACGGGCAAGATCTTGGCGAGAGCCCTGAAAACCCGGACAACCCACAACCACATTAAGGGCATTACTGCTATGGGTGGACGAATTGACAGTGAAACTGAGAAGATTGCCCGACATTTCCAAAATTATTACACGGCCCTCTATAACCTCCCGACTATGCACAAACCATCAGATATACAGGGTGATCGGGCTCAGGCGATACAGGCCTACCTAGACGCAGCGGACCTTCCCAAGCTAGATGAGGGGGACTGTATTCAGCTAGACAGGCCCTTCGATGATGCGGAAATCAAGATTATTAGGGAGTTGAAAACGGGCAAAAGTCCTGGGCCTGACGGGCTTAGTGCCATCTACTATAAGACATTCATGGACATTTTACTTACCCCTTTCAAAGACGCTATGAATTCGTTGACAACTCAGGGTTCAACTTCTAATGACTTTTTGTCTGCTTTTATTACTATCCTACCTAAGGAGGGGAAGGATCCGCTCAGCTGCTCCAGCTATAGGCCCATCTCCCTCCTGAATATTGACGTCAAACTTATAGCAAAAGTTCTGGCCAACAGGTTGAGACCCCTACTTCATGATCTGATTGGACCCGTTCAGGCCGGATTCATGCCTGGTAGGGAGGCAAGAGATAATGTGACGAAGTCCCTGAATTTGATCCATTTAGCACACCAGCGAAAGATCGAGGGCTTTCTCCTGTCGACTGACACGGAGAAGGCCTTCGATCGAGTAGCTTGGGATTACATGTTAGAGACATGCAAATGCACTGGTTTGGGCCCTGGCATGATGGCATGGATTTCGGCATTGTACCAGAATCCTTCGGCCAGGCTTAAGGTAAATGGGTCACTTTCAGACATAGTGTTTATTAAAAACGGTACTAGACAGGGGTGTCCATTGTCGCCCCTACTTTTTATCATCGCCTTAGAACCATTCATAAGACACACCCTCATGGATTCCTCAATCAAGGGTTTCCAATTAAATGGGAAGGTCTTCAAAGTAGCGGCTTATGCCGACGATCTATTGTTCTTTTTGACAGATCCTCATATTTCTATTCCCTCTCTTTTAAATGAATTCGCTCATTTTGGTTATATATCTAACTTCAAAATAAACTATTCTAAATCGATGGCCATGAATATTTCACTTCCCAATGCCCGGTTGTCAACGGCCCAAGCCAGTAGCCCCTTTAAGTGGACGGCGTCAGCTATTAAATATTTGGGGATCTGGCTGACTCCTAGACTTTCACTGACCTTTGCGCAGAACTCCCCCCCCTCTCCTTAAAAGCATAGCACAGGATCTTCAGAAGTGGGGCTCGGGGTACTTTTCGTGGTTTGGCAGGGCTGCCATCTGTAAAATGGTCATTCTGCCAAAGGTGCTCTACCTGCTACGTACCTTACCTATTAGGATACCTATGAGCTTTTTTAAATCCCTACATTGCCTCCAGATGAACTTTATCTGGGCACACAAGCCACCTCGACTGAAGAAGGCCCTACTGACCAAACCTAAGGACAGGGGAGGCTTGGGCGTCCCTGACTACAAATACTACTACTACGCTACACATGTTGCACGTATTATCGACTGGCATTGCCATTCCCAAATTAAAGATTGGTTTTCCTAGAGGAAGAGGCGAGCACAATCCCCCTCAGGTTTTCACCCTGGATCCCACAAACTAGATACCCCATATCCATGCTTTCTCACCCTACCATTGGTACTTCCCTCAGCATATTTCATGTTCTAGCCAAACAACCCGAATTCTCCACTCCTCTGAGCCCCCTCACCCCTATTCGAAACAACCCTGACTTTCCCCCGGGATTGGGGAACCCCTTCCTCAAACCGCTGAGGCCGAGAAGGCCACTCCTGGCGGTTGACTGTTTCCTCAACAAACTGATGAAAGATTTTTCAGACCTTAAACTAGACTGTGAATTGCCACATATGCCAAGGTGGACATACTTTCAGCTACGAAGCTATTGCAACGACGCTACACGTCGATTACACTTTGCAAGAGACCTAACAGAATTCGAATCAGTGTGCTTAAAGGGGTAACCCACCCCGAAAACCACTGCGCTTTCATATGCCTGGCTATAAACTCTAGGTCCGCTTGAGGACCACAGACTCAGGGAGCGGTGGACTCAGGCTCTGGGAACACCGATTTCAGATGACCAGTGGAACAGGGCTTGCGTTCTCTCACACAAATGTTCTTTGAGCACGAGAATGCAAGAAACGTCCTACAAATTGTTGACTCATCGGTACGCTACTCCAGAGAAGATCCACAAATGGTATCCACACTCGTCCGACAGATGTTGGAGATGTGATAAAGAGGAGGGTACGCTGCTCCACATTTGGTGGCAGTGTGAGCAACTGCAACCATACTGGTCAGGGGTACGGGATTTGATCGTTCAGATCACGGAGACCAGCCTTAGGATAGATGCCGCGTGTTGTCTGCTACATATTTCTAACACCTCCTTCAGGAAATACAAGAACTCACTCTCCAGGCATATGCTAAATGCAGCCAATTCTCTCATTCCACTTTACTGGAAATCGAAAACAATCCCCACCCTGAAGGAATGGTTGATTAAAGTCGCCTTTATATGTGAGATGGAGGATACGGTGGCCCAATCCAATGAACAAGTGGATAGCTATCATAAGACCTGGTCTCCGTGGTTCGTTTTTAGGTACTCCCAGACCTTCAGGGATCAGATGAGTCCAGGAGGAATTTAGGTCCAGAGATCGGAGGTCGGACCTGGATCTGTATCTTGGATGGGATACTTTAGCTTTTTGAAACGTGTCTTAGGCCGCGTACACACGGGCGGACTGTTCGCCCAACTTTGTCCGCTGAACAGTGTTTGGGCGGACAGTCCGCTCGTGTGTGGGCTTTCAGCGGACAGTTTCAGCGGACAGTTTGACGAACAAGGTTTTACGGAATTTCCGAAAAACTGTCCGCTGAAACCTTGTTTCAGCGAACAGTCCGCTCGTGTGTAGGCTTGTTCATCAAACTAAGTTCCGCGCATGCTCAGAAAGGATTTACACGCAAGTTATAATGCAGTGTATAGGACGTCGTATTTTTCGTCCCGTCGTACGTGCCGTTCACGTCATCGCGCACGGTTTCAGCAAACTGTTCGTCCGTCGTGTGTGGCCATGTCCGTCCATGCTAATTTTGAGCGGACTGTTTGCCGAAACTGTTTGACGGACAAAGTTGGGCGAACAGTCCGCGCGTGTGTACGCGGCCTTAGGGGTTGTGTTCTCTTTCATCTCAGTACCACACTGACAGTTCTTGTGCTACTTTCTTGGACCTTTTGGAATAGGCACTCTCTTTACTTTCCTTCTCTTTCTTTACCTATCCCTTTAATTTTGCTTTTTCTATAGACTGCTACTCTTCTCCAATCTGTTTTCTTACCATCTACTGGGAACAAATGGATATACTCAGACTCGGGGTGTTAGACAATGATTTACCCTCCAGGGCCTTGATGGGCCCATAATGGAGGAAACTGGTTCTTAATATATAACACCTCTGTTGCTGTTTGAAAGACAGTGTTGACACGATTCTGGCCTTGTTAAGATCTGTATTGATTTTGTAGTGTCGATTGTTTACCCATGTAATTTGTATCTTAATTTGCAAATAAACTTCTTCTTGAATGGAAAAAAAAAAAAAAATTAGCAGATTAGTAATTTTTTCTTCATAAATTTTGGCCAAAATTTATACTACTGCATATCTTTGGTAAAAATAAGTACAAATTGGTGGATATTATTTGGTCTTTGTGAAAGTTATAGAGTCCACAAGCTATGGTGCCAATATCTGAAAATTGATCACACCTGAAGTACTGACGGCCTATTTGAATTCTTGAGACCCTAACATGCCAGAAAAGTACAAATACCCCCCAAATGGCCCCTTTTTAGAAAGAAGACCTTCCAAGGTATGTAGTAAGAGGCATGATGAGTTTTTTTAAGTTGTCATTTTTTCCCACAATTCTTTGCAAAATCAAGATTTTTTTTACTTTTTTTTCTCACAAAATTGTCATATTATCAGTTTATTTCTCAAACACAGCATATGCATACCACAAATTACACCCCAAAACAGATTCTGCTATTACTCCTGAGTATGGCAATACCACATGTGTGAGACTTTTACACAGTGTGGCCACATACAGAGGCCCAACATGCAGGGAGCGCCATCAGGCGTTCTGGAGCACCCAGGACAATTCTGACATTTCTCTTCTACATGTAAAAATCATCATTTATTTGCTAGAAAATTACATAGAATCCCAAAACATTATATATGTTTTTTTAGCAAACACCCTGGAGAATACAAAGGTGGTCGTTGCAACTTTTTATCTCGCACGGTATTTGCACAGCAATTTTTTAAATGCTTTTTTTTGGAAAAAAAACTGTTTTGTGCTTAAAAAAAAAAAAAAAACACAGTAAAGTTAGCCCAATTTTTGCATAATGTGAAAGATGAAGTTACGCTGAGTAAATAGATACCTAACATGTCACTCTTCAAAATTGCACACGCTCGTGGAATGGCGCCTCTACTTAAAAATCCCCATAGGCGATGATTTAAAAAATGTTTTACTGGTTATATGTTTTGAGTATAACGGCAGGGGTGAAAGCACAGCATCACATTATTAAAGGAAGTAGAGCCCATTATGTTATGGGCGGAAAGAAATTTGTTGGATTTAAAGGCAGTTTACCTTTCGGGCCGTTTGAATCAGCAGGCGGATCGCCCATCACGTTGTTTTCCAGACAGCAACGAGTGGGCAGTGCACCAATCAGAGTTCAGTTGGATCATGAGTCTGCAGAAGCCACCAGAAATAGATCCCTTTGCTTCTCCAATGAATGCGAAGCTGCCGAGATTTCCATCCCATCTGCCTCATCCCCGTGCAGAAACAGTAGATGCCCTCTCGAGTCTGTGGCGATGCGAGACCGCATATGCGTTTCCCGCCAGACCCTTAATCGCAAAGTTTTTAATCAGATTATCGATGGAGCCAGTCAGAGTGATAGCTATTCTGCCGTACTGGCCGAAGAGGCCGTGGTTCCCTTGGGCAGTGAACCTCAGCGTATGCCCCGCCGTTCAAGATCCCAGTGTTCCCGCAGCTTTTCTCACAGGGGAAATTGGTGCACCCAGCTCCTCACAAACTGAATCTACATCTTTGGATATTGAGCGGCAGAATTTCATTAGGATTCTCAGTGGGGGTGATTTCTACTCTCCTGAAGGCTAGGAAACCTTCCACGAACTTTATCTATTCTAAAATATGGAATACATTTAAAACATTTGCAGAAAGTAAGCAGTGGGACCCCACCACTCCGTCCACCTCAGTAGTTTTGGAGTTTCTGCAGAATGGTTTAGATCTGCGGCTCAGTTTAACCAGTAGAGACCCGTGCTATAGCCAAATGACGGCTACAGAGCGGACCCCCTTTGCCGGGACGACGTCTATTGACGTCGTCCCGTGCACGAGCGGCCTGCGCGTCTACGAGACTCGCCTGATCACAGATCCAAGCAAGGGGTCGATCCCGACCCCTTACCACGTGATCAGCTGTCAGCCAATGACAGCTGATCATGTGATACAATGGAGCCGGTAATCGGCTATTTTTCCTCCTCGCGTTGACAGCGCGAGGAGAAAAAAAAGAGCCGATCACCGCGGCCGTGATCGGGACAACAGTCCCGATCACAGCCAGCTTACCAGTACCCACCTGCCCCCTGCCAGTGTCACCTCTGTAATAAAAAAGTGCCCCCCATCAGTGCCACCCAGCAGTGCCCATAGTGCCACCCAGCAGTGCCCACAGTGCCACCCATCAGTGCCCACAATCTGCCTCAACAACGGTGCTGCACCCCAGTGCCACATATCCGTGCCAATCAGTGTCATCTACCAGTGCCCATCAGTGCCGCCCATCAGTGCCCAGCAGTGCCACCTATCAGTGCCACCTATCAGTGCCCATCAGTCCCATATATCAGTGGTACCTATTAGTGCCACCCATCTGTGCCATCATATCTGTGCCCATCAGTGCCGCCTTATCTGTGCCCATCAGTACTGCCTTATCTGTGCCTATCGGTGCCACTTTATCTGTGCCTATCGGTGCCACTTTATCTGTGCCTATTACTGCCGCCTTAACTATGCCTATCAGTGCCCACCAGTGCAGCCTATCAGTGCCCACCAGTGCCGCCTCATCAGTGCACTTCAATTAAGGAGAAAAATGACCTGTTGGCAAAATTTTATAACAAACTATTAAACATGTTTTTTTTTTTTTTTTTGCATCTTTTTTTGGTTTGTTTAGCAAAAAATAAAACTCCCAGCTGTAATTAAATACCACCAAAAGAAAGCTCTATTTGTGGGAAAAAAATGATAAAAATGTAATTTGGGTACTGTGTTGTATGATCGCGCAATTGTCATTCAAAGTGCATCAGCGCTGAAAGCTGAAAATTGGTCTGGGCAGGAGGGGGGTTTAAGTGCCCAGTAAGCAAGTGGTTAAAGTGGTGCTCAGGCAAAAATTACACTTTTTAAATAAAAATATCCCTATAATACACAAGCTTAATGTATTCAGTAAAGTTGGTCTGTAAACTAAGGTCCGTTTTGTTAGGTTATTACAGCATTTTGAAAGTTTATAAACTAGCAGCAGACTGTGGCCATCTTAAGTGTGGGCATCTGAAGCCAGACCGTATTTCTTCCTGGATTTCAGCCTTGCAGATCTCGCACATGCTCAATGCTGCACAAGCAGTGTAATAAGTTTCAGGTCAGGTTTCCATGGCAACGGCAGTGTTAGAGGAAGTTGCCACCCATATCTATGCAAACCCCTCCTCTCTCCAGGAACCAGTAAATATACTGCATCTACAAGGAATATTATTCAAGAAACACACACACACTATATATATATCGTGTTCTGTACATATATACACACACATATCTACACTCAGCTGATACTTTTTTCTGTACAGCTTTTCATTTAAAAAGAAAAAAATAATAATTAAAAAAATAATAATCACAGCAACACAATTCATTTATGCATCTAGACGTATTGAAGACAACTTTATGAAGTTCAAACTGTGCATATTAATTTTGAAAAATTGTGCTTGTGTTTTGGTGTTAGGCCCCTTTCACACGGGATGGATCAGTAATGATCCGCCCCGTGATGATCCGCTTGCTCAGCGGGGATCGCTCTGTTGTCCCCGCTGAGCCGGAGGATAACAGGGTGGTCCCAGTACACTGTGCATGGACCGCCCTGTCAGCTCTCCGCTCTCCTCTATGGGGGATCGTCTGTCCGTGTTCATCCGATCCGCTCTGCAGACGGATAGAAAAATAGGACTTTCCTCCGTCTGCAGAATTGGACAATTGCGAAGGCGGACGATATCGGGTGTTTGCGGATGTTCATCCACCGACACTCGCTATCCCATAGGAATGCATGCATGTCCGTACTTCATCCGCAAACGGATGGATGAAATACGCACATAATGTCCGCATGTGTGAATGGGGCCTTAGATGGGATGGTGGGAGTATTTAAAAAAAAAACTACTTATTTACAACTATTTGCACAAACAACTTTCTCTATGTTACATAGATAATCGGGTTAAAAATAAGAAAATATTCCCCCAGCACATCGATCCCCCTCCCCGTAAAATCGCATCGCCCCAGCACATTGCATCACAACGCCCCCAGCACATCGAATCGCATCTCCCCCAACACTTCTCATCGCATCACCCAAAGCACATTGCATCACCCCCGACACATCAAATCGCATCAGAACATCGAATCGCGTCGCCCCCAACAGATCGCATCAAATTGCATCACCCAAGCACATCGCATTGAATCGCCCCAGCACATTGAATCGCATCTCTCCCAGAACATCAAATCGCAACACCCAAGCACATCGCATCTCCCCCAGAACATCGAATCGCATCACCCCCAGCACATTGCATCACCCCCAACACTTCGAATTGCATCAGCACATCGAATCGCATCGCCCCAGCACATCTCATCGCCCCAGCAAATCGAATCGCATCTCCCCCATCACATTGCATCTCCCCGAGCACATTGCATCACCCCCAGCGCATCGAAATGCCCAAAGCACATTGCATCACCTACAACACATCGAATCACATCAGCACATCGAATCGCTTCGTCCCACCATATCGCATTGAAATGCATCGCCCAAGCACATCGCATCGCCTCAGCACATCGAATCGCATCTCCCCCAGCACATCGCATCGCCCAAAGCACATTGCATCACCCCAACACATCAAATCTCATCAGTACATCGAATCGTGCCGCCCCCAACACATCGCATCGAATCACATCACCCAAGCACATCGCATTGAATCGCCCCAGCACATCAAATTGCATCTCCCCAGAACATCGAATCACATCACCCCAGCACATTATATCACCCCCAACACTTCGAATTGCATCATCGAATCGCATCGCCCCAGCAAATCGAAACGCATCTCCCCCAGCACATTGCATCTCCCAGCACATCTAATCGCCCCAGCACATCAAATCGCCCAAAGCACATTGCATCACCCCCAAAACATCGAATCACATCAGCACATCAAATCGCTTTGCCCCACCACATAGCATCAAAACGCATTGCCCAAGCACATCGCATCGCCCCAGCACATCAAATCGCATCACCCATCGCATCGAATCGCATCACCCAAGCACATCGCATTGAATCGCCCCAGCACATCGAATCGTATCTCCCCCAGAACATCGAATCGCATCACCCCAGCACATTGCATCACCCCCAACACTTCGAATTGCATCAGCACATCAAATCGCATAGCCCCAGCACATCTCATCGCCCCCAGCACATCACATCTCCCCAGCAAATCTAATTGCCCCACCACATCGCATCGAAACGCATCACCCAAGCACATCGCATCGCCCCAGCACATCGAATCGCAGCTCCCCAGAACATCGAATCGCATAACCCCCAGCACATTGCATCACCCCAGCACATCGAATCGCTCCCAGCACATCACATTGGCCCCAGCACAACGAATCGCATCTCCCCAGCACATCGCATCGCCCAAAGCACATTGCATCACCCCCAAAACATCGAATCGCATCAGCACATCGAATCGCTTCGCCCCAACACATCGAATCCCTTTGCCCAATCGCATTGCATCTCCCCAGAACATCGACTCTCCCCAAAACACATTGCATCACCCGCAACACATCAAATCGCATCGCCCACAGCACATCACATCGAATCACATCGCCCCAGCACATCGCATCGCCCCCAGCATATCACATCACATTGCCCCGAGCACATAGAATCGCATCTCCCCCAGCACATAGAATCGCATCTCCCCCAGCACATCGAATTGCAACTCCCCCAGCACATTGAATCACCCCCAGCACAACGCATCCCCCAAAGCACATTGCATCGCCCAAAGCACATTGCATCAGCCCCAACACATCGAATCGCATCAGCACATCGAATCGCTTCACCCCAACACCTCGAATCCCATCGCCCAAATGCAGAACATCGAATCGTCCCCAGCACATCACATCGCCCCCAGCACATGACATCACATCGAATTGCATCTCCCCCCAGCACATCAAATCGCATCTCCCCAGCACATCGAATCACATCTCCCCAGCACATCGAATCACCCCCAGCACATCGCATCTCCCAAAGTACATTGCATCACCCGCAACACATCGAATCGCATCTCCCCCAGCACATCAAATCGAATCGCATCGCCCCAGCACATCACATTGCTCCCAGCACATAGAATCGCATCTCCCCCAGCACATCGAATCACATCACCCCCAGCACATCGAATTGCATCTCCCCCAGCACATCGAATCACATCTCCCCAGCACATCAAATCACCCCCAGCACATCGCAACGCCCAAAGCACATTGCATCACATCCAACACATCGAATTGCATCAGCACATCGAATCGCTTTACCCCAACACCTAGAATCCCATCGCCCAATCGCATCACATCTCCCCAGAACATCGAATCGCCCCCAGCACATCACATCGCATCGCCCCAGCACATCGCAGCACATCGCATCACATCAAATCGCATCAGCACATCGAATCGCTTCGCCCCAACACATCGAATCCCATCGCTCAATCACATATCCCCAGAACATCGAATCGCCCCAAAGCCCATTGCATCACCCACAACACCTTACATCAGAGTCCCACTTTATAGCAGAGTATCGCCCCCTTGCATCAGAGTGTGGCAGAGTGCCCCCTTCCACATACACTATATTGTCAAAAGTATTGGGACACCTGCCTTTACACACGAACACACACAAACTTTAATGGAATATCAGTCTTCGTCTATAGGGTTCAATAATTAGTTGCCACACTCTTTGCAGTTATAACAGCTTCAACTATTCTGGGAAGGCTGTCTACAAGGTTTAGGAGTGTGTCTATGGGAATATTTGACCATTCTTCCAATAGTACATTTGTGAGGTCAGGCACTGATGTTGGACGAGAAAGGCCCATCTCGCAGCCTTCACTCTATTTCACCCCAAAGGTATTCTATTGGGTTGAGGTCAGGACTCTGCATTCCAGTCACGTTCCTCCACCCCAAACACGCTCATCCATGTCTTTATGGATCTTGCTTTGTGCACTGGTCCAAATCACTTGGTGGAGGGGGATTATGGTGTGGTGTTGTTTTTCAGGGGTTGGGCTTGGCCCCTAAATTCCAGTGAAGGCAACACTTAAGGTGTCAGCATACCAAGAAATGTTGGACAATTTCATGCTCTCAACTTTGTGGGAAGTTTGAGGAAGGCCCCTTTCTGTTCCAACATGACTGTGCACCAGTGTACAAAGCATAATCCATAAAAGACATGAATGAGCGAGTTTGGGGTGGAGGAGCTTTACTGGGCTGGACAGATTCTTGACCTCAACCCAATAGAACACCTTTGGGATGAATTAGAGCAGAGAATCCCGAGCCAAGCCTACTCGTCCACATCAGTGCCTGACATCACAAATGCTCTTCCTGGAAGAATGGTCAAACATTCCCAAAGACACACACCTAAACCTTGTGGTCAGCCTGCACAGAAGAATTGAAGCTGTTGTAGCTGCAAAAGGGTGGGCCAACTCAATAGTGAATCCTCATTGAGCACCAAGGGGAGACGTGCTGCCCATCATTGACCACCAAGGGGAGACGGGCTGCCCATCATTGACCACCAAAGGGAGACATGCTGCCCATCATTGACCACCAAGGGGAGACATGCTGCCCATCATTGACCACCAAGGGGAGACATGCTGCCCATTGACCACCAATGGGATTAACGTGCCCTGGAGTTGAAGGCTAAATGCATCTTTAAAGAAAAATAAATGTATAAAATTAAGAAAAAATGTGTACCCTTCACTTACTTTAGACGATGATTTAATTTTTTTTTACTGGTTATATGTTTTGAGTTACAGAGGAGGTCTAGGGCTAGAATTATTGCTCTCGCTCTAACGTTCGCAGCGATACCTCACATGTGTGGTTTGAACACCGTTTTCATATGTGGGCGGGACTTATGTATGCGTTCGTTTCTGCATGCGAGCACATGGGGACAGGGGCGCTTTAAAAAAAAAAACATTTATTGTTCATTTTACTTTATTTATTTTAGTTTGACTTTTTTTCCCCAAAAATAAATTTTTTGATCACTTTTATTCCTATTACAAGGAATGTAAACATCCCTTGTAATAAGAATATGGCATGACAGGTCCTCTTTACAGTGAGATATGGGGTCAATAAGACCCCGCATCTCACCTCTAAGCTGGGAAGCCTGAAAAAAAAAAAAGATTCTGGCTTTGATCGTATTGGCGAGTCGGTAGAAGCACCGGAGGGCGGCGGGAGGGGGGGTGTCTATGGGTATCACCGACTATGGCTGGGTATGGCTGGGTATCTCCGAGTATGGCTGGGTATCTCCGAGTATGGCTGGGTATCTCCGAGTATGGCTGGGTATCTCCGAGTATGGCTGGGTATCTCCGAGTATGGCTGGGTATCTCTGAGTATGACTGGGTATCTCCAAGTATGACTGGGTATCTCCAAGTATGACTGGGTATCTCAGAGTATGACTGGATATCTCAGAGTATCAATGTGCTTTGGGCATCTCCAGGGATGTGTTCTGATCTTCTTTGTCCGTTATACTGCGGCAACTGACACACTTTTTTCTCTTTTATAGGGTCTCCTCTTTGTGGCAACCGTTACTAAGCCTCTGGACCAATCAAAGATAAGTACTCTAACAACATTTAACTGTAAATTAATTAATTAATTCCCTTCTACCAGCGCCCCATACATAGTGGGCGGGGACAATTCTTGCCCCTCCCACTATTATTAATACTCCCATAGACACACTCCTAAACCTTGTAGACAGCCTTCCCAGAATAGTTGAAGCTGTTATAACTGCAAAGAGTGTGCCAACTAAATATTGAACCCTATGGACGAAGACTGATATTCCATTATCGTTCGTGTGTTCGTGTGTAAAGGCAGGTGTCCCAATACTTTTGACAATATAGTGTATGTGTAAGGGGGCACTCTGCCACACTCTGATGCAAGGGGGCGATACTCTGCTATAAAGTGGGACTCTGATGTAAGGTGTTGTGGGTGATGCAATGGGCTTTGGGGCGATTCGATGTTCTAGGGAGATGCGATTGGGCGATGGGATTCGATGTGTTGGGGCGAAGCGATTCGATGTGCTGATGCGATTCGATGTGCTGCAATGTGCTTGGGGCGATGTGATGTGCTGGGGGCGATTTGATGTTCTGGGGATATGTGATGCGATTGGGCGATGGGATTCTAGGTGTTGGGGTGAAGCGATTCGATGTGCTGATGCAATTCGATGTGTTGGGGGTGATGCAATGTGCTTTGGGCGATGCAATGTGCTGGGGGTGATTCAATGTGCTGGGGAGATGTGATTCGATGTGCTGGGGGAGATGCAATTCGATGTGCTGGGGGTGATGCGATTCGATGTGCTGGTGGAGATGCGATTCTATGTGCTGGGAGCAATGTGATGCGATGTGCTGGGGGCGATGCGATGTGCTGGGGCGATGCGATTCGATGTGATGTGCTGGGGTGATGCGATTCGATGTGTTGCGGGTGATGCAATGTACTTTGGGAGATGCGATGCGCTGGGGGTGATTCAATGTGCTGGGGAGATGTGATTCGATGTGCTGGGGGAGATGCGATTCGATGTGCTGGGGGAGATGCAATTCGATGTGATGCCATGTGCTGGGGGGCGATGCGATGTGCTGGGGTGATGCGATTCAATGTGATGTGCTGGGGGCGATTCGATGTTCTGGGGAGATGTGATGCGATTAGGCGATGGGATTCGAGGTGTTGGGATGAAGCGATTCGATGTGCTGATGCGATTCGATGTGTTGGGGGTGATGCAATGTGCTTTGGGCGATGCAATGTGCTTTGGGGGATGCGTTGTGCTGGGGGTGATTCAATGTGCTGGGGGAGTTGCGATTCGATGTGCTGGGGGAGATGCGATTCTATGTGCTGGGGGAGATGCGATTCTACGTGCTGGGGGCAATGTGATTTGATATGCTGGGGGCAATGCGATGTGCTGGGGCGATGTGATTCGATGTGATGTGCTGTGGGCGATGCGATTTGATGTGTTGCGGGTGATGCAATGTGCTTTGGGGAGAGTCGATGTTCTGGGGAGATGCGATGCGATTGGGCGATGGGATTCGATGTGTTTTGGAGCGAAGCGATTCGATGTGCTGATGCGATTCGATGTTTTGGGGGTGATGCAATGTGCTTTGGGCGATGCGATGTGCTGGGGAGATGCGATTCGATGTGCTGGGGCCAATGTGATGTGCTGGGGGCGATTCGATGTGCTGGGGTGATGCAATGTGCTGGGGGTTATGCAATTTGATGTTCTAGGGAGATGCGTTTCGATGTGCTGGGGCGATGCGATGTGCTTGGGTGATGCGTTTCGATGCAATGTGGTGGGGCAAAGCGATTTGATGTGCTGATGTGATTCGATGTGTTGGGGGTGATGCAATGTGCTTTGGGCGATTTGATGCGCTGGGGCGATTCGATGTGCTGGGGGAGATGCAATGTGCTGGGGGAGATGCGATTCGATTTGCTGGGGAGATGTGATGTGCTGGGGGCGATTCGATGTGCTGGGGCTATGCGATTCGATGTGCTGATGCAATTTGAAGTGTTGGGGGTGATGCAATGTGCTGGGGTGATGCGATTCGATGTTCTGGGGGAGATCCGATTTGATGTGCTGGGGCGATTCAATGTGATGTGCTTGGGTGATGCGATTCGATGCGATAGGTGATGCGATTTGATGTGCTGGGGCGATGCGATGTGCTTGGGCAATTCGTTTTGATGCTATGTGGTGGGGCAAAGCGATTTGATGTGCTGATGTGATTCGATGTTTTGGGGGTGATGCAATATGCTTTGGGCGATTTGATGTGCTGGGGCGATTAGATGTGCTGGGAGATGCAACGTGCTGGGGGAGATGCGATTCGATTTGCTGGGGCGATGCGATTCGATGTGATGATGCAATTCGAAGTGTTGGGGGTGATGCAATGTGCTGGGGTGATGTGATTCGATGTTCTGGGGGAGATGCGGATCGATGTGCTGGGGCGATTCAATGCGATGTGCTTGGGTGATGTGATTCGATGCGATGTGTTGGGGGCGGCGCGATTCGATGTTCTGATGCGATTTGATGTGTTGGGGTGATGCAATGTGCTTTGGGCGATGCGATGTGCTGGGGGCGATTCAATGTGCATTCTAAGGAAAGAGCAAGATCCAAAAGGCATCAGTCAGCTAGCCCTCCCAGGCAGGTAAAGATGGTAAAGAGGGAATGTAGGGAGAGATGTGCACTAGAGGTCGACCGATATGGGTTTTTCTCTGGCCGATGCCGATATTTAGAAATCATGGCGGCCGATAGCCGATATATGATGCCGATTTTTTTGGGCCGATATGTTAGGCCGATTTTATTTTATTTTATTTATTTTTTTCCTTTTTTATTTATTATTATTATTTTTTTAATCCCCCTTGATCTAACACACCTTTCCCATTGGGGCGTTTTTCAGGCGCTTTTGGGCTAAAAATAGCGCCTGTAAAGTGCCTGCAAAATGGCTCCCCTGCAGTCTGTGTGAAAGACAGAGTGCTTTCACACTGAGGCGATGCGCTGGCAGGATCTTAAAAAAAGTCCTGCAAGCAGCACGTTTGGAGTGGTGTATACCGCTCCTCCACCACTCCTGCCCATTGATATGAATGGGCACCACTGCCGAAGCGCATGCAATGCGATTTGGCAGCAGTGCTTCATGGGCGCATTTAACCTCTTCCTTGGCCGCTAGCTGGGTTATATGTGCCCCACTAGCAGCCAAATAGCACCGCTAAAATGATGGTAAAGAGCCGCTAAAACTTGCGTTTTAACATCAACGCTCCAGTCTGAAAGCAGCCTTCATAAGTGATACAGAAAATTTCTTACATTTAAACATTTATTAAACAAAACAAACCTCCAATCAGTTTACTTGTATGTATGATTTAGATTAAAAAAAAAAAAAAAAAACCTATGTATTAAATAAAAACAGGTAGTCAAAACTTTTGGCCGAAAAAAAAAATGGGTTAACTTTACTGTTTTTATTTTATTTTTAAATAGTGTATTTTTTTCCCAAAAAAATGCATTTGAAAGACCTCTGTGCAAATGCCGTGTGACATAAAATATTGCAACAACCGCTATTTTATTCCCTAGGATCTCTGCTAAAAAATATATATAATTTTTGGGGGGTCTAAGTGATTTTCTGGCAGAAAATACAGGATTTTTACTTGTAAGCAACAAGTGTCAGAAAAGATTTAGTCTTTAAATGGTTAAACTGGGAACTTCTACACACAGAGATGACTTCATTCATTGAAGTGTAAACATTGTATCATTTAGTTCTTTTCTTGGCAGTCTGCCCAGAGAGGAGGAAAGTGTTGCTATGACGACTCAGGCAACTCACACTGTCTTCTATACAGAAGTCATTTCAAAGTCCCGCTGTAGTTATAAATCGTTTTTTTATCAGCAAAATCGGCCGATGCCGATTATTTAAAAAACAGCAAATATCGGCCGATATATCGGCCGGCCGATATATCGGTCGACCTCTAATGTGCACCCCCGATGACAGATAAACTGACAGCAACTGATGACAGCATCAGAAACCTGTTTCGCTAAACCTTTAAATTCTAATGTACTTTCATCAGCTAAAACATCTACAAATTCCATATTACTTTTCTACTCACCAAATATAAAACTCGTCAGTTTTCCCGCTGTCCACCGTCTTTCAAGACTTCTGTATATCTGAAATTCTCCGGTCTTTCACAATCAATCGATCAAATTTTCTTCTAGGTTCAATATCACCCTGAATGCGCACGATCTCGTCTGATCTCGGATGCTAAGCAGGGTCGGGCCTGCTTAGTGCCTGGATGGGAGACCTCCTGGGAATACCAGGTGCCGTAGGCTTTTTTTAAATATGTTGTTAGTGTAGATGACCTGTTTTATTTTTCTGCTTGTTTGCCAACCTTTGCCAACGTTTGTCAAGAGGGTTGAGAGTGGCCAGCAAGATCGCCTATGGCTACATCACCCTGAATGCTCCCGATCTTATCTTATCTCGTCTGATCTCGAATGCTAAGCAGTGTCGGCCCTGGTTAGTACCTGGATGGAAGACCGCTTGGGAATACCAGGTGCCGTAGGCTTTTTTTTTATATGTTGTTGGTGTCGACAACCTGTTATATTTTTCTACTGATTTGCAGAAGTGACCATCTTGGCGTTTGTCAAGAGGGTTGAGAGTGGCCAGCAAGGTCGCCTACAGCCACATCACCCTGAATGCTCTTGATCTTGTCTGATCTCGGATGCAAAGCAGGGTCGGGCTTGGTTAGTACCTGGATGGGAGACCGCCTGGGAATAACAGGTGCCATAGGCTTTTTTGTAATATGTTGTTTGTGTAGACGACCAGATTTTATTTTTCTGCTTGTTTGCTGAGGTGATCATCTTGACGTTTGTCAAGAGGGTTGAAAGTGCACAAAAGTGATCAGATTTTTTTTTTTTTTAAAGGGACAATGCAAAAAAAGAAAAAAAAAGAATTTATTTTTTTAAAGCACCCCCCTCCCATCTTCGCATGCTTGCGCAGCAAAGAAAACGCTTACGTAAGTCACACCTCATATATAAATGGTGTTCAAATCACACACAAGGTATTGCCACAAACTAGATCTCCTCTGTAACTCTAACCTGGTAACCGTTACATTATTTTTAAAAGCGCTGTCTATGGAGATTTATTAAGTTCCTTAGTTTGTCGTCATTCCAGTAATGTTCACAAGCATGACATTGACATTAAGTATCTATTTACTTGGCATAACATCATCTTTTACATTATAGAAAAAAATTGGGCTAACTTTATGGGGTTTTTTTTTCATAAAAGTGTATTTTTCCCCCCAAAAATGTGTTTGAAAGAGCACTGCGCAAATATCATGAGACAAAAAAAAATGATTTCAACGATCACCAATTTATTCGCTAGGGTCTATGCTAAAATATATATATATATATATATATATATATATATATATACAGTAGGTGCCGCCATTTTCCTATAGGAGCGAGAGAGCGGCGATAATGTCTCGGGGGCATACCAGGCCCTTAGGTCCGGTAGGAATTTTAAGGGGAATCCCCTACGCCAAAAAAAGGCGTGGGGTCCCCCTCAAAATCCATACCAGACCCCTATCCGAGCACGCAGCCCGGCCGGTCAGGAAAGGGGGTGGGGACGAACGAGCGCCCCCCCCCCCTCCTGAGCCATACCAGGCTCAACATGGGGGGTGCCTTGGGGAAGGGGGGCGGCGCGGCCCCCCCACCCCAAAGCACCTTGTCCCCATGTTGATGAGGACAAGGGCCTCTTCCCGACAACCCTGACCATTGGTTGTCGGGGTCTGCAGGCGGGGGGCTTATCGGAATCTGGGAGCCCCCTTTAATAAGGGGGCCGCCGGATAGCGTCCCCCCACCCTATGTGAATGAGTATGGGGTGCAATGTACTTTTAAGATCAGCCTAACTTCCTTATCCTTTGGATTACAAATTATAAAGGACCATCATAGCTAGCAGAAGAAAAGAAGATTAAAGAATGTTTACTATTAACAAGATCTTGCAACTAGCTATTAAAGTAGGGGGAGCTCCCTTGTGGTTTCACCTTGTAAAATTGTTGTTTTGCATTCATTGTTCTGTCATTTTACGTTAGGATGACAGTACAATTATTGTAACCACCTGTTTATCATAATTACAGTAAAGTATATTTATGGTTAAGTACTTCAATTGTGTGGAGTATTGTTTTCTCTCAGCAGGTGGAGCCATCGGGTGTCCTGGTAATAATACAGGTATATTATATTGTATTGTGGCGTTACCTCTCACCATTTCATTACACATTCATATTGCACCACAGCTGTGTCAAGGGGACTGAGTCAAGTCAAGGGGGGTTCATTAGCAAAGTGCAGGTGCAAATAAAACCAGCAGCTCCATCAGGGGTTAGTGCTACATGGTAATGGGGGAAAAAAAAATCAAGCCGTTATTGTTCAACCCACTGGTTGAGCACAAAGAAACATTCTGATGTATGGACTGAGCTTACATGAAAGAAGAACTTAATTAAAACCAGCAACAGTTGAGACAATGAACACCTTGGTCAGGTCTATGTACAGTATATCTATGCATATTGTATAGAGTACAGGGATTAAGAGCAAGCAATAAACAAAACAGAGTACAGCAGTAAGGATACCTGCCACATTCACAACAGGGTTCTCCTTTACATCCATGTCTCTAAAGTCCCACCCAGTAGTGCACCTCACCCCTATATATTGTGGACCTATACCAGTCCTTAAGGATTAGCAGACTGTACCTCACTCAACCCAATATACTGTAGTACGCTATACCTTACCAGTCCTTAGAAGGACCTTTGTGCAAATAGTAGGTTGTGATTAGCAGACTGTACCTCAGTCCCTATACTCATAAAGGACTGCTGCAGAATAGGGCAGTAGTCAGCAGTAGTGCACCTCAATCCTATATATTGTGGACCTATACCAGTCCTTAAGGATTAGCAGACTGTACCTCACTCAACCCTATATACTGTAGTACGCTATACCTTACCAGTCCTTAGAAGGACCTTTGTGCAGTGAATCTGGGATCGATAACTACAAGCATTCTTTTTTTATATGTGAAATTCTGACAATTCAGGACTCTTGAGACAATGGAGGCGAGGGAAGGTCAGGGTAGGCAAAGAAGAGGGTGCAGGAGATGATCACCAGCACCGTAATATAGAGCACTGACACCTGCACCGTGATAGAGCGATCTGACACCAGCACCGTGACATAACACATGTATGAGGTGAATCTGGGATCGACAACTACAAGCATTCTTTTTTTATATGTGAAATTCTGACAATTCAGGACTCTAGAGACAATGGAGTCGAGGGAAGGTCAGGGTAGGCAAAGAAGAGGTGCAGGAGATGATCACCAGCACCAGCACCGTGATATGGAGCACTGACACCTGCACCGTGATAGAGTGCACTGACACCAGCACTGAGATAGAGAGCACTAACAGCAGCATTGATACCAGCAACTTGCTGCTGGGCCCCAAAAATATGACACCGCTCAACCTCTTCAAACAGGAGGGTACGGGCATATAGTACGGTGTGCTTTTTAGGTTGTGATTAGCAGACTGTACCTCACTGAACCCTACATACTGTAGTACACTATACCTTACCAGTCCTTATAAGGACCTTTGTGGAACTAGTAGGTTGTGATTAGCAGACTGTACCTCAGTCCCTATACTGATAAAAGGACTGCTGTAGAATTGGGCAGCAGTCAGCAGTAGTGCACCTCAACCCTATATATTGTGGACCTATACCAGTCCTTAAGGATTAGCAGACTGTACCTCACTCAACCCTATATACTGTAGTACGCTATACCTTACCAGTCCTTAGAAGGACCTTTGTGCAAATAGTAGGTTGTGATTAGCAGACTGTACCTCAGTCCCTATACTCATAAAGGACTGCTGCAGAATAGGGCAGCAGTCAGCAGTAGTGCACCTCAACCTTATATATTGTGGACCTATACCAGTCCTTAAGGATTAGCAGACTGTACCTCACTCAACCCTATATACTGTAGTATGCTATACCTTACCAGTTCTTAGAAGGACCTTTGTGGAACTAGTAGGTTGTGATTAGCAGACTGTACCTCTGTCCCTATACTCATAAAGGACTGCTACAGAATAGGGCAGCAGTCAGCAGTAGTGCACCTCTACCAGTCCTTAAGGATTAGCAGACTGTACCTCACTCAACCCTATATACTGTAGTACGCTATACCTTACCAGTCCTTAGAAGGACCTTTGTGCAAATACTAGGTTGTGATTAGCAGACTGTACCTCCGTCCCTATACTCTTAAAGGACTGCTGCAGAATAGGGCAGCAGTCAGCAGTAGTGCACCTCAACCCTATATATTGTGGACCTATACCAGTCCTTAAGGATTAGCAGACTGTACCTCACTCAACCCTATATACTGTAGTACGCTATACCTTACCAGTGCTTAGAAGGACCTTTGTGGAACTAGTAGGTTGTGATTAGTAGACTGTACCTCAGTCCCTATACTCATAAAGGACTGCTGAAGAATAGGGCAGCAGTCAGCAGTAGTGCACCTCAACCCTATATATTGTGAACCTATACCAGTCCTTAAGGATTAGCAGACTGTACCTCACTCAACCCTATATACTGTATTACGCTATACCTTACCAGTCCTTCGAAGGACCTTTGTGCAAATAGTAGGTTGTGATTAGCAGACTGTACCTCAGTGCCTATACTCATAAAGGACTACTGCAGCAGAAGGGCAGCAGTCAAGTATAATATTCTTTCTATATTTGGAAGAAAGAATATTATACGTGTATAAGCCTATTACCATACCAGTCCTGAAAAGATCCTTTGTGGACCTAATAGTAACAGCTACTGATTAAACTGACTGTTCCTCACTGCCACACACAGCTTCCTGCCTGTCCCTATTTAAACTGACAAAACACAGGCTCCTGCAACAATAACTTGAATAGCACTCAAAACTATATCCTTTACTACTTTACCATAACAGTCCTGAAAAGGACTTTTGTGGACCTAATAGTAACAGCTAATGATTAAACTGACTGTCCCTGCTGCACACAGCGTCCTGTCCCTCTCTCAGCCCTGACAAAAGACAATCTGCAGCAACAATGACTTGAATAGCAGTGCCTCAAACCTATATCCGTGCCACCCATTCGTGCCATCTTATCTGTGCTCATCTTTGCCCATCAGTGCCTCCTTATCTGTGCCCATCAGTACTGCCTTATCTGTGCCTATTAGTGCCGCCTTAACTATGCCTATCAGTGCCCACCAGTGCAGCCTATCAGTGCCCACCAGTGCCGCCTCATCAGTGCACTTCAATGAAGGAGAAAAATTACCTGTTTGCAAAATTTTATAACAAACTATTAAACATGATTTTTATTTATTTTTTGCATCTTTTTTTGTTTGTTTAGCAAAAAATAAAACTCCCAGCTGTAATTAAATACCACCAAAAGAAAGCTCTATTTGTGGGAAAAAAATGATAAAAATTTCATTTGGGTACGGTGTTGTATGACCGCGCAATTGTCATTCAAAGTGCATCAGCGCTGAAAGCTGAAAATTGGTCTGGGCAGGAGGGGGGTTTAAGTGCCCAGTAAGCAAGTGGTTAAAGTGGTGCTCCGGCCAAAATTACATTTTTTAAATAAAAATACCCCTATAATACACAAGCTTAATGTATTCAGTAAAGTTTAATGGTTAATACAGCATTTTGAAAGTTTATAAACTAGCAGCAGACTGTGGCCATCTTAAGTGTGGGCATCTGAAGCCAGACTGTATTTCTTCCTGGATTTCAGCCTTGCAGATCTCGCACATGCTCAATGCTGCACAAGCAGTGTAATAAGTTTCAGGTCAGGTTTCCATGGCAACGGCAGTGTTAGAGGAAGTTGCCACCCATATCTATGCAAACCCCTCCTCCCTCCAGGAACCAGTAAATATACTGCATGTACAAGGAATATTATTCAAGAAACACACACACACACACACACTATATATATATCGTGTTCTGTACATATATACACACACATATCTACACTCAGCTGATACTTTTTTCTGTACAGCTTTTCATTTAAAAATAAAAAAAAAATAATAAAAAAAATAATAATCTCAGCAACACAATTCATTTATGCATCTAGACGTATTGAAGACGACTTTATGAAGTTCAAACTGTGCATATTAATTTTTAAAAATTGTGCTTGTGTTTTGGTGTTAGGCCACTTTCACATGGGATGGATCAGTAATGATCCGCCCCGTGATGATCCGCTTGCTCAGCGGGGATCGCTCTGTTGTCCCTGCTGAGCCAGAGGATAACAGGGCGGTCCCAGCACACTGTGCATGGACCGCCCTGTCAGCTCTCCGCTCTCCTCTATGGGGGATCGTCTGTCCGTGTTCATCCGATCCGCTCTGCAGACGGATAGAAAAATAGGATTTTCCTCCGTCTGCAGAATCGGACAATTGCGGAGGCGGACGATATCGGGTGTTTGCGGATGTTCATCCACCGACACCCGCTATCCCATAGGAATGCATGTATGTCCGTACTTCATCCGCAAACGGATGGATGAAATACGCACATAATGTCCGCATGTGTGAATGGGGCCTTAGATGGGATGGTGGGAGTATTTAAAAAAACTGCTTATTTACAACTATTTGCACAAACAACTTTCTCTATGTTACATAGATAATCGGGTTAAAAATAAGAAAATATTCCCCCAGCACATCGCATCGCCCCCCTCCCGGTAAAATCGCATCACCCCAGCACATTGCATCACAACGCCCCCAGCACATCGAATCGCATCTCCCCCAACACTTCTCATCGCATCACCCAAAGCACATTGCATCACCCCCGACACATCAAATCACATCAGAACATCGAATCGCCTGAGATCACCTGGCAGTGCAAGGGAAATGGGACGTCCCTGTGGCGGGGGTAGTCTCCAACGTCTTAGAGCTGCGAGCAGTGTACTTAGCTCTGCTGAGTCTAAAAGAACATCTACGGCACAAACAAGTGCTATTGCGGCTAGACAACAGAGCAGCAGTTTCATATATATAACGGCAGGGGTGAACGCACACGTCACATTATTAAAGGAAGTAGAGCCCATTATGTTTAGGGGCAGAAAGAAATTTGTTGGATTTAAAGGCAGTTTACCTTCCGGGCCGTTTGAATCAGCAGGCGGATCGCCTATCACGTTGTTTTCCAGACAGCAACGAGTGGGCAGTGCACCCATCAGAGTTCAGTTGGATCATGAGTCTGCAGAAGCCACCAGAAATAGATCTCTTTGCTTCTCCAATGAATGCGAAGCTGCCGAGATTTCCATCCCATCTGCCTCATCCCCGTGCAGAAGCAGTAGATGCCCTCTCGAGTCCGTGGCGATGCGAGACCGCGTATGCGTTTCCCCCCAGACCCTTGATCGCAAAGTTTTTAATCAGATTATCGATGGAGCCAGTCAGAGTGATAGCTATTCTGCCGTACTGGCCGAAGAGGCCGTGGTTCCCTTGGGCAGTGAACCTCAGCGTGTTGTATGACCGCGCAATTGTCATTCAAAGTGCATCAGCGCTGAAAGCTGAAAATTGGTCTGGGCAGGAGGGGGGTTTAAGTGCCCAGTAAGCAAGTGGTTAAAGTGGTGCTCCGGCCAAAACTACACTTTTTAAATAAAAACACCCCTATAATACACAAGCTTAATGTATTCAGTAAAGTTGGTCTGTAAACGAAGGTCCGTTTTGTTAGGTTAATACAGCATTTTGAAAGTTTATAAACTAGCAGCAGACTGTGGCCATCTTAAGTGTGGGCATCTGAAGCCAGACCGTATTTCTTCCTGGATTTCAGCCTTGCAGATCTCGCACATGCTCAATGCTGCACAAGCAGTGTAATAAGTTTCAGGTCAGGTTTCCATGGCAACGGCAGTGTTAGAGGAAGTTGCCACCCATATCTATGCAAACCCCTCCTCCCTCCAGGAAGCAGTAAATATACTGCATGTACAAAGGAATATTATTCAAGAAACACACACTATATATACATCGTGTTCTGTACATATATACACAAACATATCTACACTCAGTTGATACTTTTTTCTGTACAGCTTTTCATTTAAAAAGAAAAAAAAATAATTAAAAAAATAATAATATCAGCAACACAATTCATTTATGCATCTAGACGTATTGAAGATGACTTTATGACGTTCAAACTGTGCATATTAATTTTGAAAAATGGTGCTTGTGTTTTGGTGTTAGGCCCCTTTCACACGGGATGGATCAGTTATGATCCACCCCGTGATGATCCGCTTGCTCTGCGGGGATCGCTCTGTTGTCCCCGCTGAGCCGGAGGATAACAGGGCGGTCCCAGCACACTGTGCAGGGACCGCCCTGTCAGCTCTGCGCTCTCCTCTACGGGGGATCAGATGAGCACGGACCGTCTGTCCGTGTTCATCCGATCCGCTCTGCAGACGGATAGAAAAATAGGATTTTCCTCCGTCTGCAGAATCGGACAATTGCGGAGGCGGACGATATCGGGTGTTTGCGGATGTTCATCCGCCGACACCCGCTATCCCATAGGAATGCATGTATGTCCGTACTTCATCCCCAAACGGATGGATGAAATACGCACATAATGTCCGCATGTGTGAATGGGGCCTTAGATGGGATGGTGGGAGTATTTAAAAAAAAACTGCTTATTTACAACTATTTGCACAAACAACTTTCTCTATGTTACATAGATAATCGGGTTAAAAATAAGAAAATATTCCCCCAGCACATCGCATCGCCCCCCTCCCCGTAAAATCGCATCGCCCCAGCACATTGCATCACAACGCCCCCAGCACATCGAATCGCATCTCCCCCAACACTTCTCATCGCATCGCCCAAAGCACATTGCATCACCCCCGACACATCAAATCGCATCAGAACATTGAATTGCGTCGCCCCCAACAGATCGCATCAAATCGCATCACCCAAGCACATCGCATTGAATCGCCCCAGCACATTGAATCGCATCTCTCCCAGAACATCAAATTGCAACACCCAAGCGCATCGCATCTCCCCCAGAACATCGAATCGCATCACCCCCAGCACATTGCATCACCCCCAACACTTCGAATTGCATCAGCACATCGAATCGCATTGCCCCAGCACATCTCATCGCCCCAGCAAATCGATTCGCATCTCCCCCATCACATTGCATCTGCCCCAGCACATTGCATCACCCCCAGCGCATCGAAATGCCCAAAGCACATTGCATCACCTACAACACATCGAATCGCATCAGCACATCGAATCGATTCGCCCCACCATATCGCATAGAAATGCATAGCCCAAGCACATCGCATCGCCTCAGCACATCGAATCGCATCTCCCCAGAACATCGCATCGCCCAAAGCACATTGCATCACCCCAACACATCAAATCGCACCAGAACATCGAATCGCGCCGCCCCCAACACATCGCATCAAATCACATCACCCAAGCACATCGCATTGAATCGCCCCAGCACATCAAATTGCATCTCCCCAGAACATCGAATCACATCACCCCAGCACATTGTATCACCCCCAACACTTCGAATTGCATCATCACATCGAATCGCATTGCCCCAGCAAATCGAAACGCATCTCCCCCAACACATTGCATCTCCCAGCACATCGAATCGCCCCAGCACATCGAATCGCCCAAAGCACATTGCATTACCCCCAAAACATCGAATCACATCAGCACATCAAATCGGTTTGCCCCACCACATAGCATCAAAACGAATTGCCCAAGCACATCGCATCGCCCCAGCACATCAAATCGCATCACCCATCGCATCGAATCGCATCACCCAAGCACATCGCATTGAATCACCCCAGCACATCGAATCGCATCTCCCCCAGAACATCGAATCGCATCACCCCAGCACATTGCATCACCCCCAACACTTCGAATTGCATCAGCACATCGAATCGCATAGCCCCAGCACATCTCATCTCCCCAGCAAATCGAATCGCATCTCCCCCAGCACATTGCATCTCCCCCAGCACATCGAATCGCCCCAGCA
The DNA here is from genome assembly GCF_037356315.1 of Lithobates pipiens. Classification (NCBI taxonomy): domain Eukaryota; kingdom Metazoa; phylum Chordata; class Amphibia; order Anura; family Ranidae; genus Lithobates; species Lithobates pipiens. The sequence goes on along the minus strand of NW_027507789.1, from coordinate 80,350,661 downwards.
CATCAATTCGGCCAAAGCACATTGCATCACCCCCAACACATCGAATCACATCAGCACATCGAATCGCTTTGCCCCACCACATCGCATCGAAACGCATCACCCCAGCACATCGCATTGCCCCAGCACATCGAATCGCATCTCCCCAGAACATCGAAACGCATAACCCCCAGCACATCGCATCTCCCCAAAACACATTGCATCACCCGCAACACATCAAATCGCATCGCCCCCACAGCACATCACATTGAATCACATCGCCCCAGCACATCGCATCGCCCCCAGCATATCACATCACATTGCCCCCAGCACATCGAATCGTAACTCCCCCAGCACATTGAATCACCCCCAGCACAACGCATCGCCCAAAGCACATTGCATCGCCCAAAGCACATTGCATCACCCCCAACACATCGAATCGCATCAGCACATCGAATCGCTTCACCCCAACACCTCGTATCCCATCGCCCAAACGCAGAACATCGAATTGCGCCCAGCACATTACATCGAATCGCATCACCCCAGCACATCGCATCGCCCCCAGCACATGGCATCACATCGAATTGCATCTCCCCAGCACATCGAATCGCATCTCCCCAGCACATCGAATCACCCCCAGCGCATCGCATCTCCCAAAGTACATTGCATCACCCGCAACACATCGAATCGCATCGCCCCCAGCACATCAAATCGATTCGCATCGCCCCAGCACATCACACTGCTCCCAGCACATAGAATCGCATCTCCCCCAGCACATCGAATCGCATCACCCCCAGCACATCGAATTGCATCTCCCCCAGCACATCGAATCACATCTCCCCAGCACATTGAATCACCCCCAGCAAATCGCAACGCCCAAAGCACATTGCATCACCCCCAACACATCGAATTGCATCAGCACATCGAATCGCTTCACCCCAACACCTAGAATCCCATCGCCCAATCGCATCACATATCCCCAGAACATCGAATCGCCCCCAGCACATCACATCGCATCGCCCCAGCACATCGCAGCACATCGCATCACATCGAATCGCATCAGCACATCGAATCGCTTCGCCCCAACACATCGAATCCCATCGCCCAATCACATCTCCCCAGAACATCGAATCGCCCCAAAGCCCATTGCATCACCCACAACACCTTACATCAGAGTCCCACTTTATAGCAGAGTATCGCCCCCTTGCATCAGAGTGTGGCAGAGTGCCCCCTTCCACATACACTATATTGTCAAAAGTATTGGGACACCTGCCTTTACACACGAACACACACAAACTTAAATGAAATATCAGTCTTCGTCCATAGGGTTCAATATTTAGTTGCCACACTTGGGATGAATTAGAGAAGAGAATCCCGAGCCAAGCCTACTCGTCCACATCAGTGCCTGACTTCACAAATGCTCTTCCTGGAAGAATGGTCAAACATTCCCAAAGACACACACCTAAACCTTGTGGTCAGCCTGCCCAGAAGAATTGAAGCTGTTGTAGCTGCAAAAGGGTGGGCCAACTCAATAGTGAATCCTCATTGACCACCAAGGGGAGACGTGCTGCCCATCATTGAGCACCAAGGGGAGACGTGCTGCCCATCATTGAGCACCAAGGGGAGACGTGCTGCCCATCATTGACCACCAAGGGGAGACGTGCTGCCCATCATTGACCACCAAAGGGAGACATGCTGCCCATCATTGACCACCAAGGGGAGACATGCTGCCCATCATTGACCACCCAGGGGAGACATGCTGCCCATTGACCACCAATGGGATTAACGTGCCCTGGAGTTAAAGGCTAAATGCATCTTTAAAGAAAAATAAATGTATAAAATTAAGAAAAAATGTGTACCCTTCACTTACTTTAGACGATGATTTAATTTTTTTTTACTGGTTATATGTTTTGAGTTACAGAGGAGGTCTAGGGCTAGAATTATTGCTCTCGCTCTAACGTTCGCAGCGATACCTCACATGTGTGGTTTGAACACCGTTTTCATATGTGGGCGGGACTTATGTATGCGTTCGCGTCTGCATGCGAGCACATGGGGACAGGGACGCTTTAAAAAAAAAATAATTTTATTGTTCATTTTACTTTATTTATTTTAGTTTGACTTTTTTTTCCCAAAAATAAATTTTTTGATCACTTTTATTCCTATTACAAGGAATGTAAACATCCCTTGTAATAGGAATATGGCATGACAGGTCCTCTTTACAGTGAGATATGGGGTCAATAAGACCCCGCATCTCACCTCTAAGCTGGGAAGCCTGAAAAAAAAAAAAAAGATTCTGGCTTTGATCGTATTGGCGAGTCGGTAGAAGCACCAGAGGGCGGCGGGAGGGGGGGTGTCTATGGGTATCACCGACTATGGCTGGGTATGGCTGGGTATCTCCGAGTATGGCTGGGTATCTCTGAGTATGACTGGGTATCTCCAAGTATGACTGGGTATCTCAGAGTACGGCGTTGCAGAGTATTGTATTGCAGAGCATTGCAGGGTATTGGTGGGTGTTGCAGAGCATTGCAGAATGTTGTAGGGTATTGGCGGGTGTTGCAGAGTATTGCAGAGTGTTGCAGGGTATTGGCGGGTGTTGCAGAACATTGCAGAGTGTTGTAGGGTATTGGCGGGTGTTGCAGAGTATTGCAGAGTGTTGCAGGGTATTGGCGGGTGTTGCAGAACATTGCAGAGTGTTGCAGGGTATTGCAGAGTGTTGCAGGGTATTGCAGAGTGTTGCAGGGTATTGGCGGGTGTTGCAGAGTGTTGCAGGGTATTGGCGGGTGTTGCAGAGCATTGCAGAGTGTTGCAGAGCATTGCAGAGTGTTGTAGGGTGTTGCAGAGCATTGCAGAGTGTTGCAGGGTATTGGCGGGTGTTGCAGAGTATTGCAGGGTGTTGCAGGATATTGGCGGGTGTTGCAGGGTATTGGCGGGTGTTGCAGAGCATTGCAGAGTGTTGTTGTAGGGTATTGCAGAGTGTTGTTGCAGGGTGTTGCAGGGTATTGCAGGGTGTTGCAGGGTATTGGCGGGTGTTGCAGAGTGTTGCAGGGTATTGGCGGGTGTTGCAGAGTATTGGCGGGTGTTGCAGAGCATTGCAGATCATTGCAGGGTGTTGCAGAGCATTGCAGGGTGTTGCAGGGTATTGGCGGGTGTTGCAGGGTATTGGCGGGTGTCGCAGAGCATTGCAGAGTGTTGTTGCAGGGTATTGCAGAGTATTGCAGCAGAGTATTGTAGAGTATTGAAGCAGAGTATAGCAGAGTAATGGCAGGGTATGATGGGGTTAATTTTCGGTGAGCAGCGATGTGGGCACTGCAGATGCAGCCCACAGCGCTGCTGACACCGATCTCTTCCCCCTCCGCTGTACCGATCGGTTTGTTTACAAGTGATCACTCCGTCATTTGATGGAGCGATCACGTGGACCCGGCAGTCAAGGATGCTCTCGAGTGCGCGCCCCACGGGGCGCGCGAGAGCGGAATTCTGGGAGGTCGTCATATGACGGCCTCCCAGAGTTAAACAACCGCCCTGTAGCTGTCATTCGGTTATGGGCCAGTTGTTAAGTGGTTAAAGACTCATTAGCAGAGCTAATTCATACACCTCCCTCCCTGCAAGACACGCTTAGGGGTCAAACGTCAGAAATGACTAACCAGGGTCAATCATCCGCGGACCCAGCAGGCACTTCTTCAACCCCGCCTCCCTTATCTGCTGGGGACAGTGCCGAGTCGGAGGATTCCTCAGATGAATCAGAACCCTCGGGGTTTAATTTTTCATTAGTACAACCTTTTGTCTTGGCGGTTAAACCAGCTATCTGCTGGGAAGAGGTGGAAGAGCCTCCTAAAAAGACAAAAACCTTTTTTCCATTTCTGAAAATGAAATTCATTTTTTTCCCTTTCTAGAAGAATTAAAGGATTTATTAGAAGGGGAATGGAAGAGGACGGATAAACGCTTCTCCCTAAATAGACTCCAGAAGTTGTACCCGCTGGCCAAATCAGATACAGCCTTCCTGGATACACCTCCAGTAGTTGATGCAGCAGTGGTGCGTTTAACCAAGAACATCACCCTACCTATGGAGGATTCGGCCTCCTTTTAAAGATCCTCTGGACAGGCGTATAGATGGATTTGAAAAAAGCCTATCAGTTGGCTGGAGGAGCATGTAGAGTGGCTGTGGCTTTAGCCTTGGTGTCTAATGCCCTTAAAGTTTGGACAGAAAACATTGAAGTAGTCATCCGAGAAGATGTACCAAAGGACGACATTATAAAAGCCATGGGCAGCCGACGCAGCATCAAAACAAAACTGGTGCAAAATCCCTTTTGATGGGAAGGCACTCTTTGGAGAAAGACTGGAAAAGGCAATCTCGAGAGTGACAGGAGGGAAGTTGGGGCTACTTCCCCAGGATAGAAGGGTGAGGCATCAACTACTGGAGGTGTATCCAGGAAGGCTGTATCTGACTTGGCCAGCGGGTACAACTTCTGGAGTCTATTTAGGGAGAAGCGTTTATCCGTCCTCTTCCATTCCCCTTCTATTAAATCCTTTAATTCTTCTAGAAAGGGAAAAAAATGAATTTCATTTTCAGAAATGGAAAAAGGGTTTTTGTCTTTTTAGGAGGCTCTTCCACCTCTTCCCAGCAGATAGCTTGTTTAACCGCCAAGACAAAAGGTTGTACTAATGAAAAATTAATCCCCGAGGGTTCTGATTCATCTGAGGAATCCTCCGACTCGGCACTGTCCCCAGCAGATAAGGGAGGCAGGGTTGAAGAGGTGCCTGCTGGGTCCGCGGATGATTGACCCTGGTTAGTCATTTCTGACGTTTGACCCCTAAGCGTGGAGGGAGTTGTATGAATTAGCTCTGCTAATGAGTCTTTAACCACTTAACAACTGGCCCATAGTCGAATGACGGCTACAGGGCGGTTGTTTAACTCTGGGAGGCCGTCATATGACGTCCTCCCAGAATTCCGCTCTCACGCGCCCCCTGGGGCGCGCACTCGAGAGCATCCTTGACTGCCGGGTCCACAGGACCCGGCGCATCACGGATCACGGTAAACGGCCGCTCATCGCGGCCGTTAACCACGTGATCGCTCCGTCAAATGACGGAGCGATCACTTGTAAACAAACCAGCGTCATAACATAACATAACGGCGTTCCGCGATGTGCTTGGGTGATGCGATTTGATGCGATCTGTTGGGGGCGACACGCGATTCGATGTTCTGATGCGATTTGATGTGTCGGGGGTGATGCAATGTGCTTTGGGCGATGCGATGAGAAGTGTTGGGGGAGATTCGATTCGATGTGCTGGGGGCGTTGTGATGCAATGTGCTGGGGCGATGCGATTTTACGGGGAGGGGGGCGATGCGATGTGCTGGGGGAATATTTTCTTATTTTTAATCCGATTATCTATGTAACATAGAGAAAGTTGTTTGTGCAAATAGTTGTAAATAAGCAGTTTTTTTAAATACTCCCACCATCCCATCTAAGGCCCCATTCACACATGGGGACATTATGTGCGTATTTCATCCATCCGTTTGCAGATGAAGTACGAACATACATGCATTCCTATGGGATAGATATCGTCCGCCTCCGCAATTGTCCGATTCTGCAGACGGAGGAAAATCCTATTTTTCTATCCGTCTGCAGAGCGGATCGGATGAACACGGACAGACGATCCCCCATAGAGGAGAGCGGAGAGCTGACAGGGCAGTCCATGCACAGTGTACTGGGACCGCCCTGTTATCCTCCGGCTCAGCGGGGACAACAGAGCGATCCCCGCTGAGCAAGCGGATCATCACGGGGCGGATCATTACTGATCCATCCCGTGTGAAAGGGACCTAACACCAAAACACAAGCACAATTTTTCAAAATTAATATGCACAGTTTGAACTTCATAAAGTTGTCTTCAATACGTCTAGATGCATAAATGAATTGTGTTGCTGTGATTATTATTTTTTTAATAATTTTTTTTTCTTTTTAAATTAAAAGCTGTACATAAAAAAGTATCAGCTGAGTGTAGATATGTGTGTGTATATATGTACAGAACACAATATATATATATAGTGTGTGTGTGTGTTTCTTGAATAATATTCCTTGTACATGCAGTATATTTACTGGTTCCTGGAGGGAGGAGGGGTTTGCATAGATATGGGTGGCAACTTCCTCTAACACTGCCGTTGCCATGGAAACCTGACCTGAAACTTATTACACTGCTTGTGCAGCATTGAGCATGTGCGAGATCTGCAAGGCTGAAATCCAGGAAGAAATACGGTCTGGCTTCAGATGCCCACACTTAAGATGGCTACAGTCTGCTGCTAGTTTATAAACTTTCAAAATGCTGTAATAACCTAACAAAACGGACCTTAGTTTACAGACCAACTTTACTGAATACATTAAGCTTGTGTATTATAGGGGCATTTTTATTTAAAAAGTGTAATTTTGGCCTGAGCACCACTTTAACCACTTGCTTACTGGGCACTTAAACCCCCCTCCTGCCCAGACCAATTTTCAGCTTTCAGCGCTGATGCACTTTGAATGACAATTGCGCGGTCATACAACACAGTACCCAAATGAAATTTTTATCATTTTTTTCCCACAAATAGAGATTTCTTTTGGTGGTATTTAATTACAGCTGGGAGTTTTTTTTTTTGCTAAACAAACAAAAAAAGATGCAAAAAAACATCCTGTTTAATAGTTTGTTATAAAATTTTGCAAACAGGTAATTTTTCTCCTTCATTGAAGTGCACTGATGAGGCGGCACTGGTGGGCACTGATAGGCTGCACTGGTGGGCACTGATAGGCTGCACAAAATTCCAAGCTTCCAGGAATAGGAATTTCTCCAACTTTAGACAAGGCAGAGACCCCAAAAAGAATTGGAGGAGTACTCAGGCCACGTTTCTAAAGGCAAATAGAGAAGCCTCTCCAATACTCAGGAGGGGACAAAATCCTTTTGACAAAAGGCCACTGCAGCCAGGTTGAAGAGGTTTGCGGAGGTATCGGGCAGTCGTTGCGAAGATCCGTGGGTGGTCTCTACAGTCCGTTTTACCAATTTTTGGACCTTCCAAGATGTGCCCCCACAAGACTCATTAGTTCTAACAAAAAGTCCAACTTCACAGCAGAAAGCGGAAGCTCTGCAGAAATATCTTCACCTTCTTGTAGTACAACAGGCAGTTTTACCGGTCCCTCCCTCCAAGAGATTCACGGGATTCTATTCTCCTCTATTCCTCATCCCCAAGAAGAGTGGAGAGTGGAGACCAGTGGTGGATCTGAAGAGGTTAAATCGTTTCATACAGCTCGACTCGTTCAAGATGGAATCCTTGCAGACGATCATCCAGATGGTCCAACCAGGAGACTGCTTGCTATCGGTAGACTTGCAAGATGCTTATTTCCATGTTCCCGTGTTACCAGCGTTCCAAAGATTTTTGAGAGTGGCAATAGGCTCAACACATCTCCAGTTTCAATGTCTGCCTTTTGGCCTATGCACATCACCAAGGATATTCTAAAAAGTTCTAATTTCAGCCTTGGCACCTTCGAGTCTTTCACTTTTTGGATGACATTCTACTGCTAGCGTCTGATCAAGCCCAGCTACGGGACCACAAGGAGATTCTTCTGAGGACTCTGAGAGAGTTTGGATGGTTAGTAAATACAGAGAAGAGCCTCCTAACCCCAACTCAGGTGATGATTTACCTGGGTGCTCTATTCAACACCAAGGCTAGTACAGTGCGCCTCCCTCCCCAGAAGGTGAAGGCGATTGTTCAGAATATGGTCCACGTCAGATCTCTCTCCCACCTGTCAGCCTCGAATTGCTTGAGTTTAATCGGGACCATGGCGGCTTGCCTTTCCAATGTTACCTTGGGCTCATTGGCATCTGAGGACTCTTCAATGGGGCTTTTTGACGCAGTGGAGGAAGAAGTCCCTATGTCAGAGAATATCAATTTCTGCTTCTATGAAGAGAAGTCTCCTCTGGGGGTCGAAGGAAGACCTAATTTCAAAGCCTCGGCTCCTGCAATGCCCTTCCTGGACCATTCTTACCACCGACGCAAGTTCGAAAGGGTGAGGAGCACACTGAGATCACCTGGCAGTGCAAGGGAAATGGGATGTCCCTGTGGCGGGGGTAGTCTCCAACGTCTTAGAGCTGCGAGCAGTGTATTTAGCTCTGCTGAGTCTAAAAGAGCATCTACATCTAAGAACATCTCAGCGTATGCCCCGCCGGTCAAGATCCCAGTGTTCCCGCAGCTTCTCTCACAGGAGAAATTGGTGCACCCAGCTCCTCACAAACTGAATCTACATCTTTGGATCTTGAGCGGCAGAATTTCCAGTCATTAGGATTCTCAGTGGGGGTGATTTCTACTCTCCTTAAAGCTAGGAAACCTTCCACAAACTTTATCTATTCTAAAATATGGAATACATTTAAAACATTTGCAGAAAGTAAGCAGTGGGACCCCACCACTCCGTCCACCTCAGTAGTTTTGGAGTTTCTGCAGAATGGTTTAGATCTGCGGCTCAGTTTAACCAGTAGAGACCCGCGCTATAGCCAAATGACGGCTACAGCGTGGACCTCCTTTGCCGGGACGACGTCTATCGACATCGTCCCGTGCACGAGCGCCCTGCCCGTTTATGAGACTCGCCTGATCACAGATCCAAGCAAGGGGTCGATCCCGAACCTTACCATGTGATCAGCTGTCAGCCAATGACAGCTGATCATGTGATACAACGAAGCCGGTAATCGGCTATCTTTCCTCCTCGCGCTGACAGCGCGAGGAGAAAAAAAAAGAGCCGATCACCGGCGGCCGTGATCGGGACATCAGTCCCGATCACGGCCAGCTTACCAGTACCCACCTGCCCCCTGCCAGTGCCACCTCTGTAATAAAAAAGTGCCCCCAATCAGTGCCACCCAGCAGTGCCCATAGTGCCACCCAGCAGTGCCCACAGTGCCACACATCAGTGCCCACAGTGCAACACATCAGTGCCCACAATCTGCCTCAACAACGGAGCTGCACCCCAGTGCCACATATCCATGCCCATCAGTGTCATCTACCAGTGCCCATCAGCGCCGCCCATCAGTGCCCAGCAGTGCCACCTATCAGTGCCCATCAGTCCCATCTATCAGTGGTACCTATTAGTGCCACCCATCCTGAACTACACCTATACCATACCAGTTCTTAAAATAACTTTTGTGGACCTAATAGCTAGCGATTTGGGTCACTGCAGTCTCTCCCTGCTCCAAAGGAAGACTTATGAACCGAAAGCTTCTGTCGAAAGGCTTCATCATAAGAGAACCAAGCTAAACCTGGAACATTTTTATAAGCTTCTAAAATTATTTCAACATGATGAAACATACCGCTACATAACTCAGGATGACATTCGCCCATTACACTAGCATAAATACAAAAAGATTGTAACCAATTATTAAAATTGCGTGTGCCTAAACGTCTCCTGTCATCATCAGATTTCTCACCATATTTTTTATCAAACCTATATTCTTTAAATGACGGCAATAAGGAAAGCAATTCAATATAATCCCCTTTCCAAATCTTTTCTTTAACTGAAATAGGTAAGTGAAAACCTAATGGAGACAATTCACACGTAAGTACTTCTTTAACCACTTTCAGACCGGACCATTTTGCTGGTAAATGACCAGAGGTCTTTTTACAATTTGGCACTGCGCTGCTTTAACTGGTAATTGCGCGGTCATGCAATGTTGTACCCAAACAAAATTTGCGTCCTTTTCTTCCCACAAATAGAGCTTTCTTTTGATGGTATTTGATTGCCTCTGCGATTTTTATTTTTTGCGATATAAACGTAAAAAGATCGCAAATTTTGAAAAAAAATGATATTTTCTACTTTTTGTTATTAGAAAAATCCAATAAACTCAATTTTAGTCATACATTTAGGCCAAAATGTATTCAGCCACATGTCTTTGGTAAAAAAAAAGTCAATAATTGTATATTTATTGGTTTGCGCAAAAGTTGTCACATCTACAAACTAAGGTACGTTTTCTGGAATTTACGCAGCTTTTAGTTTACGACTGCCTATCTCATTTCTTGAGGTGCTAAAATGGCAGGGCAGTACAAAACCCCCCCAAATGACCCCATTTTGGAAAGTAGACCCCCTAAGGAAATTGATAAGTGGCATGTTGAGCCCATTGAATATTTTATTTTTTTGCCTCAAGCGATTGAATAATGACAAAAAAATAATTTTTTTTTTTTTTTTTTACACAAAGTTGTCACTAAATGATATATTGCTCACACATGCTATGGGCATATGTGAAATGACACCCCAAAATAAATTCTGCTGCTTCTCCTGAGTACGGGGATACCACATATGTGGGACTTTTTGGGAGCCTAGCCGCGTACGGGGCCCCGAAAACCAAGCACCGCCTTCAGGCTTTCTAAGGGCGTAAATTTTTGATTTCACTTCTCACTACCTATTACAGTTTTGAAGGCCATAAAATGCCAAGATGGCACAAAATTCACACAAAACCAGCTTTTTAAAACCTCAACTTTGTCCGTCAAACAGTTTCAGCGGACAGTCCGCTCAAAATTAGCATGGACGGACTTGCCCACACACGACGAACGAACAGTCCGCTGAAACCGTGCGTGATGACGTGAACGGCACGTACGACGGGACTAGAAAACGACGTCCTATACACTGCAATGCAACCTTCGGCGTGTAAATTCTTTCTGAGCATGCGCGAGACTTAGTTTGACGAACAAGCCTACACACGGGCGGACTGTCCGCTCAAACCAAGTTTCAGCGGACAGTTTTTCGGAATTTCCGAAAAACTTTGTTCGTCAGACTGTCCGCTGAAACTGTCCGCTGAAAGCCCACACACGAGCGGACTGTCCGCCGAAACACTGTTCAGCGGACAAAGTTGAGCGAACAGTCCCCGCGTGTGTACGCGGCCTTACAGTTTTGAAGGCCATAAAATGCCAAGATGGCACAAAACCCCCACAAATGACCCCATTTTAGAAAGTAGACACCCCAAGCTATTTGCTGAGAGGCATGTTGAGTCCATGGAATATTTTATATTTTGCTACAAGTTGCGGGAAAATTACAAACTTTAATTTTTTTTTTTTTTTTTTTCACAAAGTTGTCACTAAATGATATATTGCTCACACATGCTATGGGCATATGTGAAATGACACCCCAAAATAAATTCTGCTGCTTCTCCTGAGTACGGGGATACCACATGTGTGGGATTTTTTGGGAGCCTAGCCGCGTACGGGGCCCCGAAAACCAAGAACCGCCTTCAGGTTTTCTAAGGGCGTAAATATTTGACTTCACTCCTCACTACCTATTACAGTTTTGAAGGCCATAAAATGCCAAGATGGCACAAAACCCCCACAAATGACCCCATTTTAGAAAGTAGACACCCCAAGCTATTTGCTGAGAGGCATGTTGAGTCCATGGAATATTTTATATTTTGCCACAAGTTGCGGGAAAATTACAAACTTTTTTTTTTTTTCACAAAGTTGTCACTAAATGATATATTGCTCACGCATGTCATGGGCATATGTGAAATGACACCCCAAAATAAATTCTGCTGCTTCTCCTGAGTACGGGGATACCACATGTGTGGGTTTTTTTGGGAGCCTAGCCGCGTACGGGGCCCCGAAAACCAAGAACCGCCTTCAGGTTTTCTAAGGGCGTAAATATTTGACTTCACTCCTCACTACCTATTACAGTTTTGAAGGCCATAAAATGCCAAGATGGCACAAAACCCCCACAAATGACCCCATTTTAGAAAGTAGACACCCCAAGCTATTTGCTGAGAGGCATGTTGAGTCCATGGAATATTTTATATTTTGCCACAAGTTGCGGGAAAATTACGGTCGGGAAGTGGTTAATGTAAGGTTCAGGAACATTAGAAACAGTAGCACAAGAGGGAACTAATGATAAACCAGAGGAAGTCAAATCGAAATTAAGTAAAACAGAAGAATTTGAAGCAGTATGAACACTATCTTTTGAAACTGACATAAGAGCAGCGTCATCAGCAGAGCGAGAAGAAGCAGTTTTAGGCAATAAATTCGATAAAAGTTGTGACATTGATCATAACGTTTTGCAGAATATAGGCATCAATCGACTCACCTCCAATTTAACGTGAAACTTCTTGAGCAGTAGGAACAGCTGCCTGCTGAAATCCTTCAGAAATGGAGCAATCTGCAGCCATTACAGGAGCTCTGTCATTCACCATGGCAACGTTATCAAGCACCAGTGAAGCATTATCAACTGTAGCAGCCACCGCATCAGATACATGTAAAGCACTATAGACATTGTCCCTAGCAGTGACAGTATGCCCAGTAACATTCAAATGATTCGATTTTTTCTTTTTCTTCAAACAAGCAGACCCAGTACCTTTTTTGTTTTGCAGGGGTGAATCCACCGATTCAAATCTTCGCGGTCTCCTTCTCGTTTTTTTCCGGGCAGCCCGATGGTCCACTGCACCTGCGCCGTCCTCGGAGATCGTAGAATAGGCCGAACAGCTGCGGACATCTCCGAAAGGTTCTTGCGTCACCGTGTCAAGAGGAGGGACCGACCGGGAGGAAGAGGAAGCCGCCGAAACCGGAAGATCCTGGGGTACCCGAGAGAATACACTGAGGAAATCAAACTGCTCCACCAGAGGGACATCCACAGACGGAACACTACCAGAACCAGCCACCGGATAAGCCGACAGACAGGAACGAAGCCACCGCTCTCCATCCACGGCACCAGCCTGTTCGATCACCTGTCGCAGTAAGGACTCCATAACGAAACAGCAGGGATGTGTTCTGATCTTCTTTGTCCGTTATACTGCGGCAACTGACACACTTTTTTCTCTTTTATAGGGTCTCCTGTTTGTGGCAACCGTTACTAAGCCTCTGGACCAATCAAAGGTAAGTACTCTAACAACATTTAACTGTAAATTAATTAATTCCCTTCTACCAGCGATGCGATGTGCTTGGGTGATGTGTTTCGATGCGATGTGGTGGGGCAAAGCGATTTGATGTGCTGATGTGATTCGATGTTTTGGAGGTGATGCAATGTGCTTTGGGCGATTTGATGTGCTGGGGCAATTAGATGTGCTGGGAGATGCAATGTGCTGGGGGAGATGCGATTCGATTTGCTGGGGCGATGCGATTCGATGTGATGATGCAATTCGAAGTGTTGGGGGTGATGCAATGTGCTGGGGTGATGTGATTAGATTTTCTGGGGGAGATGCGATTCGATGTGCTTGGGTGATGTGATTCGATGCGATGTGTTGAGGGTGGCGCGATTCGATTTTCTGATGCGATTTGATGTGTTGGCGTGATGCAATGTGCTTTGGGCGATGCGATGTGCTGGGGGCGATTCGATGTGCTGGGGGAGATGTGATTCGATGTTCTGGGGAGATGCGGTTCGATGTGCTGAGGCGATGCGATGTGCTTGGGTGATGCATTTTGATGCGATAAGGTGGGGCGAAGCAATTCGATGTGCTGATGCGATTCGATGTGTTGTAGGTGATGCAATGTGCTTTGGGCATTTCGATGCGCTGGGGGTGATGCAATGTGCTGGGGCAGATGCAATGTGATGGGGGAGATGCAATTCGATTTGCTGGGGCGATGAGATGTGCTGGGGCGATGCGATTCGATGTGCTGATGCAATTCGAAGTGTTGGGGGTGATGCAATGTGCTGGGGGTGATGCGATTCGATGTTCTGGGGGAGATGCGATGCGATGTGCTTGGGTGTTGCGATTTGATGTTCTGGGAGAGATGCGATTCAATGTGCTGGGGCGATTTAATGCGATGTGCTTGGGTGATGCGATTTGATGCGATCTGTTGAGGGCGATGCGATTCGATGTTCTGATGTGATTTGATGTGTCGGGGTGATGCAATGTGCTTTGGGCGATGCGATGAGAAGTGTTGGGGGAGATGCGATTCGATGTGCTGGGGGCGTTGTGATGCAATGTGCTGGGGCGATGCGTTTTTACGGGGAGGGGGGCGATGCGATGTGCTGGGGGAATATTTTCTTATTTTTAACCCGATTATGTAACATAGAGAAAGTTGTTTGTGAAAATAGTTGTAAATAAGCAGTTTTTTTAAATACTCCCACCATCCCATCTAAGGCCCCATTCACACATGCGGACATTATGTGTGTATTTCATCCATCCGTTTGCGGATGAAGTACGGACATACATGCATTCCTATGGGATAGCGGGTGTCGGCGGATGAACATCCGCAAACACCCGATATCGTCCGCCTCCGCAATTGTCCGATTCTGCAGACGGAGGAAAATCCTATTTTTCAATCCGTCTGCAGAGCGGAACGGATGAACACGGACAGACGATCCCCTATAGAGGAGAGTGGAGAGCTGACAGGGCGGTCCATGCACAGTGTGCTGGGACCGCCCTGTTATCCTCCGGCTCAGCGGGGACAACAGAGCAATCCCCGCTGAGCAAGCAGATCATCACGGGGCGGATCATTACTGATCCATCCCGTGTGAAAGGGGCCTAACACCAAAACACAAGCACAATTTTTCAAAATAAATATGCACAGTTTGAACTTCATAAAGTCGTCTTCAATACGTCTAGATGCATAAATTAATTGTGTTGCTGTGATTATTTTTTTTTTATTTATTATTTTTTTCTTTTTAAATGAAAAGCTGTACAGAAAAAAGTATCAGTTGAGTGTAGATATGTGTGTGTATATATGTACAGAACACGATATATATATAGTGTGTGTGTGTTTCTTGAATAATATTCCTTGTACATGCAGTATATTTACTGGTTCCTGGAGGGAGGAGGGGTTTGCATAGATATGGGTGGCAACTTCCTCTAACACTGCCGTTGCCATGGAAACCTGACCTGAAACTTATTACACTGCTTGTGCAGCATTGAGCATGTGCGAGATCTGCAAGGCTGAAATCCAGTAAGAAATACGGTCTGGCTTCAGATGCCCACACTTAAGATGGCCACAGTCTGCTGCTAGTTTATAAACTTTCAAAATGCTGTAATAACCTAACAAAACGGACCTTAGTTTACAGACCAACTTTACTGAATACATTAAGCTTGTGTATTATAGGGGTATTTTTATTTAAAAAGTGTAATTTTGGCCTGAGCACCACTTTAACCGCTTGCTAACTGGGCACTTAAACCCCCTTCCTGCCCAGACCAATTTTCAGCTTTCAGCGCTGATGCACTTTGAATGACAATTGCGCGGTCATACAACACAGTACCCAAATTACATTTTTATCATTTTTTTCCCACAAATAGAGCTTTCTTTTGGTGGTATTTAATTACAGCTGGGAGTTTTATTTTTTGCTAAACAAACCAAAAAACGCTGCAAAAAAAAAAAAACATGTTTAATAGTTTGTTATAACATTTTGCCAACAGGTCATTTTTCTCCTTAATTGAAGTGCACTGATGAGGCGGCACTGGTGGGCACTGATAGGCTGCACTGGTGGGCACTGATAGGCTGCACTGGTGGGCACTGATAGGCATAGTTAAGGCGGCACTAATAGGCACAGATAAAGTGGCACCGATAGGCACAGATAAAGTGGCACCGATAGGCACAGATAAGGCAGTACTGATGGGCACAGATAAGGCGGCACTGATGGGCACAGATATGATGGCACAGATGGGTGGCACTAATAGGTACCACTGATATATGGGACTGATGGGCACTGATAGGTGGCACTGATAGGTGGCACTGCTGGGCACTGATGGGCACTGGTAGATGACACTGATTAGCACGGATATGTGGCACTGGGGTGCAGCACCGTTGTTGAGGCAGATTGTGGGCACTGATGGGTGGCACTGTGGGCACTGCTGGGTGGCACTATGGGCACTGCTGGGTGGCACTGATGGGGGGCACTTTTTTATTACAGAGGTGGCACTGGCAGGGGGCAGGTGGGTACTGGTAAGCTGGCCGTGATCGGGACTGTTGTCCCGATCACGGCCGCTGGTGATCGGCTCTTTTTTTTCTCCTCGCGCTGTCAACGCGAGGAGGAAAAATAGCCGATTACCGGCTCCATTGTATCACATGATCAGCTGTCATTGGCTGACAGCTGATCATGTGGTAAGGGGTCGGGATCGACCCCTTGCTTGGAACTGTGATCAGGCGAGTCTCGTAGACGCGCAGGCCGCTCGTGCACGGGACGACGTCAATAGACGTCGTCCCGGCAAACGGGGTCCGCGCTGTAGCCGTCATTTGGCTATAGCACGGGTCTCTACTGGTTAAACTGAGCCGCAGATCTAAACCATTCTGCATAAACTCCAAAACTACTGAGGTGGACGGAGTGGTGGGGTCCCACTGCTTACTTTCTGCAAATGTTTTAAATGTATTCCATATTTTAGAATAGATAAAGTTTGTGGAAGGTTTCCTAGCCTTCAGGAGAGTAGAAATCACCCCCACTGAGAATCCTAATGAAATTCTGCCGCTCAAGAGCCAAAGATGTAGATTCAGTTTGTGAGGAGCTGGGTGCACCAATTTCCCCTGTGAGAGAAGCTGCGGGAACACTGGGATCTTGAACGGCGGGGCATACGCTGAGGTTCACTGCCCAAGGGAACCATGGCCTCTTCGGCCAGTACGGCAGAACAGCTATCACTCTGACTGGCTCCATCGATAATTTGATTAAAAACTTTGCGATCAAGGGTCTGGCGGGAAACGCATATGCGGTCTCGCATCGCCACAGACTCGAGAGGGCATCTACTGCTTCTGCACGGGGATGAGGCAGACGGGATGGAAATCTCGGCAGCTTTGCATTCATTAGAGAAGCAAAGAGATCTATTTCTGGTGGCTTCTGCAGACTCATGATCCAACTGAACTCTGATTGGTGCACTGCCCACTCGTTGCTGTCTGGAAAACAACGTGATGGGCGATCCGCCTGCTGATTCAAACGGCCCGAAAGGTAAACTGCCTTTAAATCCAACAAATTTATTTCCGCCCAAAACATAATGGGCTCTACTTCCTTTAATAATGTGATGCTGTGCTTTCACCCCTGCCGTTATACTCAAAACATATAACCAGTAAAAAAAAATTTAAATCATCGCCTATGGGGATTTTTAAGTAGAGGCGCCATTCCACGAGCGTGTGCAATTTTGAAGAGTGACATGTTAGGTATCTATTTACTCAGCGTAACTTCATCTTTCACATTATGCAAAAATTGGGCTAACTTTACTGTGTTTTTTTTTTTTAAGCACAAAACAGTTTTTTTTTCCAAAAAAGAGCATTTGAAAAATTGGTGTGCAAATACCGTGCGAGATAAAAAGTTGCAACGACCACCATTGTATTCTCCAGGGTGTTTGCTAAAAAAACATATATAATGTTTTGGGATTCTATGTAATTTTCTAGCAAATAAATGATGATTTTTACATGTAGAAGAGAAATGTCAGAATTGTCCAGAACGCCTGATGGCGCTCCCTGCATGTTGGGCCTCTGTATGTGGCCACACTGTGTAAAAGTCTCACACATGTGGTATTGCCGTACTCGGGAGTAATAGCAGAATGTGTTTTGGGGTGTAATTTGTGGTATGCATATGCTGTGTGTGAGAAATAAACTGATAATATGACAATTTTGTGAGAAAAAAAAAAGTAAAAAAAATCTTGATTTTGCAAAGAATTGTGGGAAAAAATGACAACTTAAAAAAACTCATCATGCCTCTTACTACATACCTTGGAAGGTCTTCTTTCTAAAAAGGGGCCATTTGGGGGGTATTTGTACTTTTCTGGCATGTTAGGGTCTCAAGAATTCAAATAGGCCGTCAGTACTTCAGGTGTGATCAATTTTCAGATATTGGCACCATAGTTTGTGGACTCTATAACTTTCACAAAGACCAAATAATATCCACCAATTTGTACTTATTTTTACCAAAGATATGCAGTAGTATAAATTTTGGCCAAAATTTATGAAGAAAAAATTACTAATCTGCTAATTTTTTATTTTTTTTTCCATTCAAGAAGAAGTTTATTTGCAAATTAAGATACAAATTACATGGGTAAACAATCGACACTACAAAATCAATACAGATCTTAACAAGGCCAGAATCGTGTCAACACTGTCTTTCAAACAGCAACAGAGGTGTTATATATTAAGAACCAGTTTCCTCCATTATGGGCCCATCAAGGCCCTGGAGGGTAAATCATTGTCTAACACCCCGAGTCTGAGTATATCCATTTGTTCCCAGTAGATGGTAAGAAAAAAGATTGGAGAAGAGTAGCAGTCTATAGAAAAAGCAAAATGAAAGGGATAGGTAAAGAAAGAGAAGGAAAGTAAAGAGAGTGCCTATTCCAAAAGGTCCAAGAAAGTAGCACAAGAACTGTCAGTGTGGTACTGAGATGAAAGAGAACACAACCCCTAAGACACGTTTAAAAAAGCTAAAGTATCCCATCCAAGATACAGATCCAGGTCCGACCTCCGATCTCTGGACCTAAATTCCTCCTGGACTCATCTGATCCCTGAAGGTCTGGGAGTACCTAAAAACGAACCACGGAGACCAGGTCTTATGATAGCTATCCACTCGTTCATTGGATTGGGCTGCCGTATCCTCCATCTCACATATAAAGGCGACTTTAATCAACCATTCCTTCAGGATGGGGATTGTTTTAGATTTCCAGTAAAGTGGAATGAGAGAATTGGCTGCATTTAGCATATGTCTGGAGAGTGAGTTCTTGTATTTCCTGAAGGAGGTGTTAGAAATATGTAGCAGACAACACGCGGCATCTATCCTAAGGCTGGTCTCCGTGATCTGAACGATCAAATCCCGTACCCCTGACCAGTATGGTTGCAGTTGCTCACACTGCCACCAAATGTGGAGCAGTGTACCCTCCTCTTTATCACATCTCCAACATCTGTCGGACGAGTGTGGATCTTCTGTGTGGATCATTTGTGGATCTTCTCTGGAGTAGCGTACCGATGAGTCAACAATTTGTAGGACGTTTCTTGCATTCTCGTGCTCAAAGAACATTTGTGTGAGAGAATGCAAGCCCTGTCCCACTGGTCATCTGAAATCGGTGTTCCCAGAGCCTGAGTCCACCGCTCCCTGAGTCTGTGGTCCTCAAGCGGACCTAGAGTTTATAGCCAGGCATATGAAAGCGCAGTGGTTTTCGGGGTGGGTTCCCCCTTTAAGCACACTGATTCGAATTCCGTTAGGTCTCTTGCAAAGTGTAATCGACGTGTAGCGTCGTTGCAATAGCTTCGTAGCTGAAAGTATGTCCACCTTGGCATATGTGGCAATTCACAGTCTAGTTTAAGGTCCGAAAAATCTTTCATCAGTTTGTTGAGGAAACAGTCAACCGCCAGGAGTGGCCTTCTCGGCCTCAGCGGTTTGAGGAAGGGGTTCCCCAATCCCGGGGGAAAGTCAGGGTTGTTTCGAATAGGGGTGAGGGGGCTCAGAGGAGTGGAGAATTCGGGTTGTTTGGCTAGAACATGAAATACGCTGAGGGAAATACCAATGGTAGGGTGAGAAAGTATGGATATGGGGTATCTAGTTCGTGGGATCCAGGGCGAAAACCTGAGGGGGATTGTGCTCGCCTCTTCCTCTAGGAAAACCCAATCTTTAATTTGGGAATAGCAATGCCAGTCGATAATACGTGCAACGTGTGTAGCGTAGTAGTAGTATTTGTAGTCAGGGACGCCCAAGCCTCCCCTGTCCTTAGGTTTGGTCAGTAGGGCCTTCTTCAGTCGAGGTGGCTTGTGTGCCCAGATAAAGTTCATCTGGAGGGAATGTAGGGATTTAAAAAAGCTCATAGGTATCCTAATAGGTAAGGTACGTAGCAGGTAGAGCACCTTTGGCAGAATGACCATTTTACAGATGGCAGCCCTGCCAAACCACGAAAAGTACCCCGAGCCCCACTTCTGAAGATCCTGTGCTATGCTTTTAAGGAGGGGGGGGAAGTTCTGCGCAAAGGTCAGTGAAAGTCTAGGAGTCAGCCAGATCCCCAAATATTTAATAGCTGACGCCGTCCACTTAAAGGGGCTACTGGCTTGGGCCGTTGACAACCGGGCATTGGGAAGTGAAATATTCATGGCCATCGATTTAGAATAGTTTATTTTGAAGTTGGATATATAACCAAAATGAGAAAATTCATTTAAAAGAGAGGGAATAGAAATATGAGGATCTGTCAAAAAGAACAATAGATCGTCGGCATAAGCCGCTACTTTGAAGACCTTCCCATTTAATTGGAAACCCTTGATTGAGGAATCCATGAGGGTGTGTCTTATGAATGGTTCTAGGGCGATGATAAAAAGTAGGGGCGACAATGGACACCCCTGTCTAGTACCGTTTTTAATAAACACTATGAAAGTGACCCATTTACCTTAAGCCTGGCCGAAGGATTCTGGTACAATGCCGAAATCCATACCATCATGCCAGGGCCCAAACCAGTGCATTTGCATGTCTCTAACATGTAATCCCAAGCTACTCGATCAAAGGCCTTCTCCGCGTCAGTCGACAGGAGAAAGCCCTCGATCTTTCGCTGGTGTGCTAAATGGATCAAATTCAGGGACTTCGTCACGTTATCTCTTGCCTCCCTACCAGGCATGAATCCGGCCTGAACGGGTCCAATCAGATCATGAAGTAGGGGTCTCAACCTGTTGGCCAGAACTTTTGCTATAAGTTTGACGTCAATATTCAGGAGGGAGATGGGCCTATAGCTGGAGCAGCTGAGCGGATCCTTCCCCTCCTTAGGTAGGATAGTAATAAAAGCAGACAAAAAGTCATTAGAAGTCGAACCCTGAGTTGTCAACTAATTCATAGCGTCTTTGAAAGGGGTAAGTAAAATGTCCATGAATGTCTTATAGTAGATGGCGCTAAGCCCGTCAGGCCCAGGACTTTTGCCCGTTTTCAACTCCCTAATAATCTTGATTTCCGCATCATCGAAGGGCCTGTCTAGCTGAATACAGTCCCCCTCATCTAGCTTGGGAAGGTCCGCTGCGTCTAGGTAGGCCTGTATCGCCTGAGCCCGATCACCCTGTATATCTGATGGTTTGTGCATAGTCGGGAGGTTATAGAGGGCCGTGTAATAATTTTGGAAATGTCGGGCAATCTTCTCAGTTTCACTGTCAATTCGTCCACCCATAGCAGTAATGCCCTTAATGTGGTTGTGGGTTGTCCGGGTTTTCAGGGCTCTCGCCAAGATCTTGCCCGTTCTATCCCCGTGCTCATAGTATATTTTCTTCTTAAAAAATAAAAATCTCCTGGTGGTATTATCTAATATCTGTTTTAGAGTTTTCCTGGCTTCAAGTAATGCCCCCGCTGAGTCAACAGCAAGGGAGCGTTTATGTAGCGATTCTAATGATCGAATTTTTGTGGTCAGATCCATAATCATTTTGTCTCTCTCCCTTTTTTTACGGGTGCCCATACGTATCAGCTCACCCCTAATATGACATTTGTGGGTTTCCCAAATCACAAGGGGGCTCATCCCGGGTGTATTATTCAGCTTAAAAAATTCAGTCAAGGAGGAAACTAGATCAGGGAGCAAGGTGGGATCCGTCAGTAGAGATGAGTTTAATCTCCACATATTATGTTTGGTAGGGGTGCTCATCAAGTCCAATGATACGGAGATTGGGGCATGATCTGAAATAGTTTGCAGACCAATGTGAGCAGCGCTCAGCAGTGGTAGGTCCCTCTGTGTGATGAAGATATAATCTATTCGTGAGTGGTGGTTGTGTGGGATAGAGAAGAAGGAATAGTCCCTTCCCTCCGGGTTCAGGTGGCGCCAGGTATCGACCAAGTTCATAGATTGTAAGAGCTTCTTAATGCTTTTAAGGACTTTGTAAGTGATAGTAGTCTTACCATTGGAGGTGTCTTCAGTTGGTATGAGGGGGATGTTAAAATCCCCGCCTAAAATCAATCTACCCGAGCTGAAGCACAGCAGCTCGGTGGTTAGTTTCCGACAAAAAGTAAGCTGGGCTGAATTGGGAAAGTACACGTTAGCTAGTGTCAGGGGGCCCCCCTGCATGTCCCTTTTAGGAAGAGAAATCTCCCATCTGGGTCAACTAGTTTGTCGGTTACCTCAAAGGCAGCATCCCTGCCTACCAGTATCGAGACCCCTTTTGACTTGGTCCCGGGACTGGTAGCGTGATGCGCCTCAGTGAAGTACGAGTCAGTGAGCATTGGTACGTGGCCTGTCTTAAAATGGGTCTCTTGTAGAAATATAAAACTAGGCCTACCTTTTTTAAGTTCTCTCATTAAGGTGGATCTCTTTTCAGGGATGTTAAGCCCCTTAACATTGTGGGAGATCACCATAGGATTACGACCCAAATCGGAATATGCCATGGTTCAGACTCAGGGAGGTGCGGAGTTCAGTACCTGCAATTATAGTCCCAGCAATACACACAAAAACAAAAAGGTAGATTTTTAGTTGCAATCAGTAGAGAACAATAAATCTTCACCAACACATGCGTCGTGATAAGGCAAAAGAGAGAGCTAAAGAGCAGCAAAGAGAATGAGAGAAATGAGAAAGAAATAAAGAAGGAGTTGTAGGTTACACCCCCTTTAGACGGACTGACCGTCCCGGGGGGTTAATTTTAGTGCACGTGAACAGGTCCTAAAAGAACCCGTCTGGAACACTATTGAGGGGTCCGGGGAGGCTCTCCCCGGAGACAGCAACACTCACCGTGCGAAGCACCTCAGGTTATCTAACCAGGTGCCCACACCATGAGAAGAAATAACAAACAGTACCGAACTATCACTAAATCAACAGTGGGTACTTATTCAAGTAGGAACCGTTGTGCGCGGCCCTAGAAAGCATATGAAAAGTATTAAACGGTCTGTTATAACGACGCACGTTTAAAGCAAACCAATGACTAATAAATAGCAATGAGCATGCTTGATAGATTACGAGCACAATATCTGAGCATATTTAACCTTTTAGGACAGTAGGCACACCACCCGCCAAAATCTGAACAGAGGAAATCAACCCCTTATAAGCAACCCCCACCACCATCATAAAATGACCCACGGGGTACTCTCATCCCACGATCACTTCGGAGTCCATGCCTCTCCCCGGTCCAGACCATACAAACAAAACCACATATGTTCGGGACTCAGGGAATCAGCAATTCTCCAGCAGAGTATTAGTCCCACAATTAACAACTGCCAAAACACTCGAACTATAGCTCCAATGAGTTATGGTCAAAATCCCAAAAGCTGTCTTTGTACACTGTGCTTCCATAAGGCTCCATGTCGGGAGTATGTGAACAAACATGTAGAAGCACTCCACCCCAGACGGCAGTGGAGCAGCGTGGTCGTGGTAAGTAAGTGATGGTCGAGTGGAAAGAGAATTGCGTTAACAAAGCAAAATGGCAAAAAAGACAAAAAAGGAAAAAAAAAAAGAACAGCAAAAAGGGATCCCAAAATTGCAGGCGGGTATAGGTGCGTCATATGCTTTAGGCTTCCATCAGGTTCCTAGAAGAGTGTGGACGACTTCGGGGTGTTCCCCTTGGCGGTGTTTCATTGCGTCCCTGTCTCTGCCTCTTGGTGAGATGTTTCTCTGGCGAAGCCATCGGAGAAAAAGGTGGGCTTCTATCCTTAGGTGGCAATGAAAACTCCTGATACCAATCAGGTAAGGTAATCAGCTCGATCTGGAGGGCCGCACAGAACTCTGGAAGGTCCGCAGGCGTGCGTAGAATGTGTTGCTTACCACCGTGGGTAACTAACAGGGCGAAAGGGAAACGCCATGAGTAACGCAGGTCTTTCTCTCTCAGTTGGTCCAGAAGAGGACACAGGGCCCTTCGGTTTTTCAAAGTAATTTGGGATAGATCCTGAAAAAGTTTAATGTTCTCCCCATTGAATACAATCTGATCATTCCTGCGTGCCCTGGACATTATATCCTCTTTAAGAGTAAAGCTCTGTAAGCAGCAAATTATATCCCGGGGAGGTAATGTGTCAGGACCTCTGGCTCTGAGCGCCCTATGCGCCCTCACAAAGTCTATAGCGGTATCTTCTGGCCGTTCAAGAAGGGTGTTGAAAACTCTCTGCAGAACTGGGGTGATTTGGTCTGCCGCGACAGACTCCGGTATGCCTCGCACCCTGATATTATTACGCCTCCCCCTATTGTCTAAATCCTCTAAATGTCTATTCATTTCAATGAAATGGAGGGAGTGTGCGGTGACAGCCTCGTCTAGTCTGCTTATGGACTTGTCCCTCAGTTTCCCTGCAGTCTCCACGACCGCCATTTTCTCCTGCAGAACCAGGAAACTGGTCTTCAGATCCATAATGGCTGCAGAAAACGAAGCCTTAATGTCAGCCGCAAAGCCTGACATGTCCTCATAGGTGAGTGGGTGAGTAGTGCGAACACTGCGCCTACCGTTGTCCTCCGCGGCTGACTGCGAATCCTCGCTGTAGTCCTCGTCCGCATGGACCGGCGCCATCTTGCCTTCCTCCGATACCTTCAGTGCTGAGGCCTGTGTTTTAAAGATATCCGAGATGTCGCGTCCAGAATTAGCTGCCGCTGAACGGCGGGGACGGATCTGATGCTGATGCCTATTCTGCTTGCTCATTTTGTTTAGTTCGCCGGTGAAAACAGACGAGCTGGGGCCACTAACCGACGGAGCTCTCTTTCTAGGCTGCCATCTCCGTTGCGCGCCAAGCCACGCCCCCCGATCTGCTAAATTTTATAACAGAAACAAATAAAAATTCATTTTTTTACAGAATTTTCTGTATTTTTTCTTTTATAGCACAAAAACTAAAAAACCGAGCGGTGATTAAATACCACCAAAAGAAAGCTCTATTTGTGTGAAAAAAAGGAAAAAAATTTCATATAGG
Organism: Lithobates pipiens; assembly: GCF_037356315.1. Lineage (NCBI taxonomy): Eukaryota > Metazoa > Chordata > Amphibia > Anura > Ranidae > Lithobates > Lithobates pipiens. Next base: position 80,325,984 of record NW_027507789.1, on the reverse strand, counting down.
TCCAGTGTTGCATGACTGAGTAATTGTCATTCAAAATGTGAGAGCACCGAAAGCTGAAAATTGGTCTGGTTATTAAGGGTGTTTAAGTGCCCAGTGGTCAAGTGGTTAACCACTCTTTTGATCAACTCTGTAACTTGTTCCACCTCTGCCTTTTCGCGATCCGTGCAGGCTTGAAAACAGTCTTTACAGATCAGTTTATCAGCCAAACTTGGGCGTGTGTGCGTCCGTTGTGATGACCAGATGTCTGATTAGACGTTCTCTTGTGTATAGGGCTGAAACGAAAGTAATAGTGCAAGGCACTCTTTTAGTCTGGGATAAACACAAAAAAAACTGAAAAAAAATAACCCATGAGGTACAAACCCTTACCTAAGAAAGCAAGGGTATTGGTCTAGCAGCGGCTGACTTATAATCGCAGGGCAGGCAAGGGCAGAAAGCGACTGGACAGAATACTAAAAAAAGCACAATAGAATCCCATGAAACCCCCTGGCCATACACCCCCCGATTTTATATATATATATATCATAGTTGCCAACTGTCCCGAATTTCCCGGGACATTCCCGGGATTAGGACATTTGTCCCGAATTAATTTTGTCCTGGGAAATGTCCCGGGAAATTAGTTTTTTCCCGGGAAATTGAATTTCCCATTTTTTTGCCGCCGGCCGCTAGAGGTCTATGGGAGGACATTGTCTCCGCCGGCCGTCATTTTTAAGAAGACCAGAAGTTGGTCTACACCTGTGGCGCCGCCCACCCCCGCTGCCAGTGTGTGTGTGTGTCAGTGTAAAGTGCAGTGGGCGGCGCCACAGTTAAATGTCTCCGCACGGCAACGGCGGCATGTCGGGGGCCAGTCTGTCACTGTGGATGTCGGGGCGGGGGCCAGTCACGGTATGTGGATGTTGGGGGCCAGTCTGTGGATGTCGGGGGCCAGTCTGTGGATGTCGGGGGCCAGTCTGTGAATGTGGGGGCCAGTCTGTGGATGTTAGGGGCCAGTCTGTGGATGTGGGGGCTAGTCTGTGGATGTCGGGGGCCAGTCTGTGGATGTCGGGGGCCACCAGATGTAAGGAGGGGCTCCGCTGATGGACACAGATGTGAGGAAGGTACCTCTGATGGGGCACCTGATGTAAGGACAGACTCCGCTTGGGATACCTGATGGCATCTGGTGGCAGGCAACATGGCTAGTGACGCGCTCATGGCTCCCACTGATTCTGCATTATGGTGAGTTGAATGATTTAATTTCATGTTACAATGTAATAATAGAAATAATGCGCTTTAATCATTCTGACACCATAACAATCATGGCGCCGGGATGATTGAAGCGCCAACACCAGGTATTTGGAGTATCTTTATCTGCTGATTGTCAAACTCTGGAAAACACATATTGCTATTGTGGTGTAGGATCGGGGGGCTGCTGTCCCTCCTTTCCCTCTCCCCCCCCCCGTTCCCTCTCCATCCCCCTCCTTTCCCTCTCCATCCAGCATTCATCTCAGACTCTAACCACACCCATTTGAGCCGCGCCCTATGTAAGCCACGTCCACTATTTACGTAAACCACACCCCCGTTTGCATGCCCCACCCCCTAATTATACCACGGCTCTGCCTACTGCCAAAAAAAGTGTCCCGATTTTTTTTTTACAATGTTGGAAACTATGAGATATATATATATATATATATATATATATATATATATATATATATAAAAGCAGAACCGAATTCCAATATAGGAAGTGGCTGCTGCCCCAAAAGACCCCCAGAAGTGGCTCCCCTCTTATAAGCGCTAGTTAGCAACCCAAGACCAGGGACTGCATCTGGGAGAGGCCAGAACCCAGACGGAAAACTGCCCAGGGCAGAGGTAAGATACGTCCAAACACTATCCGTTAGGTATGAGGAAAAAAAGGAGAATGCTGGGGAGGTAGGGTTGTCATTTTTATAAGCTATTAACTATCCTGAGGGGAGGACAGGTATGCTGCCATGGTGGCACCAGGAAAGTTTTATTTGTGAGGAAAAAATAAAAAAATAAAGGAAAAGGACAATATTTGGGCACGACGTCGCTCTTACTGTATGCAAATTTGCATTCGTGGCTTGAAGGTGTTACTTTTTTTTTTTTTAGAACGGTTGGCTTTTTAGTGATAACAACCAAGGCGGCTAAAAGCCGTTTGAGAGGGGACGTCCAACCCCCCCCTCCAGCCGCTCTTCCTGTCCCACTGGTAGACCTGAGCCACCAGTCGGCATGTCCGCCCCCCAAGCTGAGACCTGAACAAAGCCAGATTTGGTTTGTATCGGGTCTCCGATGTAAAATCCCAACAGCACCGATTTATTTAAAAAAATAACAGTATTCAGAATCGCTGATTTTGGCGATCTGAATACTTGTAAGTGCAAAAGGAGGGTCTTTTAGACCCCTTATACCTCCATAAAGAGTACCATTCACATGCCTATTACTGTCACATTCCTTGTGACAGCAATAAAAGTGATCAGATTTTTTATTTTATTTTTAAAGGGACAATGCAAAAAAAAGAAAAAAAAAGAAGATTTTTTTTTTTAAAGCACCCCCCTCCCATCATAGCATCACGTTACCAATCCTTAGAAGGACCTTTGAAGGACCTTTGTGCAAATAGTAGGTTGTGATTAGCAGACTGTACCTCAGTTCCTATAATCATAAAGGACTACTGCAGCAGAAGGGCAGCAGTCAAGTATAATATTCTTTCTATATTTGGAAGAAAGAATATTATACGTGTACAAGCCTATTACCATACCAGTCCTGAAAAGAACCTTTGTGGACCTAACAGTAACAGCTACTGATTAAACTGACTGTCCCTCACTGCCACACACAGCTTCCTGCCTGTCCCTATTTAAACTGACAAAACACAGGCTCCTGCAACAATAACTTGAATAGCACTCAAAACTATATCCTGTACTACTTTACCATATCAGTTCTGAAAAGGACTTTTGTGGACCTAATAGTAACAGCTAATGATTAAACTGACTGTCCCTGCTGCACACAGCATCCTGTCCCTCTCTCAGCCCTGACAAAAGACAATCTGCAGCAACAATGACTTGAATAGCAGTGCCTCAAACCTATATCCTGAACTACACCTATACATTACCAGTCCTTAATAGAACTTTTGTGGACCTAATAGCTAGTGATTTGAGTCACTGCAGTCTCTCCCTGCTCGACACAGCAACCTCTCCCTATAGTGACAGAAGAAAGAATGTAAAATGGCCACCGGATCGGGTCTATTAATAAGTTAGGGGGAATGTCCAAGTGTCCATGTGCTGTAATGTCTCAATTGGCTGTCCTGTACCCCATGATGGATGTGTCATCATAGGTCAAAGTTCTTTTACACAGTAAACACGTAAGTCCGCCGGGCGAACAGCGGCAATAGTCGGCCGAACGGGCGGACCGCGAACAGCCGAAATTCGCCGCGACACGACCGCTGGGCGAACAGTTCGGCCATCCCTACTGATTAGTACCTTGATGGGAGACCACTTGGGAATACCAGGTGCCGTAGGCTTTTTGTTTAATATGTTGTTGGCGTCAACGACCTGTTTTATTTTTCTGCTTGTTTACCGAGGTGACCATCTTGGCGTTTGTCAAGAGGGTTTAGAGTGACCAGCAAGTTTGCCTAAGGCCACATCACCCTGAATGCGCCCAATCTCGTCTGATCTCGGATGCTAAGCAGGGTCGGGCCTTGTTAGTACCTGAATGGGTGCCCGCCTGGGAATATCAGGTGCCGTAGGCTTTTTTTTAATATGTTGTTGACGTCGACAACCTGCTTTATTTTTCTGCTTGTTTGCCGAGGTGACCATCTTGGCGTTTGTCAAGAGGGTTGAGAGTTGCCACCAAGATGGCCTACTGCTAGATCACTCTGAATGCACCTGATCTCGTCTGATCTCGGATGCTAAGCAGGGTCAGGACTGGTTAGTACCTGGATGGGAGACTGCCTGGAAATACCTGGTTCCGTAGGCTTTTTTTAATATGTTGTTGGCATCGACGACCTGTTTAATTTTTCTGCTTGTTTGCCGAGGTGACCATCTTGGCGTTTGTCAAGAGGGTTGAGAGTGGCCAGCAAGTTCCCCTACGGCCACATCACCCTGAATGAGCCTGATAACATATGATATCAGATGCTAAGCAGGGTTGGGCCTGGTTAGTACCTGGATGGGAGACCGCCTCGGAATACTAGGTTCCATAGATTTTTTTTTAATATGTTGTTGGCGTCGACGATGTCTTGTTTTTCTGCTTGTTTGCAGAGGTGACCATCTTTGCATTTGTCAAGAGGGTTGAGAGTGGCCAGCAAGATCACCTACGGCCACATCACCCTGAATGCGCCTGATCTTGTCTATTCTTGGATGATAAGCAGGGTTGGGCCTGGTTAATACCTGGATGGGAGACCACCTGTGAATACCGGGTGCCGTAGGCTTTTTTTTTTTATATGCTGTTGGCGTCGATGACCCGTTTTATTTTTCTGCTTGTTTGCCGAGGTGACCATCTTGGTGTTTATCAAGAGGGTTGAGAGGGGCCAGCAAGATCACTTTTGGTCACATCACCCTGCATGTGCCCGATCTCGTCTGTTCTCGGATGCTAAGCAGGATCAGGCCTTGGATATACCATGTGCCATAGGCTTCTTTTAATATGTTGTTGGCGTCGACGACCTGTTTTATTTTTCTGCTTGTTTGCCGAGCTGACCATCTTGCCGTTTGTCAAGAGGGTTGAGAGTGGCCAGCAAGATCTCTTACAGCCACATCACCCTGAATGCACCCAATCTCGTCTGATCTCATATACTAAGCAGGGACGGGCCTGGTTAGTACCTGGATCGGAGACTGCTTGGGAATACCAGGTGCCGTAGCCTTTTTTTAATATGTTGTTGGCATCGACGACCTGTTTTATTTTTCTGCTTGTTTCCCGAGGTGACGATCTTGGCGTTTGTCAAGAGGATTGAGAGTGGCCAGCAAGATCGCCTACGGCCACATCACCCTGAATGCTCCCGATCTTGTCTTATCTCGTCTGATCTCGGATGCTAAGCAGGGTCAGGCCTGATTAGTACCTGGATGGGAAACCGCCTGGTAATAACAGGTGCCATCGTTTTTTTTTAATATGTTGTTGGCGTCGACAAAGTTTTATTTTTCTGCTTGTTTGCCGAGGTGAATATCTTAGCGTTTGTCAAGAGGGTTGAGAGTGGCCAGCAAGATCGCCAAAGGCCATATCACCCTGAATGCGCACAATCTCGTCTGATCTTGGATGCTAAGCAGGGTCGGGCCTGCTTAGGTGCCTGGATGGGAGACCTCCTGGGAATACCAGGTGCTGTAGACTTTTTTTTTATATGTTGTTGGTGTAGACGACCTGTTTTATTTTTCTGCTTGTTTGCCGAGGTGATCATCTTGACGTTTGTCAAGAGGGTTGAGAGTGGCCAGCAAGATCGCCTACAGCTACATCACCCTGAATGCTCCCGATCTTATCTTATCTCGTCTGATCTCAAATGCTAAGCAGTGTCGGGCCTGGTTAGTACCTGGATGGGAGACAGCTTGGGAATACCAGGTGCCGTAGGCTTTTTTTTTATGATGTTGTTGGCGTCGACAACCTGTTATATTTTATATTTTATATACTAATTTGCCGAAGTGACCATCTTGGTGTTTGTCAAGAGGGTTGAGAGTGACCAGCAAGGTCGCCTACAGCCACATCACCCTGAATGCTCTTGATCATGTCTGATCTCGGATGCAAAGCAGGGTCGGGCTTGGTTAGTACCTGGATGGGAGACCACCTGGGAATAACAGGTGCCATAGGCTTTTTTGTAATATGTTGTTTGTGTAGACGACCAGATTAAATTTTTCTGCTTGTTTGCCGAGGTGATCATCTTGACGTTTGTCAAGAGGGTTGAGAGTGGACAGCAAGATTGCTTACAGCCACATCACCCTGAATGCGCTCTGTTTCGTTTGATTTCGGAAGCTAAGCAGTGTCGGGCCTGGTTAGTACCTGGATGGGAGACCGTCAGGGAATAACAGGTGCTGTAGGCTTTTTTAATATGTTGTTGGCGTCGACGACCTGTTTTCTTTTTCTGCTTGTTTGCCAAGGTGACCATCTTGGCCTTTGTCAAGAGGGTTGAGAGAGATAATGAAGAACCCCTAAGGCCTCATCACCCTGAATGCGCCCAATCTCGTCTGATTTTGGATGATAAGCAGGGTCGGGCCTGGTTAGTACCTGGGTTGGAGACTGCTTGGGAGTACCAGGTGCCATAACCTTTTTTTTGTTGTTGGCGTCGACGAACTGTTTTATTTTTCTTCTTGTTTGCCGAGGTGACCATCTTGGCGTTTGTCAAGAGGGTTGAGAGTGGTCAGCAAAATCGCCTTCGGCCTCATCACCCTGAATGTGCCCAATCTCCTCTGATCTCGGATGCTAAGCAGGTTTGTGAAAGGTTATGTTAAGCATCCATCTTGTTTCTGTCAGCCATCTTAATATTCACAAACTTCCATTTTACAATATGTACAGTTTGAACACCCCTTTAACTTCTCAGATAACTGTCTCAACATGAGATTCTTCTAACTCATGTGTTCTCACACACTTATCTATAACCTTCACACTGTTTCTCAGCATTCTTTTAGCTACAGAAGGAATTATGTATCTTTTTCTTATATTAATTCAGCTAGCTTAGAACAAAGAACAATAGCGTTTTGTCTTGACCAGCTGTAATCGTCTTGATGTCTACTGCGCATGTCTTATTCTGTATGACGTGAAATTTACTATATCAATCGCTTTGTAATAACTCAATACAATTAGTTCTTGAAGGACGCCATGGTGTGTGTGTGGTTTTATTTGTCCTTCGAGAATTGATTCCAGATATATCTGAATTTATACAATACATTGGATCTAAGGTCTGAGAGGTTGAAGGGACCACCCTAGACACAGGATTAACCCTTTCAGAACTGGGGGCTTGTCCCGGGATGGATGTTTATTTACCCTTAACGGACGTGGAAAGCTACTTTTAACGCTCGGTAAGTGAATTCTATTCTTATTGAGTGAAATTGACTTGCCGGGGTCCGGGTGTCAGGTGTGTGACTTGGCTTCCATCCCACAGAGATTGCTGTTGGGTTATAGAACCTCTCATAAGTATACATAAGTTGACCTTGGGGGTCATATAGTGTTTTGGGGACACTTGTAAAGATCTTGGCGATCTTAGAAGAATAGGTTCTGGGGACCTTAGAAAAATGTACAGAGTACTCTAGAGTTTTAGTTCTGTTTGGGACAGAACTGGTGACTGATGATCAATGTATTGTGTAAACTTTGTGTATGATTGTATAATTGCTTTTGCTTTAAAAGTATAACGCTGAAAGAATTGCGCTGAGTGTGTATATGTGGACTGCTATTTTGTTTCCAGAACCAAAAGGCATACTTGGTGAGTAGTATTCCCGGAGGTTATAAAGTTACAATTTGGGTAAAGCTATTTTGGAAAAGGTAAACAGATTCATGTACATTGCAAAGTTAATTTCATAGGTGATTTAAATTTGTCTGAAACAAAACAGCAGCTCCATGAGCAAAATTGTGTGTTTATTGTATCTGAAATACTCTTGAACTTGTTCCAAATTTATTCTGTTACAGTCTTGAAGTGATTGTAGCTGTATTAGTACAAAAAAGTATCACGGACCGTACCATATTTTTTGTTAAAGGAATCTAAGTTGAGGTATTGTCTAATTGTCTGATTCACACCGTTGTCTGATTGTCTGCACCGCTAGGTGGCAGTCAAGCATGATAAATTGTTTTGTTTTCATAGGAAAATTAAATGTACGGAGCAATACCTAGTTAACCCTTAGGTGGATCATATGGCAGGATGGACAGAAAGCCGGTTTGGGTATTCTGACAATTTTGGATCCATTATTGATCCAGACTTTCCTGAGTAATCTCAAACCCCATTTAGTGGTCCCAGTCAAACAAATGATTACTGAATGGTCCCAGCTTTTCCTTTTGTCTCAGGTGATTTCACTGACAGTCCAATGGTTGCTATTTCAATAAATGGGAGACTCCTCCCCTATCTCGTTGATAGCGGGGCCACTAGGAGTACTATTTGTGAAGATCATTTCAGAGGCAAATGGGAACCAGCGGAACCCTCTTTGGGAATTAATGGGATACTGACAAAAACATATAGGACTCCACCCCTACCAATAGAAGATGATGAAGGGTACACCATATGCACACATTCTTTCAGGATAATACCAAGGTGTCCTGTAAATTTGTTGGGAAGAGACTTGTTTGGGCCACTAGGAATCACAATTAGAACCAACTCAGAAGGAGGTCTAGACATTTCCTCAGATAAAATCACTATAGTAGCATGCAAACCAGGTTTATTGATGCTGTCACAACAAAATAGTGAAGAAGATTTTGAGGATTTAGACCCCCAGGTCTGGTCTACATCAGATCTGGATGTAGGACTTGTTTCATGCACACCATACAAGGCCACTCTCAAAGAAGGTGCATTTCCTATCTATCATAAACAGTATCCACTTTCTAAAGAAAAGATGGATGGCATAGTGCCAATGGTGAAGAAGTTTCTGCAGGATGGAATCCTGGAGGAAATTATTTCTCCATACAACACACCTGTTAACCCTGTAAAGAAGCCGGATGGCTCCTTCAGATTTGTACAGGACTTGAGGACCATAAATGACCTCATAGTCCCAATAGCACCCATTGTACCTGATGTTCCATCTCTACTGTCCTCCATTCCAGCAACAGCCAAATGTTTTACTGTAATTGATTTAAAGAATGCTTTTTTCTCTGTCCTTGTAGACAAGGAGACAAGGCCACTCTTTGCTTTTACTGTGTCGATTGACCAACACAATCGCCAGTTTACCTGGTGTAGAATGCCCCAGGGATATATAGACTCACCTGTGGTCTATTCTATAGTACTCCAAGCCACCCTCAGGCCTTGGACTGCCCCTCATGGTTCTGTACTGTTGCAATATGTTGATGATCTTTTGATTTGTAGTTCTTCAGAGGAGGACTGCCGAGCTGATAGCCTATCCTTATTGAAATGGTTACATACGTGTGGTCACAAAGTGTCTAACAAAAAAATTACAATGGTGTAAACAGGAGGTTGAGTACCTAGGGTTTGTGCTGTCTCCGGGAGTTAGGAAAGTCAGTCACAAAAGAACTGTTGCTATAGTGGGTCTGCCCCGCCCACTTACCAAGAAAGACCTGCTAACCTTTCTTGGAATGATTGGTTACTGCCGCCAATGGATACCTGACTGTTCTTTCTATGACAATATATTGAGACAAGCAACCCTCTCTGAAATGTCTGACATTGTAAAATGGTCTGATGAAATGTTAAATGCTTTTACCATGTTGAAAAGTGCAATGGTTACCAGCCCAAGCCTCGGCCTCCCTGATTTTAGCAAAATGTTTCACTTGTTTGCTAGGGAAAATTGCAGAAACATGGCAGGAGTACTGGCCCAGGAACATGGTGGGAGACTGCGCCCTGTAGCTTTTTTCTCAAAGGTGGTTCCAGTACAGGTGCAAGGCATGCCTGCTTGTCTCGTTGAAGCTTGAAGCGTTGGCTTCTTGTTCTATGGTTGCAGAGTTGGCAGCACCATTTACCTTGGGCCATAACACTACTTTACACACCTCACACAACGTTACCACACTCCTCAAAACTTTACATACTCAATCCAAACCTGAAAATTAAAAGTTCAAACATAAACTCTGGCCCAGCTCCAATTTTGAATGCCTTATTAGGTCTTAAAGGAGAACAGAATGACTTACCACCACCTCATGACTGTACACAATCAATACATCAGGACACTTCACCTAGAGCAGATATGCTTTCAGTACCAATTCCTACTGCACAAACAGTTCAAATGCCCATGCTAACACCTCAGCCATGTTCCCTGAAAGAGACACATTGGCTCACGGAACTACAGGCTTTTGCCACCCCTGATGATATTGCGCAATGGAACTGTGATGGGATGGTACAAAAGGATCCTAAAACAGGATTAATCTGAAAAGAGGGGAAGCCGTGTATTCCTGTTGCTAGCGCCCCCCTGTTCATTGCACAATACCATGGACTGGGTCACAAGGGATGGCAGGCCAGATGTGAACTTCTAGATGCAGATTTTTTCATTGCAGGATTACCTAATCTAGTCAAAGCTTTTGTAAGGAGATGTGTCACTTGCATTAGGAACAATCCAACAAACCCAAAGAAATCAAAGCATGAACATCTTGAGTACCCAACAACACCGTTTACCCATTTACAGATAGACTTTACACATATGCCCAAAGAAGGAAAGAAACAACAATACCTTTTGGTCATAGTGATCATGATGTCACGCTGGCCCGAAATTTTTGTCACCAACAATGAAAACGCACAAACTGTAGTGAAGATCCTCACACAGGAAATTATTAATAGATGGGGGTGTCCATTGCAAATAAATTCAGACAATGGCCCAGCTTTCACAGCTAAAATCTGCCAAGATCTTGTAAAAGTACTAAAAATAGACTGGAAATTTCACCTCCCCTACCATCCACATAGTTCAGGAATTGTAGAGAGAATGAATAGAACAATTAAAGACAGGAGAAGGAAAGCTACGGGGGGAATTTTGGCAAGTGGAAAAAGGTTCTCCCAGCTGTATTAGCTGAAATCAGAATGACCCCTCACAGTGTGACGGGTTATTCCCCCTTCAAGGTACTCATGGGTAGGCCATTCCCCACACCGTGGGCTAATCATCCCTTGATGGTAGAGAAAGGTGATTTGGAACAAATACAGGAGGAATATGTAAAAAAAACTGATTGAAACTCTTGATATTGTTGAAAGAAGAGTTGCTCGCACCTCTCCTTCTTCTTCACAGGTACCAACCCATCCGTTCCAGGTCGATGATCAAGTTGTGGTCCAGAGGCTTCAGAAAGGTCGAAAGCCGCAAGAGGTTCCATTCGGACCAGTGACCAAAGTGGTAGCCGTCACCAGGACTGCCATCCTTACAGAGGAAAGTCCTACTTGGATCCATGCCAGCAGAGTAAAGAAGGTTGATCTAAGCCCAGGAATTCAAGAAAGGCTGAAAAGAGGTGAAGCAGGTGTTTTAAGTCCTCAAAAGACAAGAACAGACATAAAGGACAGTGATGTCACTCATTTCACCACAGACTTCTGGGAAGGCCTTTTGCCTTCTGGATGTTTCTACTTCTGACCTTTGTCCCAGTGTGGATAATAACTAACTGTATCTTTCATCCTGACGACTTAGGTGCCTTAAAACTCATATGTGGTAAAAGCGAAATACACACCAACCATACTGACTTTCACCTCAGAAATCGCAGTAAAAGAGATGTCTCTAATGAATTGATCAAAGAAACAAGTTTTTCTGGAAAAATGTTACTGTTAAAATTTAAATATGCTTATGCTAGAAAGTCAGGATATGAAAAATGCTGGATTTGTAGTAAGTTGCACCCAGAAACTGCTAAAATCCCACTTTTAGCTGTCCCTCTAAACCTCAAGTCATTATTGGAAAATACTCTAGTCTTAAGTATTAAGAATGTCTCGGAAGGGTACCGCAATCAGAGTATTATGTTTTACACTTTAGGAAAGACACATGAACCTGAGTGGTGTGTTCAGCTAGGCAATACATCCAACGGAATAGGTATGTGTTCCAAGTCTGCATTTAACATTTCAAAGGGTATTCCCTTCCACACCAGTAACATTATCATGGGTCATATGTGTAGTTACAAAAATCAATCCCTTAACAACACCATTAGTGAACTTACTACATACAGGAACACAACATCTGGGATACTTGTGAGTAAACTTGTTAGTGCTGCATTTGAGGCTGGAACTGAGCCCCAACGTAGTTCTCTAAGAAGTTTTTCATTGGGAAACAATACATATGTATGGTGTGCTAAAATTTGTTACCCATGGATCCCCGCAGGAGTGAAAGGATGGTGTTATTTAGCACAGTTGGTACCAGTCATGTCAGCCCTAGGCCAGAATCAGGAACATCACATACAAGTGACTTCAAGTCCAGTACATAGGTTAACTTATAAATACAAGAGAGAAACCCCACCTATGTTTTCTACTTCAGATAAGTCATGGACATGGTTTCCATCCTGGACAGGATGGGGCATAACCATGATGGACAAATTAAATAACTACACTAGTTTAATAAATGATGTTATGGAAAAAAACTCCCAAGATATAGGACTACTCAATGTCGAGCTCAAAGCAATTAGAAGACAACTAGAGTTACACGAATTGGCTATTGAAAGCATGAGTGCAGCTCTGACAGGTTTATGCGAAATGACCCAAGATTATGAATGTTGTACATGGTTTCACAATACCAGCCTGGAAATCCCAGACTACTATGATGTTATTAGTCAACACCGAACACAGGTAAATGAATTAATGAAACAAGCAAGGGACATAGGTAATTATGGATGGAACCCCTTTTCTAGTTTGGGTTTAGGTGGAATGTTTTCATGGTTAAAGGACATAGTGATTATGATTATCATAGTACTATTGTTAGGATTGATAGGCTACCTGATTTTCAAGCTTATTCTACTTTGTATTAGCAAATGTCCTACACCAGACCAACCTTCTCACGCATATACACAATATCTGCAGCTTTATGTAAATGAATATAACAAACGTAGCAAGAACCGTAGATTTCAGGAGGCTGCGGATCTGTAGAAGTCATTCCATGACTTAAGAGGGGGTTGAAAGGTTATGTTAAGCATCCATCTTGTTTCTGTCAGCCATCTTAATATTCACAAACTTCCATTTTACAATATGTACAGTTTGAACACCCCTTTAACTTCTCAGATAACTGTCTCAACATGAGATTCTTCTAACTCATGTGTTCTCACACACTTATCTATAACCTTCACACTGTTTCTCAGCATTCTTTTAGCTACAGAAGGAATTATGTATCTTTTTCTTATATTAATTCAGCTAGCTTAGAACAAAGAACAATAGCGTTTTGTCTTGACCAGCTGTAATCGTCTTGATGTCTACTGCGCATGTCTTATTCTGTATGACGTGAAATTTACTATATCAATCGCTTTGTAATAACTCAATACAATTAGTTCTTGAAGGACGCCATGGTGTGTGTGTGGTTTTATTTGTCCTTCGAGAATTGATTCCAGATATATCTGAATTTATACAATACATTGGATCTAAGGTCTGAGAGGTTGAAGGGACCACCCTAGACACAGGATTAACCCTTTCAGAACTGGGGGCTTGTCCCGGGATGGATGTTTACGTATCTATAACCTTCACACTGTTTGTAAAAAGTGAATGTAGAGTAGTAAAAAAATGTCAATGTAGTGTAGATACAACTCTACATACTCACTCACAGGGGCGTTTCTTAATAACTAGCAAAGTCTTTGTGTTATATGTGAATCAGTAACCCTTCTCCAAAGGGTGTGTGTAGCGGAGATATGTAATTTTCATCCAAGGCATTTCAAACGTACTTTCAGGAGTAGAAATGGAAGAATCCTTCGTCCGTTCAATAGTTGGTTTATTTTTCAGAAAGACAAGATTGACATCTGGTAACATATGGCATGGTGATGGCTTCAGAAGGAGGAATGGGTCATCTGATCTACATTCTCCAAAGTGTAGAATCCTTTCTCTTCCCACCGATCCTCACTTTCCTATAACCCTAGTCCATTCTTATACTGTTTCAAGATGTTATATCAGCATATCCTAATTACACCCACATTTGCATATATACCCAATATGGTTCAGTCTATAGATAAGTAGCATAACTCCACCCATTGTTCTGACATAGTAACTCAAAAATAGAAATACCTACTCAACAAAACCACTCCTATCTATATGATCTGCTGTTGTGTGAACTTCAGAAACCATCACTTACCACTGAACATATAACTTACATATATTTTCAGAAACTTTTATCTTTTAAGATATTAATTACCTCAAAAACTTCTAACATATTCCCCCTCAATGCACGATATTCAACAAATAATAAGTGCATTCATCTTAAATAATAAATGTCTCTGATTCTCTTTTTTCCAATACAAACAATACAATAAACATTAATACAATACTCATTAATACATTTTAGTGAGTCAGAATTTGTACATAAACATTTTCAAAAATTCTGAGATGTTTCTATGAAAAATATTTAACTATTTCATTCCATTATATGACACACTCTCTATGTGTATTCTTATCTGTGAAACCACTGACCTACTGACCTTTAGTCATAAACTCTGGACATAAAGAACAACTGGTTACAAAATGACATTCACACAACTTAGATATTACCTAAATCACTCACACTTCATTTATGGCGCTCTTTCATACACATTTTGAATCAATTGCTCCAGATGTACCATAGCTAATCACTGGATCAGATAAACCAGAAGTCAATTTCCGACTATAAATACTTGTCATAATTTTTCACCTTTTTTTCATTTCTTCCTTAATCAATTTATAAAATCGTTTCATTCTAACCCTAATACAGATTTGAAACAAAATACATAAAAACTTTCCCATTAGTTGATTGCCATATTTTATATATTCTATCATTCTATTTATTTTTCAATTTATTTATCCATCTATCCATGACCAGCAAGCAACTTTTTCTATTTTTTTTTTTTTTTTTTTTAATATTCCAAAATTATTTAAATTCAACAATAACTTTGTTTAGACACATTGAAATCCTTTTCTTCATATACTCTAATTATACCTTTTTGTCTTTCCTATTATCTTATTACTATCATCATTATTCAGATAATTCATAAAAAAATGCTTATGAGAAGCACATCCTAACTCCCCCTCACATAATGATCGAACGATCAATATGTCGCTTTTGATGCAAGTTCACCAAAAAATGATAGTCCTTGATAACATAATCAAAAAATAATAATTTTTGAAAAAACAAGAAATATTAACAAATAGAAATTTAGTTGTGCTTGATTGGATTGTCATGGAAGAATTTAAAAAAACTAAATAAAAAAAAATAGTTTTCTTTAAATTTAGAAACAAAAGACGTGTCTATAAAAGAAAATGAAAACAAGTATCAAATTCTTTTAAAAATTATGTTTTCCTAAATAATTTTTATTAATCAATTTAAACCATTTTAAACTGATAATCCTTTCTGCGTTTACCCATTTTATTCTTATTTTTACCAATTATTTTTTTAAACAAAAAACTATAATTCCAATGTACCTTAAAAATAACAAAATAATCTCATCAACTGATATCCCAGTTGACATCTCTGTTGACATCCTTGGTACCTTCAGATCTATAATTCTTAACCATAACTTTAGCTACTGGAATAAATTACTAAACATACTCATTAGAAGTAGATATCTCATTAAAGACATCATTTCTTTTTAAATTTAGCAAAGGCCTAGCCATGTTTTGTGAACAAACTTCTGAAATACCTATACCTGTTGTTTGCAAAATTTGCAACCACACTACTTTCGTATAGAAAGTAGTGTGGTTGCAAATTTTGCAGATAATATAAAAAACTAAGTATGCTAATCTCAAAAGACTGTCATTAACTCCAAAAATTAACATCTTATTCTTGAATCATCTTACCCAATACTATTCATACGTTCTACAATACCTGAGTACTTAAGATGATAAGAAACAAAAACTTTACTAAACCTAAAATTGCATACATGTCCTTTACTACCTGTCCTATAAAATTTTAAATCATTAACTGATTCCATGGTTTGAAATCCAACCCCAATGGAATATGACATAAGTTCACAACAACTTCGTTTTTATAAAAAATATTATTTTTTCTAGAATTACCTCAATTTATTTATCAAAAAGAAACATTAACTAAAAAAAATATCCTTGTAATCCTCCTTTAGCAAGTGAAAAAACTAATATAATCAATCTATATGGATTTGCCAAATCCCTCAATACTTTATAGTATCAGGTTAGGCCTCTTTCACTTTAGATAATTCTATAAACAAATAAAACAATTTTCAGAAGTTTGATGACAAAGTGTTCTAAAATGAGTAGTTCAGAATTTTTCATTAGCTAAAACAAAAAATCAATCAATCAGTCAGGTACCTGGATATGCAAAAATAAATATTTTCATTTAAAAATAACTCTATCCATTATTATTGTAATCCACTTATTTTTACAATAAATGTTATCTCCTTTATCAGTCTGTACTGATTCTAACTAATACAACATGTCATAGTCCCCCTCTTTATCCTGTGACTAATATTAAATCTTCTAAAAGAATAATCTTGCCAGATTACTGTTTTTTCCTCTACACTGACAATTTATTTTAATTTTATAAAAGAACATTGATTTAGGTTGGGCTTTCCTAAATATTCTGTTTCTGAAAGAAATTTGATCATGTTGAAGTTTCTTTTCAGAACCCAGCATTCCCCGCATACAATATGATTGAATGAACCACACCTGCTCTGTCACTGACTGCAAAACCAACATATGACAGTCTTAAATTCAGCTTTCAATGCGTCCACTAAAAGTTGAAAAAGTGACATTCTCATGATTAATTTACACAACTGTGGCTCTATCCCTCACACTACAACTGATCTTTTTAACATCCAATTGCCATTAGACAAAGCTGTGTGTATTGACACCTCCTGTTTTCCTTGAAATAACACCTTTAGTGTAACATAAGATGTTTTTCAAAACAAATGGTGCTAAACCCACAATGTCTCAGATCTGTAGCATTGGACAATGCACCCTTAACACATTTATTTATAAATACCAATGAAATTGTCTCATCATCCACATACACTTAAATGTAAAATGACTGAGAGAGATTTCTATATTTACCAAAAATACTACATTTATAAGGGCTTTCTTCAGATTTTCAAATGTTTGTATATAAGTTATCTTTTGTTATTAAAAATATATTTGCCCTACAGTAAGCTTATATAATTCATTAAAATTTACTCAGACAGATACTTTGTCTGCAAAAATCTCAATGAACTCTCGAAAAAAGTTATTAAGGCCTAAAAAATCGTATTTTTCAAAACAATTTCTTTTAGTAAGTAATAATACCTTTTAAATATATATTTTCCTCATCAGTGAACCCTCTTCCAAGTATCTGGAAAATTTAACACAAAAATGTATTGTGCTGTGATCCATTAAAGTGAAAAATGTCATGGCATGACTGACCAGTCTGTAACTTGATCTGCATCTCTCTGTTGGTAATACATTCCTTACATGTCACATAGTCTTCAGAGAATGATCTGTTACTGACAGTCTTGGCTACCATGGCTTGTACACCCTACACTGTACAATTCGGTAACAATCTTGTTTCTCGTTTTTTAAAATGTTTAACCTTTTTAACACTTTTTAAACATATTTTGTTTGTACATCTACGAAAAATCATGTACACTATGTTATATGACTTTCCTGATTATAATAATGACAAAAAATTGTTTAGAAGACAATCTCGTGAAACTCACAGATTGAATCCTGCCCATGACCTGCGATTGGCCATTTCCCCGAGAAAACTTCTCCCGCAAACCAAAGTCCTTACTTTTACCAGAAATACTCATTTACAAAAACTTTTAACAATAGTTATTTTTTTTAAATTTTTTTAGATTGAACAAAAACTTTCATATTTTAACATTTTCTCTGGGTAACCTTAAGTAAATTAGAACAATTTACTACTTTTAATTTAATAACTAAATCCAAGTTTGTAAAAATTGCTCAATCCTTAACTTATTATATCCTTCAACCAAATCTTTAGAATTTTTGTAAAACACTAAACATCATGTTTTTTCCATAATCTCAATTTCATACAGTTCTTTCCACATTTTAACCACTATTTTTTCTCTGAAAACTTTGTTCAGGGCTTAATACATAAAGATATACATGCAGCATTAAACTTAATTTTCTTCTTAATGAACTTCTTTACACTCTGGCATAAATTAATTAATTACCTTACTACTGCATGTATTCCTATATTCCATACATATGAAATATATCAATTTCCCGATCGTACTGAGACTTACTTCTGAGCCTAGAGATGTTAACCATTGCCATATTACCCTTTTATATAAACAAACACACTCACCCCTTGTTAGTATGATAGTCCTGTGTGTACTTAAAATAAAACAAGAGATGAATAATGTCCTTTTAACTTTGTTGTTCGTTGCTTTATCTTTCTTTTCTTCTTTTCTTGTAGTTCTTTGCCTTGTTATATGAATTATGTGCTGTAGTGTGCTGTAGTGTCTTGCCTGTTGATCTATTCTTTGCCTTTGTGCTTGGACCTTCCATCTTCAAACATCAAAATCCGACTTCCATATTAGCTCACCCAAAGTGTACATTCGCTTCTGTACCTACAATGGTGACTTTTTCAAATAACGTGAAGTCTTTGTTCCTATTTCAACACTTCACAAAGTCCTGGATTTTCCAAAAATAACTTGAAGTATACCGTCCAACTGGCCTTGTCAATTAACTTCGTAGGCTGTATCTTTTTTTTTTTTTTCTGTGTACAGAGAGGTGAGAAAACAAAGAGAAAAAAAACTCACCCTCCACTGTTTTCTCTTCTGGACCGTTTGTCCGCATCTGACGCAAACGCCTCCTTCTAGGTTCTTTGATCATTTTATCCCGAGTCTTGAAATTTGTGTTCACATCCCCTCTTTTTCAAGGAGTAGGGAAAATTGATCATTGTGGCTGGCTTGACAATGTAAAAAGTGAATGTAGAGTAGTAAAAAAATGTAAATGTAGTGTAGATACAACTCTACATACTCACTCACAGGGGCGTTTCTTAATAACTAGCAAAGTCTTTGTGTTATATGTGAATCAGTAACCCTTCTCCAAAGGGTGTGTGTAGCGGAGATATGTAATTTTCATCCAAGGCATTTCAAACGTACTTTCAGGAGTAGAAATGGAAGAATCATTCGTCCGTTCAATAGTTGGTTTATTTTTCAGAAAGACAAGATTGACATCTGGTAACATATGGCATGGTGATGGCTTCAGAAGGAGGAATAGGTCATCTGATCTACATTCTCCAAAGTGTAGAATCCTTTCTCTTCCCACCGATCCTCACTTTCCTATAACCCTAGTCCATTCTTATACTGTTTCAAGATGTTATGTCAGCATATCCTAATAACACCCACATTTGCATATATACCCAATATGGTTCAGTCTATAGATAAGTAGCATAACTCCACCCATTGTTCTGACATAGTAACTCAAAAATAGAAATACCTACTCAACAAAACCACTCCTATCTATACGATCTGCTGTTGTGTGACCTTCAGAAACCATCACTTACCACTGAACATATAACTTACATATATTTTCAGAAACTTTTATCTTTTAAGATATTAAATACCTCAAAAACTTCTAACACTGTTTCTCAGCATTCTTTTAGCTACAGAAGGAATTATGTATCTTTTTCTTATATTAATTCAGCTAGCTTAGAACAAAGAACAATAGCGTTTTGTCTTGACCAGCTGTAATCGTCTTGATGTCTACTGCGCATGTCTTATTCTGTATGACGTGAAATTTACTATATCAATCGCTTTGTAATAACTCAATACAATTAGTTCTTGAAGGACGCCATGGTGTGTGTGTGGTTTTATTTGTCCTTCGAGAATTGATTCCAGATATATCTGAATTCATACAATACATTGGATCTAAGGTCTGAGAGGTTGAAGGGACCACCCTAGACACAGGATTAACCCTTTCAGTTTGGGCCTGGTTAGTACCTGGATGGGAGACCTTCTGGCAATGCCAGGCGCCATAGGCTTTATTTTAATATGTTGTTGGAATGGACGACCTGTTTTAATTAAGCCTGGTTGCTAGGTTTACAAAAAGTTGTCACTAAATGATATATTGCTCACAAAAGCCATAGTTATATGTGGAATTGCACCCCAAAATATATTCTGCTGCTTCTCCTGAGTAGGGGGATACCACATATGTGGGACTTTTTGGGAGTCTAGCCGCGTACGGCACCCCGAAATCCAATCACTGCCTTCAGGATTTCTAAGGGTGCAAATTTTTGATTTCACTCCTCACTACCTATAACAGTTCCAAAGGCCATAAAATGCCAAAATAACACAACCCTCCCCCCCAAATGACCCCATTTTGGAAAGTAGACACCCCAAGGAAATTGCTGAGGGGCATGTTGAGCCCATTGAAAAATTTTTTTTGTCCCAAGTGATTGAATAATGATACAAAAAAAAAAAGTTTACAAAAAAGTTGTCACTAAATGATATATTGCTCACACATGCCATAGTTATATGTAGAATTGCACCCCAAATATATATTCTGCTGCTTCTCCTGAGTACGGGGATACCACATATGTGGGACTCTTTGGGAGCCTAGCCACGTACGGGACCCTGAAAACCAAGCACTGCCTTCCGAATTTAAATATAAAACGCTACCAAAAAAAACTGTTAGCAATCGCAGGGATCAGGCCTGACTCTGCGAATGCTGCAGTTATGTGTTTAGTGTTTTGTAAGTGACAATGATCGATCGATACTGCACTTGGGTGGGCTGGGCGGAGGGGCAAAACGCAGGTGCTAGCAGGTATCTGGGCTGATCCCGCTAACAATATGTTTTTTTGGAACCCTAAACTGCTGGGGACGTTAGTATAGATCTGATCAGTCAGATATTGATCTGTTCAGATTCTATACCACTACGGGAGGTTTATGCTGTGCGCGTGGGTGTTGGCGGTACTGGCACTAACCTAGCGCTACCTGGGGCGACGCAGACCCTGACCCTAAAACCTAATTGATATCACCCGCCGGGTGATCAGGGGCTTAAACCTTTATTAGGTAATAAATGGTGGGTGCCCTGATGCTATAAAAAGCAAACTAACTAACCAGATTCACCCATAACACTTATACGGAGATCACTGGTGAAAGGGTTAACTAGCGGCAACCAGGGGGTTAAAATCTTTATTAGGTAGTATATGGGGGTCCCTGGCGCTATATAAAAACCTGACGGGGAACCTAAATAAGTAACTGGCTAACCAGCGTCACCAGTGACACTTATACGGTGATCGCTGGTGAAAGGGTTAACTAGGGGCAATCAGGGGGTTAAAACCGTTATTGGGTAGTATATCGGGGTACCTAGCGCTATAAAAACCTGGCGGGGAACCTAAAAAAATAACTAGCTACTTAGCGGCACCAGTGACACTAATGCAGCGATCAGAAAAACGATTGCTTAGTGACACTGGCAAAAGGGGGTGAAAGGGTTAACTCTAGGGGCAATCAGGGGGTTAAACCTTTATTGGGGGGGGTAGGGGGCTACCCTGGACCTAACATTAACTGCCCTGACAGCTTTTACTGTCACAACTGACACTAAATGCAGTGATCAATAAATAAATGATCACTGCAATCAGTGACACTGTGACTGGGAGGGGGAGGGGGGGTTTGTGCGTCTATGTGTGCCTACATGTCAGTGTAGTGTTGGTGCACACTTACTTTCACTATTCTCCTCGTAGTCTGGTCAATAAGACCGCCCCGAGGAGAATGACATCCCTGCCTGTGTTTACTATACACAGCGGGGGAAGCTTCTCATTCGCCAGGAGCGATCGAGAGGGGATGGCCAGAAACCAACGGCCATCCCCTCATCCCGGATCGCTCCTGAAGCGAAACGGACCGCCGCATCCAGCGGGAGGGGGTCCCATCGGACCCCCCACCCGCTGGAAGGCGAGCATGTACATGTACGTGCTTTCATAGTTTCATAGTTAGTTAGGTTAAAAAAAAGACACCAGTCCATCCAGTTCAATCTGAGTGAGTGTCTACAATTGTCCCTATTCCTGTACATTGCACACTCACATTGGTCCCTACCCTCAAGGAGCCCACAATCCAAGGTCCCTATGCATATACTAGGGCCAATTTTGAACAGAGGCCAATTAACCTACCTGCATGTCTTTGGATTGTGGGAGGAAACTGGAATACCCAGAGGAAACCCACGTAGGCACAGGGAGAACATGCAAACTCCAGGCAGGTAGTGTTGTGGTTGGGATTTGAACCAGTGACCCTTCTTACTGCTAGGTGAGAGTGCTAACCACTACACCACTGTGCTGCCCTTGTGCCTGTCGGTGCCATTGCACCGATGTACATTGCCATGCGGCGGTCCTTAAGTGGTTAAGGATGATAAAATAAATTGTCTAACATGCTATAGAAGCAGTGTCAGGCCGCGTACACACGGGCGGACTGTTCGCCCAACCTTGTCCGCTGAACAGTGTTTGGGCGGACAGTCCGCCCGTGTGTGGGCTTTCAGCGGACAGTTTCAGCGGACAGTTGGACGGACAAAGTCTTTCGGAAATTCCGAAAAACTGTCCGCTGAAACTGTGTTTGAGCGAACAGTCCGCCCGTGTGTAGGCTACTTTCGAAATGAGCAAACTGTTCCCGCTCGGAAAGTCCGCCCATTTCGAGCGCGTGTACAGGTAGGCGGGGCCCGCGAAAGAGACGTCGCGGGCTCCGCCGCCTGGAATGGGCTTAAAGGGGAACCCCAACGCCGAAAAAAATCGGCGTGGGGGTTCCCCCAAAGTCCACACCAGACCCTTGTCCGAGCACGCTACCCGGCCGGCCAGGAAAGGGGGGCGAGCGAGCGCGCCCCCCCTCCTGAGCCGTACCAGGCCGCGTGCCCTCAACATGGGGGGGTGCCTTGGGGAAGGGGGGGCCACGCGGCCCCCCCACCCCAAAGCACCTTGTCCCCATGTTGATGAGGACAAGGGCCTCTTCCCGACAACCCTGGCCGTTGGTTGTCGGGGTCTGCGGGCGGGGGGCTTATCGGAATCCGGGAGCCCCCTTTAAGAAGGGGGCCCCCGGATACCGGCCCCCCACCCTATGTGAATGAGTATGGGGTACAATGTACCCCTACCCATTCACCTGTGAAATAAAGTACAAAAAAAAACACAACACAGGGAAAAAATATTTTATTGCACAGCTCCGGGGGTCTTCCGTCTTCGGGGGTCTTCTCGCCGGACTCCTCCGCTATCTGTGTGTAGCTCTTTTGCTAGCGGAGGAGTCTGGCTTTCTTCCTCCCCGCCGCCGGCCTCTTCTCCCGACTTCGGGGGTCTTGTCCCCCTCTTCGGTTCTTCTGCCGGGCCACCGCGCCTTCTTGTAGCTCTTTTACAGGCGGTGGCCCGGTCTTCTGTCGCCGCTGTCGTCGCCGCCGCCGCCGCCTTCCGTTCTTGTTCTTCTTCTTCTTCTTCTTCTTCTTCTTCTCCTGGAGATGTTGACTCGACGAGCTCTCCGGCCGGAATGCCAGAGCCGCGCTGTGCGGTCACTTATATAGTGACAATGGGGCGGTGTCACATGGTATATGTCACATGGGTTGGTCACATGGTGACCCCGCCCCCTTACGATGTCATAGTCCCCATGTGACATCAACCCATGTGACCAACCCATGTGACATATACCATGTGACACCGCCCCATTGTCACTATATAAGTGACCGCACAGCGCGGCTCTGGCATTCCGGCCGGAGAGCTCGTCGAGTCAACATCTCCAGGAGAAGAAGAAGAAGAAGAACAAGAAGAAGAACAAGAACGGAAGGCGGCGGCGGCGGCGACGACAGCGGCGACAGAAGACCGGGCCACCGCCTGTAAAAGAGCTACAAGAAGGCGCGGTGGCCCGGCAGAAGAACCGAAGGCGGCGACAGAAGACCGGGCCACCGCCTGCAAAAGAGCTACAAGAAGGCGCGGTGGCCCGGCAGAAGAACCGAAGAGGGGGACAAGACCCCCGAAGTCGGGAGAAGAGGCCGGCGGCGGGGAGGAAGAAAGCCGGACTCCTCCGCTAGCAAAAGAGCTACACACAGATAGCGGAGGAGTCCGGCGAGAAGACCCCCGAAGACGGAAGACCCCCGGAGCTGTGCAATAAAATATTTTTTCCCTGTGTTGTGTTTTTTTTTGTACTTTATTTCACAGGTGAATGGGTAGGGGTACATTGTACCCCATACTCATTCACATAGGGTGGGGGGCCGGTATCCGGGGGCCCCCTTCTTAAAGGGGGCTCCCGGATTCCGATAAGCCCCCCGCCCGCAGACCCCGACAACCAACGGCCAGGGTTGTCGGGAAGAGGCCCTTGTCCTCATCAACATGGGGACAAGGTGCTTTGGGGTGGGGGGGCCGCGCGGCCCCCCCTTCCCCAAGGCACCCCCCATGTTGAGGGCACGCGGCCTGGTACGGCTCAGGAGGGGGGGCGCGCTCGCTCGCCCCCCTTTCCTGGCCGGCCGGGTAGCGTGCTCGGACAAGGGTCTGGTGTGGACTTTGGGGGAACCCCCACGCCGATTTTTTTCGGCGTTGGGGTTCCCCTTTAAGCCCATTTCAGGCGGCGGAGCCCGCGACGTCTCCTTCGCGGGCCCCGCCTACCTGTACACACGCTCGAAATGGGCGGATTTGCCTCCTCCTTACGTGGGCGAGTCCGTTCATTTCAAAAGTTGAGCGAAATGTTTGGCAAACAGTTCGCTGAAACAGTCCGCTCGTGTGTGGGCAAGTCCGCTCATGCAAATTTTGAGCGGACTGTTTGCCGAAACTGTTTGACGAACAAGGTTGGGCAAACAGTCCGCGCGTGTGTACGCGGCCTCAGAGTTATGAGCTTTAATCATAACTCATTGCTTGGGTTCATCACTGAATTTTGTGGACCCAAAAATATAGCTTGACTGCGTTAGGAATGAAAAAGTATATAGCTCAATCAACTGCCTGAGTTATGAGCTTTAATCAGAACTCATTGCTTGGGTTTACCCACTGAATTTTGTGGATCCAAAAATATTGCTGGATGGAGTTAGGAATAAGAAAGAGAGCAGGGATTTCAGTCTGATCCCTCTTGGGAAAGTCTACAGAGAGCCCCCGCTCTCTGGAAGTAAAGGGCGGCTGTTGGAAGACCATCTTACATTTCAATTGTAAGCTATAATTAAGCCTCTAGTCTGGTTGCTAGGTTGTTCTGAAGTAGAAGGCTGAGGGACTGGGTCAATCTCAGTTCATGCTGGACTTGCGGAAGAGTGCTCATTCCTCTGAGAAGGCTGGGCTAGATCTGATTCAGTCTCTCTCTCTCTTCCAACTGCTTCTTGGGCAACATGGCAGGCAGTCCAAATGTTTGGTTATGGCCTATAAAGTGAATGGCAGATCCTAATCTAACTGTTTATCCTTTCTTCCTGGGAATTCAGTGTTTTGATCTTGGAATGGTTCTTAGCTTTTCTTGGTTAGAGTATGAGGGCACCATACTACAGCCAACAAACTTTGGCCAGGCCAAAATCAACGTGCCCTATTCTTCGTTCAGACTTTAGGGACCGGGTCAAGATGTCTTCTCCCCATAGGGGAAAAGGTATGACACATGCCATTCCCACACAAATAGGTTTAAACCTCCATAATTTAAACCATATGAAAGTTTTCAATGAAAACTATTCATTAATGTCCATGTATAGTGTAGCCAGTAGCAAGCAAAAACAGAGTAGGATTCAGGCACAATGCACGTAGATATCACTTGCTGCCCATTTGCTAGAGCAGGATTTAGACAGGACCCCCTCCCAAGCCCACTGTAGCATTGTTTGTATATAATGCTGTTAACTACCCGTTTGCTGCTCATTAGTATGCCCACCTTGGAGCAGTGTAGAATGCATTGCCAGTGATTTCCCCTTGCGCATATGCTCTGTGGTCCCAACAGAGCACATTTCATAGGCAATGTAAATAGTAAATGGCTGCTCTAATAGAGCCGACCTTTGGTTTATATGAAATTCAAATGATGTGTTGTACAATCAAGCCCACTGAAGCATTGTATGTTTACAATGCCATTAATTCCCCTCCACTACACATTTATATGCCCAACTTGGAGCAGTGTAGAATGCATTGCAAATGATTTCACCTTGCGCATATGCTTTTTGTGGTCCCAACAAAGCAGCATTCATAAGCAATGCAGATAGTGATTGGCTGCTCTAGGGGAGCCAGTTATACGAAATGCAAATGATGTGTTGCACAATCAAGCCCACTGTAGCATTGGTTTTATACAATGCCATTCATTCAGCCTTTGCTGCTGATTCATACCCAGTCTGGCGCAGCATAGAATGTATTGCGACTGATTTCCCGTTTCAGGCTCTCTGTGGTCCCAACAGAGCAGTGTTCAGATGCAATGCACATAGATTTCTTGCTGCCCATTTGTTGCAGCTAGGCTTTCGACAGGACCCCCTCCCAAGTCCACGGTAGCATTGTTTGTATACAATGCCATTAATTTGCCCTTTGCTGCTGATTCATGCCCAGCCTGGCACAGCATAGAATGCATTGTGATTGATTTCCCATTGGTTTCCAGCTCTTTGTGGTCCCAACAGAGCAGTATTCAGACACAATGCACATCATTGATTTATTTTAATTTTTTTGTTAGGCTTTAGTGCGGTTATTAGTTAGCATTAGAACCATATTGTTTAATGTGAAAATTATGTAAATTTTTTAATGCTGAATGCTTTATTTTTTTAGAAGCCAGGAAAGCATTTTATTGTTTTAAAATACCTAGCTTGTCAATATTACAATTGAGTGCAGTGTGTTTTAAAGGTTGTTAATGCAATATTTGGGGCCTAAAACCCCATATCATCCTCCTTGTGTTTTTTAATGTTACCAATATCTCGTTGCAGATGACTGGAATGAGCACAAGATGTATGTGTGAAATGCGTCCACATGACCATAGTTTGGTGTCTTTGGTGTTATCTTTGTGAAACAATATAAAAGGCAATCGGAAGTTCTGGATCTGCAGTCATTTCTTTCTTCCTTCTGACTGGAATGATCCAGTATGGCTGGGCTGCTGTTCAATCTAAAGTAAGTGAAGGGTACACATTTTTTCTTCATTTTATACATTTATTTTTCTTTAAAGATGCATTTAGCCTTTAACTCCAGGGCACGTTCATCCCATTGGTGGTCAATGGGCAGCATGTCTCCCCTTGGTGGTCAATGATGGGCAGCATGTCTCCCCTTGGTGGTCAATGATGGGCAGCATGTCTCCCTTTGGTGTGTCAATGATGGGCAGCACGTCTCCCCTTGGTGGTCAATGATGGGCAGCACGTCTCCCCTTGGTGGTCAATGATGGGCAGCACGTCTCCCCTTGGTGCTCAGTGATGGGCAGCACGTCTCCCCTTGGTGGTCAATGAGGATTCACTATTGAGTTGGCCCACCCTTTTGCAGCTACAACAGCTTCAATTCTTCTGGGCAGGCTGACCACAAGGTTTAGGTGTGTGTCTTTGGGAATGTTTGACCATTCTTCCAGGAAGAGCATTTGTGAAGTCAGGCACTGATGTGGACGAGTAGGCTTGGCTCGGGATTCTCTGCTCTAATTCATCCCAAAGGTGTTCTATTGGGTTGAGGTCAAGAATCTGTCCAGCCCAGTAAAGCTCCTCCACCCCAAACTCGCTCATCCATGTCTTTTATGGATTATGCTTTGTACACTGGTGCACAGTCATGTTGGAACAGAAAGGGGCCTTCCTCAAACTTCCCACAAAGTTGAGAGCATGAAATTGTCCAACATTTCTTGGTATGCTGACACCTTAAGTGTTGCCTTCACTGGAATTTAGGGGCCAAGCCCAACCCCTGAAAAACAACACCACACCATAATCCCCCCTCCACCAAGTGATTTGGACCAGTGCACAAAGCAAGATCCATAAAGACATGGATGAGTGTGTTTGGGGTGAAGGAACGTGACTGGAATGCAGAGTCCTGACCTCAACCCAATAGAATACCTTTGGGGTGAAATAGAGTGAAGGCTGAGAGATGGGCCTTTCTCGTCCGACATCAGTGCCTGACCTCACAAATGTACTATTGGAAGAATGGTCAAATATTCCCATAGACACACTCCTAAAACTTGTAGACAGCCTTCCCAGAATAGTTGAAGCTGTTAGAACTGCAAAGAGTGTGGCAACTAAATATTGAACCCTATAGACGAAGACTGATATTCCATTAAAGTTTGTGTGTGTTCGTGTGTAAAGGCAGGTGTCCCAATACTTTTGACAATATAGTGTATGTGGAAGGGGGCACTCTGCCACACTCTGATGCAAGGGGGCGATACTCTGCTATAAAGTGGGACTCTGATGTAAGGTGTTGTGGGTGATGCAATGGGCTTTGGTGAGATTCGATATTCTGGGGAGATGCGATTGGGCGATGGGATTCGATGTGTTGGGGCGAAGCGATTCGATGTGCTGATGTGATTCGATGTGATGCAATGTGCTGCGATGTGCTGGGGGCGATGCGATGTGATGTGCTGGGGGTGATTTGAAGTTCTGGGGATATGTGATGCGATTGGGCAATGGGATTTTAGGTGTTGGGGTGAAGCGATTCGATGTGCTGATGCAATTCGATGTGTTGGGGGTGATGCAATGTGCTTTGGGCGATGCTATGTGCTGGGGGTGATTCGATGTTCGTGGGAGATGTGATTCGATCTGCTGGGGGAGATGCAATTCGATGTGCTGAGGGTGATGCGATTCGATGTGCTGGGGGAGATGCAATCCTATGTGCTGGGAGCAATGTGGTGCGATGTGCTGGGGGCGATGCGATGTGCTGGGGCGATGCGATTCGATGTGATGTGCTGGGGGCGATGCGATTCGATGTGTTGCGGTTGATGCAATGTACTTTGGGAGATGCGATGTGCTGGGGGTGATTCGATGTGCTGGGAGATGTGATTCGATGTGCTGGGGGAGATGCGATTCGATGTGCTGGGAGAGATGCAATTCGATGTGATGCCAAGTGCTGGGGGGCGATGCGATGTGCTGGGGTGATGCGATTCGATGTGATGTGCTGGGGGCGATTCGATGTTCTGGGGAGATGTGATGCGATTGGGCAATGGGATTCGAGGTGTTGGGGTGAAGCGATTCGATGTGCTGATGCGATTCGATGTGTTGGGGTGATGCAATGTGCTTTGGGCGATGCAATGTGCTTTGGGCGATGCATTGTGCTGGGGGTGATTCAATGTGCTGGGGGAGTTGCGATTCGATGTGCTGGGGGAGATGCGATTCTATGTGCTGGGGGAGATGCGATTCTATGTGCTGGGGGCAATGTGATGTAATATGCTGGGGGCGATGCGATGTGATTTGATGTGATGTGCTGTGGGCGATGCGATTCGATGTGTTGGGGGTGATGCAATGTGCTTTGGGGAGAGTCGATGTTCTGGGGAGATGCGATGCGATTGGGCGATGGGATTCGATGTGTTGGGGCGAAGCGATTCGATGTGCTGATGCGATTCGATGTTTTGGGGGTGATGCAATGTGCTTTGGGCGATGCGATGTGCTGGGGAGATGCGATTCGATGTGCTGGGGCCAATATGATGTGCTGGGGGCGAATCGATGTGCTGGGGTGATGCAATGTGCTGGGGGTTATGCGATTCGATGTTCTGGGGAGATGCGATTCGATGTGCTGGGGCGATGCGATGTGCTTGGGTGATGTGTTTCGATGCGATGTGGTGGGGCAAAGCGATTTGATGTGCTGATGTGATTCGATGTGTTGGGGGTGATGCAATGTGCTGGGGCGATGCGATTCGATGTGATGATGCAATTCGAAGTGTTGGGGTGATGCAATGTGCTGGGGTGATGTGATTCGATGTTCCGGGGGAGATGCGATTCGATGTGCTGGGGCGATTCAATGCAATGGGCTTGGGTGATGTGATTCGATGCAATGTGTTGGGGCGGCGCGATTCGATGTTCTGATGCGATTTGATGTGTTGGGGTGATGCAATGTGCTTTGGGCGATGCAATTTGCTGGGGGCGATTCAATGTGCTGGGGGAGATGCGATTCGATGTTCTGGGGAGATGCGATTCCATGTGCTTTGGGCATTTCGATGCGCTGGGGGTGATGCAATGTGCTGGGGGAGATGCAATGTGATGGGGAGATGCGATTCGATTTGCTGGGGCGATGAGATGTGCTGGGGTGATGCGATTCGATGTACTGATACAATTCGAAGTGTTGAGGGTGATGCAATGTGCTGGGGGTGATGCGATTCGATGTTCTGGGGGAGATGCGATGCGATGTGCTTGGGTGTTGCGATTTGATGTTCTGGGAGAGATGCGATTCAATGTGCTGGGGCGATTCAATGCGATGTTCTTGGGTGATGCGATTTGATGCAATCTGTTGGGGGCGACGCGATTCGAAGTTCTGATGCGATTTGATGTGTCGGGGTGATGCAATGTGCTTTGGGCGATGCGATGAGAAGTGTTGGGGGAGATGCGATTCGATGTGCTGGGGGCGTTGTGATGCAATGTGCTGGGGCAATGCGATTTTACAGGGGGGGGTGATGCGATGTGCTGGGGGAATATTTTCTTATTTTTAACCCGATTATCTATGTAACATAGAGAAAGTTGTTTGTGCAAATAGTTGTAAATAAGCAGTTTTTTTAAATACTCCCACCATCCCATCTAAGGCCCCATTCACACATGCGGACATTATGTGCGTATTTCATCCATCCGTTTACGGATGAAGTACGGACATGCATGCATTCCTATGAGATAGCGGGAGTCGGCGGATGAACATCCGCAAACACCCGATATCGTCCACTTCCGCAATTGTCCGATTCTGCAGACGGAGGAAAATCCTATTTTTCTATCCGTCTGCAGAGCGGATCGGATGAACACGGACAGACGATCCCCCATAGAGGAGAGCGGAGAGCTGACAGGGCGGTCCATGCACAGTGTACTGGGACCGCCCTGTTATCCTCCGGCTCAGCGGGGACAACAGAGCGATCCCCGCTGAGCAAGCGGATCATCACGGGGCGGATCATTACTAAAACATCCCGTGTGAAAGGGGCCTAACACCAAAACACAAGCACAATTTTTCAAAATTAATATGCACAGTTTGAACTTCATGAAGTCGTCTTCAATACGTCTAGATGCATAAATGAATTGTGTTGCTGACATTATTATTTATTTAATTATATTTTTTTCTTTTTAAATGAAAAGCTGTACAGAAAAAAGGATCAGCTGAGTGTAGATATGTGTGTGTGTGTATATGTACAGAACACGATATATATATATAGTGTGTGTGTGTGTTTCTTGAATAATATTTCTTGTACATGCAGTATATTTACTGGTTCCTGGAGGGAGGAGTGTAATGCACAGCGGGGGAAGCTTCTCATTCGCCAGGAGCGATCGAGAGGGGATGGCCAGAAACCAACAGCCATCCCCTCATCCCGGATTGCTCCTGAAGCGAAACGGACCACCGCATCCAGCGGGAGGGGGGTCCGATCGGACCCCCCACCCACTGGAAGGCAAGCACGTACATGTACGTGCTTTCATAGTTTCATAGTTAGTTAGGTTGAAAAAGGACACCAGTCCATCCAGTTCAACCTGAGTGAGTGCCTACAATTGTCCCTATTCCTGTACATTGCACACTCACATTGGTCCCTACCCTCAAGGAGCTCACAATCCAAGGTCCCCATGCACATACTAGGGCCAATTTTGGACAGAGGCCAAATAACCTACCTGCATGTCTTTGGATTGTGGGAGGAAACCGGAGTACCCGGAGAAAACCCACACAGACACAGGGAGAACATGCAAACTCCAAGCAGGTAGTGTTGTGGTTGGGATTTGAACCAGTGACCCTTCTTATTCCTAGGTGAGAGTGCTAACCACTACACCACTGTGCTGCCCTTGTGCCTGTTGGTGCCATTGCACCGACGTACATTGCCATGCGGCGGTCCTTAAGTGGTTAAGGATGATAAAATAAATTGTCTAACATGCTATAGAAGCAGTGTCAGAGTTATGAGCTTTAATCATAACTCATTGCTTGGGTTCATCACTGAATTTTGTGGACCCAAAAATATTGCTTGACTGCTTTAGGAATGAAAAAGTATATAGCTCAATTAACTGCCTGAGTTATGAGCTTTAATCAGAACTCATTGCTTGGGTTTACCCACTGAATTTTGTGGACCCAAAAATATTGCTGGATGGAGTTAGGAATAAGAAAGAGAGCAGGGATTTCAGTCTGATCCCTCTTGGGAAAGTCTACAGAGAGCCCCCGCTCTCTGGAAGTAAAGGGCGGCTGTTGGAAGACCATCTTACATTTCAATTGTAAGCTATAATTAATCCTCTAGTCTGGTTGCTAGGTTGTTCTGAAGTAGAAGGCTGAGGGACTGGGTCAATCTCAGTTCGTGCTGGACTTGCGGAAGAGTGCTCATTCCTCTGAGAAGGCCGGGCTAGATCTGATTCAGTCTCTCTTCCAACTGCTTCTAGGGCAACATGGCAGGCAGTCCAAATGTTTGGTTATGGCCTATGAAGTGAATGGCAGATCCTATTCTAACTATTCATCCTTTCTTCCTGGGAATTCGGTGTTTTGATCTTGGAATGGTTCTTAGCTTTTCTTGGTTAGAGTATGAGGGCACCATACTACAGCCAACAAACTTTGGCCAGGCCAAAATCAACGTGCCCTATTCTTGGTTCAGACTTTAGGGACTGGGTCAAGATGTCTTCTCCCCATAGGGGAAAAGGTATGACACATGCCATTCCCACACAAATAGGTTTAAACGTCCATAATTTAAACCATATGAAAGTTTTCAATGAAAACTATTCATTAATGTCCATGTATAGTGTAGCCAGTAGCAAGCAAAAACAGAGTAGGGTTCAGGCACAATGCACATAGATATCACTTGCTGCCCATTTGCTAGAGCGGGATTTAGACAGGACCCCCTCCCAAGCCCACTGTAGCATTGTTTGTATATAATGCTGTTAACTACCCGTTTGCTGCTCATTAGTATGCCCACCTTGGAGCAGTGTAGAATGCATTGCCAGTGATTTCCCCTTGCGCATATGCTCTGTGGTCCCAACAGAGCAGATTTCATAGGGAATGTAAATAGTAAATGGCTGCTCTACTAGAGCCGGCCTTTGGTTTATATGAAATTCAAATGATGTGTTGTGCAATCAAGCCCACTGAAGCATTGTTTGTTTACAATGCCATTAATTCCCCTCCAATACTCATTTATATGCCCAACTTGGAGCAGTGTAGAATGCATTGCAAATGATTTCACCTTGCGCATATGCTTTTTGTGGTCCCAACAAAGCAGCATTCATAAGCAATGCAGATAGTGATTGGCTGCTCTAGGGGAGCCAGTTATATGAAATGCAAATGATGTTTTGCACAATCAAGCCCACTGTAGCATTGGTTTTATACAATGCCATTAATTCGCCCTTTGCTGCTGATTCATACCCAGTCTGGCGCAGCATAGAATGTATTGCGCCTGATTTCCCTTTTCAGGCTCTCTGTGGTCCCAACAGAGCAGTGTTCAGATGCAATGCACATAGATTTCTTGCTGCCCATTTGTTGCAGCTAGGCTTTCGACAGGACCCCCTCCCAAGCCCATGGTAGCATTGTTTGTATACAATGCCATTCATTTGCCCTTTGCTGCTGATTCATGCCCAGCCTGGCGCAGCATAGAATGCATTGCGATTGATTTCCCGTTGGTTTCCAGCTCTTTCTGGTCCCAACAGAGGAGTATTCAGACACAATGCACATAATTGATTTATTTTTATTTTTTTGTTAGGCTTTAGTACGGTTATTAGTTAGCATTAGAACCATATTGTTTAATGTGAAAATGATGTATATTTTTACTGCTGAATGCTTTATTTTTTTAGAAGCCAGGAAAGCATTTTATTGTTTTAAAATGCCTAGCTTGTCAATATTACAATTGAGTGCAGTGTGTTTTAAAGGTTGTTAATGCAATAATTGGGGCCCAAAGCCCCGTATCATCCTCCTTGTGTTTTTTAATGTTACCAATATCTCGTTGCAGATGACTGGAATGAGCACAAGATGTATGTGTGAAATGCTTCCACATGACCATAGTTTGGTGTCTTTGGTGTTATTTTTGTGAAACAATATAAAAGGCAATCGGAAATTCTGGATCTGCAGTCATTTCTTTCTTCCTTCTGACTGGAATGATCCAGTATGGCTGGGCTGCTGTTCGATCTAAAGTAAGTGAAGGGTACACATTTTTTTTCATTTTATACATTTATTTTTCTTTAAAGATGCATTTAGCCTTTAACTCCAGGGCACGTTCATCCCATTGGTGGTCAATGGGCAGCATGTCTCCCCTTGGTGGTCAATGGGCAGCATGTCTCCCCTTGGTGGTCAATGATGGGCAGCATGTCTCCCCTTGGTGGTCAATGATGGGCAGCACGTCTCCCCTTAGTGGTCAATGATAGGCAGCACGTCTCCCCTTGGTGGTCAATGATGGGCAGCACGTCTCCCCTTGATGCTCAATGATGGGCAGCACGTCTCCCCTTGGTGGTCAATGAGGATTCACTATTGAGTTGGCCCACCCTTTTGCAGCTACAACAGCTTCAATTCTTCTGGGCAGGCTGACCACAAGGTTTAGGTGTGTGTCTTTGGGATTGTTTGACCATTCTTCCAGGGAGAGCATTTGTGAAATCAGGCACTGATGTGGACGAGTAGGCTTGGCTCGGGATTCTCTGCTCTAATTCATCCCAAAGGTGTTCTATTGGGTTGAGGTCAAGAATCTGTCCAGCCCAGTAAAGCTCCTCCACCCCAAACTCGCTCATCCATGTCTTTTATGGATTATGCTTTGTACACTGGTGCACAGTCATGTTGGAACAGAAAGGGGCCTTCCTCAAACTTCCCACAAAGTTGAGAGCATGAAATTGTCCAACATTTCTTGGTATGCTGACACCTTAAGTGTTGCCTTCACTGGAATTTAGGGGCCAAGCCCAACCCCTGAAAAACAACACCACACCATAATCCCCCCTCCACCAAGTGATTTGGACCAGTGCACAAAGCAAGATCCATAAAGACATGGATGAGTGTGTTTGGGGTGAAGGAACGTGACTGGAATGCAGAGTCCTGACCTCAACCCAATAGAATACCTTTGGGGTGAAATAGAGTGAAGGCTGAGAGATGGGCCTTTCTCGTCCGACATCAGTGCCTGACCTCACAAATGTACTATTGGAAGAATGGTCAAATATTCCCATAGACACACTCCTAAAACTTGTAGACAGCCTTCCCAGAATAGTTGAAGCTGTTAGAACTGCAAAGAGTGTGGCAACTAAATATTGAACCCTATAGACGAAGACTGATATTCCATTAAAGTTTGTGTGTGTTCGTGTGTAAAGGCAGGTGTCCCAATACTTTTGACAATATAGTGTATGTGGAAGGGGGCACTCTGCCACACTCTGATGCAAGGGGGCGATACTCTGCTATAAAGTGGGACTCTGATGTAAGGTGTTGTGGGTGATGCAATGGGCTTTGGTGAGATTCGATATTCTGGGGAGATGCGATTGGGCGATGGGATTCGATGTGTTGGGGCGAAGCGATTCGATGTGCTGATGTGATTCGATGTGATGCAATGTGCTGCGATGTGCTGGGGGCGATGCGATGTGATGTGCTGGGGGTGATTTGAAGTTCTGGGGATATGTGATGCGATTGGGCAATGGGATTTTAGGTGTTGGGGTGAAGCGATTCGATGTGCTGATGCAATTCGATGTGTTGGGGGTGATGCAATGTGCTTTGGGCGATGCTATGTGCTGGGGGTGATTCGATGTTCGTGGGAGATGTGATTCGATCTGCTGGGGGAGATGCAATTCGATGTGCTGAGGGTGATGCGATTCGATGTGCTGGGGGAGATGCAATCCTATGTGCTGGGAGCAATGTGGTGCGATGTGCTGGGGGCGATGCGATGTGCTGGGGCGATGCGATTCGATGTGATGTGCTGGGGCGATGCGATTCGATGTGTTGCGGTTGATGCAATGTACTTTGGGAGATGCGATGTGCTGGGGGTGATTCGATGTGCTGGGAGATGTGATTCGATGTGCTGGGGGAGATGCGATTCGATGTGCTGGGAGAGATGCAATTCGATGTGATGCCAAGTGCTGGGGGGCGATGCGATGTGCTGGGGTGATGCGATTCGATGTGATGTGCTGGGGGCGATTCGATGTTCTGGGGAGATGTGATGCGATTGGGCAATGGGATTCGAGGTGTTGGGGTGAAGCGATTCGATGTGCTGATGCGATTCGATGTGTTGGGGTGATGCAATGTGCTTTGGGCGATGCAATGTGCTTTGGGCGATGCATTGTGCTGGGGGTGATTCAATGTGCTGGGGGAGTTGCGATTCGATGTGCTGGGGGAGATGCGATTCTATGTGCTGGGGGAGATGCGATTCTATGTGCTGGGGGCAATGTGATGTAATATGCTGGGGGCGATGCGATGTGATTTGATGTGATGTGCTGTGGGCGATGCGATTCGATGTGTTGGGGGTGATGCAATGTGCTTTGGGGAGAGTCGATGTTCTGGGGAGATGCGATGCGATTGGGCGATGGGATTCGATGTGTTGGGGCGAAGCGATTCGATGTGCTGATGCGATTCGATGTTTTGGGGGTGATGCAATGTGCTTTGGGCGATGCGATGTGCTGGGGAGATGCGATTCGATGTGCTGGGGCCAATATGATGTGCTGGGGGCGAATCGATGTGCTGGGGTGATGCAATGTGCTGGGGGTTATGCGATTCGATGTTCTGGGGAGATGCGATTCGATGTGCTGGGGCGATGCGATGTGCTTGGGTGATGTGTTTCGATGCGATGTGGTGGGGCAAAGCGATTTGATGTGCTGATGTGATTCGATGTGTTGGGGGTGATGCAATGTGCTGGGGCGATGCGATTCGATGTGATGATGCAATTCGAAGTGTTGGGGTGATGCAATGTGCTGGGGTGATGTGATTCGATGTTCCGGGGAGATGCGATTCGATGTGCTGGGGCGATTCAATGCAATGGGCTTGGGTGATGTGATTCGATGCAATGTGTTGGGGCGGCGCGATTCGATGTTCTGATGCGATTTGATGTGTTGGGGTGATGCAATGTGCTTTGGGCGATGCAATTTGCTGGGGGCGATTCAATGTGCTGGGGGAGATGCGATTCGATGTTCTGGGGAGATGCGATTCCATGTGCTTTGGGCATTTCGATGCGCTGGGGGTGATGCAATGTGCTGGGGGAGATGCAATGTGATGGGGAGATGCGATTCGATTTGCTGGGGCGATGAGATGTGCTGGGGTGATGCGATTCGATGTACTGATACAATTCGAAGTGTTGAGGGTGATGCAATGTGCTGGGGGTGATGCGATTCAATGTTCTGGGGGAGATGCGATGCGATGTGCTTGGGTGTTGCGATTTGATGTTCTGGGAGAGATGCGATTCAATGTGCTGGGGCGATTCAATGCGATGTTCTTGGGTGATGCGATTTGATGCAATCTGTTGGGGGCGACGCGATTCGAAGTTCTGATGCGATTTGATGTGTCGGGGTGATGCAATGTGCTTTGGGCGATGCGATGAGAAGTGTTGGGGGAGATGCGATTCGATGTGCTGGGGGCGTTGTGATGCAATGTGCTGGGGCAATGCGATTTTACAGGGGGGGGTGATGCGATGTGCTGGGGGAATATTTTCTTATTTTTAACCCGATTATCTATGTAACATAGAGAAAGTTGTTTGTGCAAATAGTTGTAAATAAGCAGTTTTTTTAAATACTCCCACCATCCCATCTAAGGCCCCATTCACACATGCGGACATTATGTGCGTATTTCATCCATCCGTTTACGGATGAAGTACGGACATGCATGCATTCCTATGAGATAGCGGGAGTCGGCGGATGAACATCCGCAAACACCCGATATCGTCCACTTCCGCAATTGTCCGATTCTGCAGACGGAGGAAAATCCTATTTTTCTATCCGTCTGCAGAGCGGATCGGATGAACACGGACAGACGATCCCCCATAGAGGAGAGCGGAGAGCTGACAGGGCGGTCCATGCACAGTGTACTGGGACCGCCCTGTTATCCTCCGGCTCAGCGGGGACAACAGAGCGATCCCCGCTGAGCAAGCAGGTCATCACGGGGCGGATCATTACTAAAACATCCCGTGTGAAAGGGGCCTAACACCAAAACACAAGCACAATTTTTCAAAATTAATATGCACAGTTTGAACTTCATGAAGTCGTCTTCAATACGTCTAGATGCATAAATGAATTGTGTTGCTGACATTATTATTTATTTAATTATATTTTTTTCTTTTTAAATGAAAAGCTGTACAGAAAAAAGGATCAGCTGAGTGTAGATATGTGTGTGTGTGTATATGTACAGAACACGATATATATATATAGTGTGTGTGTGTGTTTCTTGAATAATATTTCTTGTACATGCAGTATATTTACTGGTTCCTGGAGGGAGGAGTGTAATGCACAGCGGGGGAAGCTTCTCATTCGCCAGGAGCGATCGAGAGGGGATGGCCAGAAACCAACAGCCATCCCCTCATCCCGGATTGCTCCTGAAGCGAAACGGACCACCGCATCCAGCGGGAGGGGGGTCCGATCGGACCCCCCACCCACTGGAAGGCAAGCACGTACATGTACGTGCTTTCATAGTTTCATAGTTAGTTAGGTTGAAAAAGGACACCAGTCCATCCAGTTCAACCTGAGTGAGTGCCTACAATTGTCCCTATTCCTGTACATTGCACACTCACATTGGTCCCTACCCTCAAGGAGCTCACAATCCAAGGTCCCCATGCATATACTAGGGCCAATTTTGGACAGAGGCCAAATAACCTACCTGCATGTCTTTGGATTGTGGGAGGAAACCGGAGTACCCGGAGAAAACCCACACAGACACAGGGAGAACATGCAAACTCCAAGCAGGTAGTGTTGTGGTTGGGATTTGAACCAGTGACCCTTCTTATTCCTAGGTGAGAGTGCTAACCACTACACCACTGTGCTGCCCTTGTGCCTGTTGGTGCCATTGCACCGACGTACATTGCCATGCGGCGGTCCTTAAGTGGTTAAGGATGATAAAATAAATTGTCTAACATGCTATAGAAGCAGTGTCAGAGTTATGAGCTTTAATCATAACTCATTGCTTGGGTTCATCACTGAATTTTGTGGACCCAAAAATATTGCTTGACTGCTTTAGGAATGAAAAAGTATATAGCTCAATTAACTGCCTGAGTTATGAGCTTTAATCAGAACTAATATGTGCCTTTGCTTAGGATAACCTCCGCCCGTTAACCACGCAAATAAAAGGCGCTTAGCATTAAAGAATATGCTTTCTACCTGGGAGTTGTGGAATTTAAGCAGCTGTTCTAAAAGGTATTAAATCAATAAAACCGCTAAAAGGTATTAAATCAATAAAACCACTAAAAAACATTAAACAAAAATCTGCGAGGTGGATGGATAAATCAATTCACCCGTAGAAAACAGCGCATAATATTCAAATAGAAGAAAAGAAATTATATACAAATTGCGCTAGTGCAACCTATTGTTCTATGGAAAGAATATTTCTATCTTCCCAAATGTAACCATACAATCACAATATTGTCCATGAACACTGTCCATATATCTAAATTGTACTGAGTACTTAGGATAGTTTCAGGAAACGAATTGAAACAGGATATCTATTTCAGTCCATCCACAGACAATAAAATTAATAGCCAAAACAAAAACAGAATGTCCTGGTATAAATCAAGAGGAGTGTACGATGCAATCCTCCCTTAATATGAAAAAACAGTGATCACGAATTTGCTGGGGTACAATCTCAAGACTGGGGTGACCCCCCCTTAGTAATGCTCTTACCAGATATGCCTGGTTACATAGGCTCTTCGAAAATACTCCTCATCCGCTCGATTTCATCCGGTTCGTCTGCCCTAGGTAATACACGGTCGGATGTGCTTAGATACGCGGGCTCTCAGATGTTCCTCATCGGCTGGATCCCATCCACTGCATACACGATCGGATGTGCTTGGTTACACGGGCTCTCAGATGTTACTCATCGGCTGGATCCCATCCACTGCATAAGTGCCGGGTGATTCAAGATCTCCGAAAGAAGCAATTACGGGAAACAAACATAGCGTAATACTGTCTTATGAAAACACAATTTATTTAAATAAAAATGTTGCACTCACACAAAGTTAATTCTTTAAAGCATTGGTTCACTCAGCGTGCATAGTTCTTAATCACAGTCTCAGGGGAAATAATAGCATCAGCCGCTAATGGCCGTCACCACTTAGTAGTTCACGGTTAAAGCTGTGCGACTCTTCCTCCCTCCTGTCAGTTCCTCTATGCTGCGAACGTGTGCTACCACCCTGACGCGTTTCGTCGTATTGACATCATCTGAGGGTGGGGGCAATCAGTCCTGACTACACTTAAATACGTGCGGTATTAACCCTTCGTGAACATGTATAAATGTATAGCGGTTAATCTATCTATATTATGTACGTTGCTCTCTTTGACAGAATACCTGTCATAGGCTTTCATAAACGATGTTTTTAAGGGAACCATTTCATTACACAGAAAAAATTTTTTTAACAAACGAAATATTAAGAATTGGAAGAATTCAAAAAATAAATTGAAAAATATATAAGTTTAAAAAATCCCAGACATTAGATTAAAACCTCAGGAGAGATAAAAACAAAATTACAGATAAAAACCACAAACGATCTTATTACCCTCACACACTCTACCAATATGGCCATGTCGGATTTCTGATAATGTACTGATATGCTAACAATCATGATGTTTACAAAATCCGGCGCATATATCCCAATCACTTGTGTTTCTTTAAACGAGGGGATTCCCGTCACGTTGATCTAGATACTTCAAGTTTAAACGATAAACTTTATTATACAGGAGATGCATAAAGAAAAAGGATTCGCAACCTTTTATGGTCTGTCTCCTATTTTTTCTGATAATAAGGTCAAGCAACAGCCTCAACTGACACTGACTTATATTACCAAGCTCTTCATGCAGAAAGAGGCGAGCCGTCCATCACGAGCCTCCCATTAAAACCATCGCTGATACGATGAGTGGGTTATACACGGTACAATCTCTGTGATGCGACGGGAATTTTTTATGACTATTATTGGCTACTTCCAGTGCCGCTATCCTCAATCTACCTTACATGCGACGTTGTGGCTTATGTATTGTACATGTATATGTGGCATTATATATTTATGTGGCTAAGATATAATATATTTAAAATTCTAATTAAACAAACTTGCTGCCTGTCTCCGTTAATTAACTCATTATGGTAAAAATTCACATATTAAAATCTGACTTCCACGTATACTAACAACCTGCATAAAATAATGATATTTCCTATTTGTCATCTACATAATATAAAATATAAAATATAAAATATAGAATGTAAAATGCAACTAATCCCTTCTCTTAACGTCAGGGTACTATCACCTTAATGAAAAGTGCCTGTGCGACTCATAAATTCAATGTCTAGTCACCTGACACAGTAATACTAATCAAGGGTGACCAATAAGACCCCAATATTTCCGAACATGGCTGTAATAAAAATTATCATAAAAAAGTTCTATGATTAAAAGTTGGTAATAAAAGTTGGTAATTAAACAGGTTTAGTGCTAAAAGTATTAGTAGTAGAAAAGTTGTTATTCACGTAATCTGGATATTAAGCCCCCTTTAAAACAGCTTTAAAAATCACTTATAAAACAATTAACGTCTAATTCAACGTTTAACCCATTAGGAGTCAGAGTGTTCATCCGATATATCCATTGGGATTCTTTTTTGGACACTTCGCGGACCATATTTGATCCACGCCAATTAGGGTGAACTCTATCAACTCCCCAGAATTTTAGTAGAGATGGGTCTCTGTTGTGATGTTTTTTAAAATGAAGAGACACGCTGTGATCACTAAATCCGATTTCTATATTGTACATATGTTCGGATATGCGTTTCCTTAGGGTCCTTTTAGTTCTTCCCACATACATGAGCCCACATGGGCACTGTAGTACGTATACCACGTGCGTGGAGCTACATGTAATAAAATCTTTTATTACCATTAACCTGTTATTCCCTGTGGATATGAACTCGGTCATACCTCTAATTAGGCTATTTTGCTTCATACAGGGTTGGCACCTTCTACATGAAAAAAACCCGTCCCTATTCCAGAAAGTTTCTGTTTTTTTGGGGGGATTCAACACTTTCTTCACTACCTGATCTCCAAAGTTGGGGGCTTTTCTGTATATGAATGAAGGACGAGATGGTAACACCTGTCCTAACGTTTTATCTAGACATAGGACATGCCAGTGACGATTTAATATCGTTTCCACTTCTTTATACTGGGCATGGAAGTCTGAGATGAATCCCCATTCTTGACAGGGAGCCTTGTCTTGCAATTTATTTTCTAGACATTCATCTCGGGAAATTTTAGCTATTTCCGATACTGTTTTGTTCAGAGATGCTTCATTGTACCCCTTTTCTATAAAACGATTCTTAATAATATCCGATTGCGGGTAAAAATCGCTATCCAAGGTGCAGTTGCGCCGTATACGCATAATCTGGCCTTTAGGGATATTTTTAAGCCACAATGGATGATGTCCACTTTTTATAGGTAAATAACTGTTCCTATCAGTAGGCTTGAAATATGCTTTGGTGATTAAACCCGTTCCCTGTTTGATTATATCCACGTCAAGATAATGTATTTTTTCTGAACTGTGTTCGTATTCCAAACAAATATTATTCTTGTT
The DNA here is from genome assembly GCF_037356315.1 of Lithobates pipiens. Classification (NCBI taxonomy): domain Eukaryota; kingdom Metazoa; phylum Chordata; class Amphibia; order Anura; family Ranidae; genus Lithobates; species Lithobates pipiens. The sequence goes on along the minus strand of NW_027507789.1, from coordinate 80,283,606 downwards.
GTTATTCAATTGGGACATGAATTCATGTAGTGAGCTTTCTGAACCTTCCCAAATAATCAGGAGGTCATCAATGAATCTTTTGTAGAATACTAAAGATGACTTATATTGCTGTTGCTGTGAGAAAATTACGCGGTCCTCCCATTCCGACATGAACAGGTTCGCGATGCTGGGAGCAAATTTAGCTCCCATGGCCACGCCCCTTTTTTGTGAGTAAAAATTCTGGTTGTACCAGAAGTAATTTTGTGATAAACAAAAATCTAAAGCTTGTCCCAAAAATACCTTTTGTTCATGGGGGATATCATTCCTCTGACTTAAAGCCCAATTCAGGGCCAAAAGGGCGTCGTCGTGTTGGATAATACTATATAGGGATGCCACGTCAGCTGTCACTAGGTGGATCTCTCCTCCTTCTCTCAATTTGATCTGACTCATTAGTTGCAATAAATTCTTAGTGTCTTTCAAATATGCTTTTGTACTTTGGACACTCATCTGTAGGAATCTATCTAAATATTGACCCAATCTTGCTGTCACAGAGCCAATACAGTTGACGATTGGTCTGGCCGGGGGTACAGTCGGATTTTTGTGTACCTTGGGCAATGTGTAGATAGTCGGTATTCTACAGTGACCGGGTACCAGAAATCTCGACTCCTTCACATTCAACACCTTGTTTTTTACTCCCAATAATACTAATTTTTCTAGATTTTGATAATACAGCACAGTGGGATCCTTTCTTAATAGCTCATACGTGTCTTTGTCAGATAGCATCTTTTCTAATTGTGATTCGTAAAAAGTTTTGTCTAAAATCACTACCCCCCCTCCCTTATCTGCAGGTCTGATTACTATATCCTTCCTCATTTCCAATGCTTTGATCCCATCCTGTAAATGATGTGGATTTAAATTCTTTTTTGGCAAAATGGTCTCTAGGTCCTTCAAAATCAGATTTTTAAATACATCAACATGCTGGTTAGCAGAGTTCAATGGGTTGAACAAAGACTTATTCTTCAACCCGCTATCTATTCCTATTGTACTAACTGGCATGGTGATTCTATTCGTAGTATTATTATTTAGAAAATATTTCTTTATATTAATTTTCCTAATATATTTATGGATGTCCATATAGACATTAAATTTATTTATGGCTTTCCTCGGCGCACATTTTAGTCCCAACTGTAGAATATTGGATTCTTTAGCTGTTAATGTGGCACTACTTAAGTTGTAGATTCCGGTTGATCCAGGTCTCGCCTTCTTTTTTTGGACTCGCCGGCCTGCTCTACAACCCCTTTTCCATCTCCTATCTGATTGATCCTTCCTGGTGCTCCTTCCCCTACTTGAGGAGGTCCTCCCCCTACAGTGTGTTGTGATTGGGGAATTTTTTGCGGAGGTTGTGGGTTGGTATAATTCTGTGGGGGATTCCACCATCCCTGCTGAGGTCTTGGGGGACCCATGTTGTACTGGGGGGCATTGCTGTAAGGAGGCTTCCTGCCCATCCCCCGCGGTCTCCATCTCCCTCTCCACCCTCCTCTCCCTAAAAAAGGACGAGGGGGGTTATCTTGAATCCTTATATTATCTCTTAGGGGTTCAAATCTATTAGATAACGGGAACCCCTGCTGATAATCTACATATCTGGATTGCGGATACGCGGTTGGTCTCTCCATATATTCTTCAGGTCTAGGGCCTCTTTGGGGGTTACCTCGCTTCCCTTTTCTTTTAAAACGTTGATCTACGTAAACCCATCTTTGCTCCTCATGCTTTGGGGTAGATTGGTTGTCGGGACAGAGGTAATTATCAGATCCCCTAATACCTGGAGTGCCCGGGATAACCTCTCTAGGGATTACGTTCTCTGTAGGTTTATTCATTAATTTGCTTTGCCATATGTAAATATTTTCATTCCTAAAATCATTTAAATCCCTATGGAATTTTTTGACTTTCTTTTTTTGGGTGTCAGTGTCAATTTTTTCCAATTTTTTGTTTATATTAGAATTAAAATCCATCCATTGTTGTGTTTCCCTGATACTCGCTAATTCATTAGATAATTCTTCTATCTGTTTCTTTAGTTTTTGCATTTTTCTCTCCTTCCTTCTCAAAACTAATTGCTGAAGTTTAAAACCCACCCCATTAAAAAAATCCAACCATTCTCTCATGGATTCCTCATCATCTAATCCGTCTTGTGGTGTTACCTCCCACCTTAAACTACGTACAATAATATTCTCTTTCAAATATTGCTCGAGGGTACATATATCCCACCAGGTTCGTACCTGCTTTTCTAATGCATTCCCAAGGGCTTGCAAGACTTCTTTATAATCATTAGTTTCCACCGATTCTCTATTTGTAGCAAAAATTGAACCAATGTCTATATGTCGGTTTGATAAAAATTCCACAGCTTCCATAGCTGCCTTATTTAGGAAATAAACTGAACAAATATGTGCCTTTGCTTAGGATAACCTCCGCCCGTTAACCACGCAAATAAAAGGCGCTTAGCATTAAAGAATATGCTTTCTACCTGGGAGTTGTGGAATTTAAGCAGCTGTTCTAAAAGGTATTAAATCAATAAAACCGCTAAAAGGTATTAAATCAATAAAACCACTAAAAAACATTAAACAAAAATCTGCGAGGTGGATGGATAAATCAATTCACCCGTAGAAAACAGCGCATAATATTCAAATAGAAGAAAAGAAATTATATACAAATTGCGCTAGTGCAACCTATTGTTCTATGGAAAGAATATTTCTATCTTCCCAAATGTAACCATACAATCACAATATTGTCCATGAACACTGTCCATATATCTAAATTGTACTGAGTACTTAGGATAGTTTCAGGAAACGAATTGAAACAGGATATCTATTTCAGTCCATCCACAGACAATAAAATTAATAGCCAAAACAAAAACAGAATGTCCTGGTATAAATCAAGAGGAGTGTACGATGCAATCCTCCCTTAATATGAAAAAACAGTGATCACGAATTTGCTGGGGTACAATCTCAAGACTGGGGTGACCCCCCCTTAGTAATGCTCTTACCAGATATGCCTGGTTACATAGGCTCTTCGAAAATACTCCTCATCCGCTCGATTTCATCCGGTTCGTCTGCCCTAGGTAATACACGGTCGGATGTGCTTAGATACGCGGGCTCTCAGATGTTCCTCATCGGCTGGATCCCATCCACTGCATACACGATCGGATGTGCTTGGTTACACGGGCTCTCAGATGTTACTCATCGGCTGGATCCCATCCACTGCATAAGTGCCGGGTGATTCAAGATCTCCGAAAGAAGCAATTACGGGAAACAAACATAGCGTAATACTGTCTTATGAAAACACAATTTATTTAAATAAAAATGTTGCACTCACACAAAGTTAATTCTTTAAAGCATTGGTTCACTCAGCGTGCATAGTTCTTAATCACAGTCTCAGGGGAAATAATAGCATCAGCCGCTAATGGCCGTCACCACTTAGTAGTTCACGGTTAAAGCTGTGCGACTCTTCCTCCCTCCTGTCAGTTCCTCTATGCTGCGAACGTGTGCTACCACCCTGACGCGTTTCGTCGTATTGACATCATCTGAGGGTGGGGGCAATCAGTCCTGACTACACTTAAATACGTGCGGATGATGTCAATACGACGAAACGCGTCAGGGTGGTAGCACACGTTCGCAGCATAGAGGAACTGACAGGAGGGAGGAAGAGTCGCACAGCTTTAACCGTGAACTACTAAGTGGTGACGGCCATTAGCGGCTGATGCTATTATTTCCCCTGAGACTGTGATTAAGAACTATGCACGCTGAGTGAACCAATGCTTTAAAGAATTAACTTTGTGTGAGTGCAACATTTTTATTTAAATAAATTGTGTTTTCATAAGACAGTATTACGCTATGTTTGTTTCCCGTAATTGCTTCTTTCGGAGATCTTGAATCACCCGGCACTTATGCAGTGGATGGGATCCAGCCGATGAGTAACATCTGAGAGCCCGTGTAACCAAGCACATCCGATCGTGTATGCAGTGGATGGGATCCAGCCGATGAGGAACATCTGAGAGCCCGCGTATCTAAGCACATCCGACCGTGTATTACCTAGGGCAGACGAACCGGATGAAATCGAGCGGATGAGGAGTATTTTCGAAGAGCCTATGTAACCAGGCATATCTGGTAAGAGCATTACTAAGGGGGGGTCACCCCAGTCTTGAGATTGTACCCCAGCAAATTCGTGATCACTGTTTTTTCATATTAAGGGAGGATTGCATCGTACACTCCTCTTGATTTATACCAGGACATTCTGTTTTTGTTTTGGCTATTAATTTTATTGTCTGTGGATGGACTGAAATAGATATCCTGTTTCAATTCGTTTCCTGAAACTATCCTAAGTACTCAGTACAATTTAGATATATGGACAGTGTTCATGGACAATATTGTGATTGTATGGTTACATTTGGGAAGATAGAAATATTCTTTCCATAGAACAATAGGTTGCACTAGCGCAATTTGTATATAATTTCTTTTCTTCTATTTGAATATTATGCGCTGTTTTCTACGGGTGAATTGATTTATCCATCCACCTCGCAGATTTTTGTTTAATGTTTTTTAGTGGTTTTATTGATTTAATACCTTTTAGCGGTTTTATTGATTTAATACCTTTTAGAACAGCTGCTTAAATTCCACAACTCCCAGGTAGAAAGCATATTCTTTAATGCTAAGCGCCTTTTATTTGCGTGGTTAACGGGCGGAGGTTATCCTAAGCAAAGGCACATATTTGTTCAGTTTATTTCCTAAATAAGGCAGCTATGGAAGCTGTGGAATTTTTATCAAACCGACATATAGACATTGGTTCAATTTTTGCTACAAATAGAGAATCGGTGGAAACTAATGATTATAAAGAAGTCTTGCAAGCCCTTGGGAATGCATTAGAAAAGCAGGTACGAACCTGGTGGGATATATGTACCCTCGAGCAATATTTGAAAGAGAATATTATTGTACGTAGTTTAAGGTGGGAGGTAACACCACAAGACGGATTAGATGATGAGGAATCCATGAGAGAATGGTTGGATTTTTTTAATGGGGTGGGTTTTAAACTTCAGCAATTAGTTTTGAGAAGGAAGGAGAGAAAAATGCAAAAACTAAAGAAACAGATAGAAGAATTATCTAATGAATTAGCGAGTATCAGGGAAACACAACAATGGATGGATTTTAATTCTAATATAAACAAAAAATTGGAAAAAATTGACACTGACACCCAAAAAAAGAAAGTCAAAAAATTCCATAGGGATTTAAATGATTTTAGGAATGAAAATATTTACATATGGCAAAGCAAATTAATGAATAAACCTACAGAGAACGTAATCCCTAGAGAGGTTATCCCGGGCACTCCAGGTATTAGGGGATCTGATAATTACCTCTGTCCCGACAACCAATCTACCCCAAAGCATGAGGAGCAAAGATGGGTTTACGTAGATCAACGTTTTAAAAGAAAAGGGAAGCGAGGTAACCCCCAAAGAGGCCCTAGACCTGAAGAATATATGGAGAGACCAACCGCGTATCCGCAATCCAGATATGTAGATTATCAGCAGGGGTTCCCGTTATCTAATAGATTTGAACCCCTAAGAGATAATATAAGGATTCAAGATAACCCCCCTCGTCCTTTTTTAGGGAGAGGAGGGTGGAGAGGGAGATGGAGACCGCGGGGGATGGGCAGGAAGCCTCCTTACAGCAATGCCCCCCAGTACAACATGGGTCCCCCAAGACCTCAGCAGGGATGGTGGAATCCCCCACAGAATTATACCAACCCACAACCTCCGCAAAAAATTCCCCAATCACAACACACTGTAGGGGGAGGACCTCCTCAAGTAGGGGAAGGAGCACCAGGAAGGATCAATCAGATAGGAGATGGAAAAGGGGTTGTAGAGCAGGCCGGCGAGTCCAAAAAAAGAAGGCGAGACCTGGATCAACCGGAATCTACAACTTAAGTAGTGCCACATTAACAGCTAAAGAATCCAATATTCTACAGTTGGGACTAAAATGTGCGCCGAGGAAAGCCATAAATAAATTTAATGTCTATATGGACATCCATAAATATATTAGGAAAATTAATATAAAGAAATATTTTCTAAATAATAATACTACGAATAGAATCACCATGCCAGTTAGTACAATAGGAATAGATAGCGGGTTGAAGAATAAGTCTTTGTTCAACCCATTGAACTCTGCTAACCAGCATGTTGATGTATTTAAAAATCTGATTTTGAAGGACCTAGAGACCATTTTGCCAAAAAAGAATTTAAATCCACATCATTTACAGGATGGGATCAAAGCATTGGAAATGAGGAAGGATATAGTAATCAGACCTGCAGATAAGGGAGGGGGGGTAGTGATTTTAGACAAAACTTTTTACGAATCACAATTAGAAAAGATGCTATCTGACAAAGACACGTATGAGCTATTAAGAAAGGATCCCACTGTGCTGTATTATCAAAATCTAGAAAAATTAGTATTATTGGGAGTAAAAAACAAGGTGTTGAATGTGAAGGAGTCGAGATTTCTGGTACCCGGTCACTGTAGAATACCGACTATCTACACATTGCCCAAGGTACACAAAAATCCGACTGTACCCCCGGCCAGACCAATCGTCAACTGTATTGGCTCTGTGACAGCAAGATTGGGTCAATATTTAGATAGATTCCTACAGATGAGTGTCCAAAGTACAAAAGCATATTTGAAAGACACTAAGAATTTATTGCAACTAATGAGTCAGATCAAATTGAGAGAAGGAGGAGAGATCCACCTAGTGACAGCTGACGTGGCATCCCTATATAGTATTATCCAACACGACGACGCCCTTTTGGCCCTGAATTGGGCTTTAAGTCAGAGGAATGATATCCCCCATGAACAAAAGGTATTTTTGGGACAAGCTTTAGATTTTTGTTTATCACAAAATTACTTCTGGTACAACCAGAATTTTTACTCACAAAAAAGGGGCGTGGCCATGGGAGCTAAATTTGCTCCCAGCATCGCGAACCTGTTCATGTCGGAATGGGAGGACCGCGTAATTTTCTCACAGCAACAGCAATATAAGTCATCTTTAGTATTCTACAAAAGATTCATTGATGACCTCCTGATTATTTGGGAAGGTTCAGAAAGCTCACTACATGAATTCATGTCCCAATTGAATAACAACAAGAATAATATTTGTTTGGAATACGAACACAGTTCAGAAAAAATACATTATCTTGACGTGGATATAATCAAACAGGGAACGGGTTTAATCACCAAAGCATATTTCAAGCCTACTGATAGGAACAGTTATTTACCTATAAAAAGTGGACATCATCCATTGTGGCTTAAAAATATCCCTAAAGGCCAGATTATGCGTATACGGCGCAACTGCACCTTGGATAGCGATTTTTACCCGCAATCGGATATTATTAAGAATCGTTTTATAGAAAAGGGGTACAATGAAGCATCTCTGAACAAAACAGTATCGGAAATAGCTAAAATTTCCCGAGATGAATGTCTAGAAAATAAATTGCAAGACAAGGCTCCCTGTCAAGAATGGGGATTCATCTCAGACTTCCATGCCCAGTATAAAGAAGTGGAAACGATATTAAATCGTCACTGGCATGTCCTATGTCTAGATAAAACGTTAGGACAGGTGTTACCATCTCGTCCTTCATTCATATACAGAAAAGCCCCCAACTTTGGAGATCAGGTAGTGAAGAAAGTGTTGAATCCCCCCAAAAAAACAGAAACTTTCTGGAATAGGGACGGGTTTTTTTCATGTAGAAGGTGCCAACCCTGTATGAAGCAAAATAGCCTAATTAGAGGTATGACCGAGTTCATATCCACAGGGAATAACAGGTTAATGGTAATAAAAGATTTTATTACATGTAGCTCCACGCACGTGGTATACGTACTACAGTGCCCATGTGGGCTCATGTATGTGGGAAGAACTAAAAGGACCCTAAGGAAACGCATATCCGAACATATGTACAATATAGAAATCGGATTTAGTGATCACAGCGTGTCTCTTCATTTTAAAAAACATCACAACAGAGACCCATCTCTACTAAAATTCTGGGGAGTTGATAGAGTTCACCCTAATTGGCGTGGATCAAATATGGTCCGCGAAGTGTCCAAAAAAGAATCCCAATGGATATATCGGATGAACACTCTGACTCCTAATGGGTTAAACGTTGAATTAGACGTTAATTGTTTTATAAGTGATTTTTAAAGCTGTTTTAAAGGGGGCTTAATATCCAGATTACGTGAATAACAACTTTTCTACTACTAATACTTTTAGCACTAAACCTGTTTAATTACCAACTTTTATTACCAACTTTTAATCATAGAACTTTTTTATGATAATTTTTATTACAGCCATGTTCGGAAATATTGGGGTCTTATTGGTCACCCTTGATTAGTATTACTGTGTCAGGTGACTAGACATTGAATTTATGAGTCGCACAGGCACTTTTCATTAAGGTGATAGTACCCTGACGTTAAGAGAAGGGATTAGTTGCATTTTACATTCTATATTTTATATTTTATATTTTATATTATGTAGATGACAAATAGGAAATATCATTATTTTATGCAGGTTGTTAGTATACGTGGAAGTCAGATTTTAATATGTGAATTTTTACCATAATGAGTTAATTAACGGAGACAGGCAGCAAGTTTGTTTAATTAGAATTTTAAATATATTATATCTTAGCCACATAAATATATAATGCCACATATACATGTACAATACATAAGCCACAACGTCGCATGTAAGGTAGATTGAGGATAGCGGCACTGGAAGTAGCCAATAATAGTCATAAAAAATTCCCGTCGCATCACAGAGATTGTACCGTGTATAACCCACTCATCGTATCAGCGATGGTTTTAATGGGAGGCTCGTGATGGACGGCTCGCCTCTTTCTGCATGAAGAGCTTGGTAATATAAGTCAGTGTCAGTTGAGGCTGTTGCTTGACCTTATTATCAGAAAAAATAGGAGACAGACCATAAAAGGTTGCGAATTCTTTTTCTTTATGCATCTCCTGTATAATAAAGTTTATCGTTTAAACTTGAAGTATCTAGATCAACGTGACGGGAATCCCCTCGTTTAAAGAAACACAAGTGATTGGGATATATGCGCCGGATTTTGTAAACATCATGATTGTTAGCATATCAGTACATTATCAGAAATCCGACATGGCCATATTGGTAGAGTGTGTGAGGGTAATAAGATCGTTTGTGGTTTTTATCTGTAATTTTGTTTTTATCTCTCCTGAGGTTTTAATCTAATGTCTGGGATTTTTTAAACTTATATATTTTTCAATTTATTTTTTGAATTCTTCCAATTCTTAATATTTCGTTTGTTAAAAAATTTTTTTCTGTGTAATGAAATGGTTCCCTTAAAAACATCGTTTATGAAAGCCTATGACAGGTATTCTGTCAAAGAGAGCAACGTACATAATATAGATAGATTAACCGCTATACATTTATACATGTTCACGAAGGGTTAATACCGCACGTATTTAAGTGTAGTCAGGACTGATTGCCCCCACCCTCAGATGATGTCAATACGACGAAACGCGTCAGGGTGGTAGCACACGTTCGCAGCATAGAGGAACTGACAGGAGGGAGGAAGAGTCGCACAGCTTTAACCGTGAACTACTAAGTGGTGACGGCCATTAGCGGCTGATGCTATTATTTCCCCTGAGACTGTGATTAAGAACTATGCACGCTGAGTGAACCAATGCTTTAAAGAATTAACTTTGTGTGAGTGCAACATTTTTATTTAAATAAATTGTGTTTTCATAAGACAGTATTACGCTATGTTTGTTTCCCGTAATTGCTTCTTTCGGAGATCTTGAATCACCCGGCACTTATGCAGTGGATGGGATCCAGCCGATGAGTAACATCTGAGAGCCCGTGTAACCAAGCACATCCGATCGTGTATGCAGTGGATGGGATCCAGCCGATGAGGAACATCTGAGAGCCCGCGTATCTAAGCACATCCGACCGTGTATTACCTAGGGCAGACGAACCGGATGAAATCGAGCGGATGAGGAGTATTTTCGAAGAGCCTATGTAACCAGGCATATCTGGTAAGAGCATTACTAAGGGGGGGTCACCCCAGTCTTGAGATTGTACCCCAGCAAATTCGTGATCACTGTTTTTTCATATTAAGGGAGGATTGCATCGTACACTCCTCTTGATTTATACCAGGACATTCTGTTTTTGTTTTGGCTATTAATTTTATTGTCTGTGGATGGACTGAAATAGATATCCTGTTTCAATTCGTTTCCTGAAACTATCCTAAGTACTCAGTACAATTTAGATATATGGACAGTGTTCATGGACAATATTGTGATTGTATGGTTACATTTGGGAAGATAGAAATATTCTTTCCATAGAACAATAGGTTGCACTAGCGCAATTTGTATATAATTTCTTTTCTTCTATTTGAATATTATGCGCTGTTTTCTACGGGTGAATTGATTTATCCATCCACCTCGCAGATTTTTGTTTAATGTTTAATCAGAACTCATTGCTTGGGTTTACCCACTGAATTTTGTGGACCCAAAAATATTGCTGGATGGAGTTAGGAATAAGAAAGAGAGCAGGGATTTCAGTCTGATCCCTCTTGGGAAAGTCTACAGAGAGCCCCCGCTCTCTGGAAGTAAAGGGCGGCTGTTGGAAGACCATCTTACATTTCAATTGTAAGCTATAATTAATCCTCTAGTCTGGTTGCTAGGTTGTTCTGAAGTAGAAGGCTGAGGGACTGGGTCAATCTCAGTTCGTGCTGGACTTGCGGAAGAGTGCTCATTCCTCTGAGAAGGCCGGGCTAGATCTGATTCAGTCTCTCTTCCAACTGCTTCTAGGGCAACATGGCAGGCAGTCCAAATGTTTGGTTATGGCCTATGAAGTGAATGGCAGATCCTATTCTAACTATTCATCCTTTCTTCCTGGGAATTCGGTGTTTTGATCTTGGAATGGTTCTTAGCTTTTCTTGGTTAGAGTATGAGGGCACCATACTACAGCCAACAAACTTTGGCCAGGCCAAAATCAACATGCCCTATTCTTGGTTCAGACTTTAGGGACTGGGTCAAGATGTCTTCTCCCCATAGGGGAAAAGGTATGACACATGCCATTCCCACACAAATAGGTTTAAACGTCCATAATTTAAACCATATGAAAGTTTTCAATGAAAACTATTCATTAATGTCCATGTATAGTGTAGCCAGTAGCAAGCAAAAACAGAGTAGGGTTCAGGCACAATGCACATAGATATCACTTGCTGCCCATTTGCTAGAGCGGGATTTAGACAGGACCCCCTCCCAAGCCCACTGTAGCATTGTTTGTATATAATGCTGTTAACTAACCGTTTGCTGCTCATTAGTATGCCCACCTTGGAGCAGTGTAGAATGCATTGCCAGTGATTTCCCCTTGCGCATATGCTCTGTGGTCCCAACAGAGCAGATTTCATAGGGAATGTAAATAGTAAATGGCTGCTCTACTAGAGCCGGCCTTTGGTTTATATGAAATTCAAATGATGTGTTGTGCAATCAAGCCCACTGAAGCATTGTTTGTTTACAATGCCATTAATTCCCCTCCAATACTCATTTATATGCCCAACTTGGAGCAGTGTAGAATGCATTGCAAATGATTTCACCTTGCGCATATGCTTTTTGTGGTCCCAACAAAGCAGCATTCATAAGCAATGCAGATAGTGATTGGCTGCTCTAGGGGAGCCAGTTATATGAAATGCAAATGATGTTTTGCACAATCAAGCCCACTGTAGCATTGGTTTTATACAATGCCATTAATTTGCCCTTTGCTGCTGATTCATACCCAGTCTGGCGCAGCATAGAATGTATTGCGCCTGATTTCCCTTTTCAGGCTCTCTGTGGTCCCAACAGAGCAGTGTTCAGATGCAATGCACATAGATTTCTTGCTGCCCATTTGTTGCAGCTAGGCTTTCGACAGGACCCCCTCCCAAGCCCATGGTAGCATTGTTTGTATACAATGCCATTCATTTGCCCTTTGCTGCTGATTCATGCCCAGCCTGGCGCAGCATAGAATGCATTGCGATTGATTTCCCGTTGGTTTCCAGCTCTTTGTGGTCCCAACAGAGGAGTATTCAGACACAATGCACATAATTGATTTATTTTTATTTTTTTGTTAGGCTTTAGTACGGTTATTAGTTAGCATTAGAACCATATTGTTTAATGTGAAAATGATGTATATTTTTACTGCTGAATGCTTTATTTTTTTAGAAGCCAGGAAAGCATTTTATTGTTTTAAAATGCCTAGCTTGTCAATATTACAATTGAGTGCAGTGTGTTTTAAAGGTTGTTAATGCAATAATTGGGGCCCAAAGCCCCGTATCATCCTCCTTGTGTTTTTTAATGTTACCAATATCTCGTTGCAGATGACTGGAATGAGCACAAGATGTATGTGTGAAATGCTTCCACATGACCATAGTTTGGTGTCTTTGGTGTTATTTTTGTGAAACAATATAAAAGGCAATCGGAAATTCTGGATCTGCAGTCATTTCTTTCTTCCTTCTGACTGGAATGATCCAGTATGGCTGGGCTGCTGTTCGATCTAAAGTAAGTGAAGGGTACACATTTTTTTTCATTTTATACATTTATTTTTCTTTAAAGATGCATTTAGCCTTTAACTCCAGGGCACGTTCATCCCATTGGTGGTCAATGGGCAGCATGTCTCCCCTTGGTGGTCAATGGGCAGCATGTCTCCCCTTGGTGGTCAATGATGGGCAGCATGTCTCCCCTTGGTGGTCAATGATGGGCAGCACGTCTCCCCTTAGTGGTCAATGATAGGCAGCACGTCTCCCCTTGGTGGTCAATGATGGGCAGCACGTCTCCCCTTGATGCTCAATGATGGGCAGCACGTCTCCCCTTGGTGGTCAATGAGGATTCACTATTGAGTTGGCCCACCCTTTTGCAGCTACAACAGCTTCAATTCTTCTGGGCAGGCTGACCACAAGGTTTAGGTGTGTGTCTTTGGGATTGTTTGACCATTCTTCCAGGGAGAGCATTTGTGAAATCAGGCACTGATGTGGACGAGTAGGCTTGGCTCGGGATTCTCTGCTCTAATTCATCCCAAAGGTGTTCTATTGGGTTGAGGTCAAGAATCTGTCCAGCCCAGTAAAGCTCCTCCATCCCAAACTCGCTCATCCATGTCTTTTATGGATTAGTGACAGGAGGGAAGTTGGGGCTACTTCCCCAGGATAGAAGGGTGAGGCATTCACACGTGGTATCAACAAAATTCCAAGCTTCCAGGAATAGGAATTTCTCCAACTTTAGACAAGGCAGAGACCCCAAAAAGAATTGGAGGAGTACTCAGGCCACGTTTCTAAAGGCAAATAGAGAAGCCTCTCCAATAATCAGGAGGGGACAAAGTCCATTTGACAAAAGGCCACTGCAGCCAGGTTGAAGAGGTTTGCGGAGGTATCGGGCAGTCGTTGCGAAGATCCGTGGGTGGTTTCTACAGTCCGTTTTACCCATTTTTGGACCTTCCAAGATGTGCCCCCACAGGACTCGTTAGTTCTAACAAAAAGTCCAACTTCACAGCAGAAAGCGGAAGCTCTGCAGAAATATCTTCACATTCTTGTAGTACAACAGGCAGTTTTACCGGTCCCTCCCTCCGAGAGATTCATGGCATTCTATTCTCCTCTCTTCCTCATCCCCAAGAAGAGTGGAGAGTGGAGACCAGTGGTGGATCTGAAGAGGTTAAATCGTTTCATACAGCTCGACTCGTTCAAGATGGAATCCTTGCAGACGATCATCCAGATGGTCCAACCAGGAGACTGGATGGTATAGGTAGACTCGCAAGATGCTTATTTCCATGTTCCCGTGTTACCAGCGTTCCAAAGATTTTTGAGAGTGGCAATAGGCTCAACACATCTCCAGTTTCAATGCCTGCCTTTTGGCCTATGCACATCACCAAGGATATTCTCAAAAGTTCTAATTTCAGCCCTGGCACCTTCGAGTCTTTCACTTTTTGGATGACAATCTACTGCTAGCGTCCGATCAAGCCCAGCTACGGGACCACAAGGAGATTCTTCTGAGGACTCTGAGAGAGTTTGGATGGTTAGTAAATACAGAGAAGAGCCTCCTAACCCCTACTCAGGTGATGATTTACCTGGGTGCTCTATTCAGCACCAAGGCTGGTACAGTGCGCCTCCCTCCCCAGAAGGTGAAGGCGATTGTTCAGAAGATGGTCTACGTCAGATCTCTCTCCCACCTGTCAGCCTCGAATTGCTTGAGTTTAATCGGGACCATGGCGGCTTGCCTTCCAATGTTACCTTGGGCTCATTGGCATCTGAGGACTTTTCAATGGGGCTTTTTGACGCAGTGGAGGAAGAAGTCCCTATGTCAGAGAATATCAATTTCAGCTTCTATGAAGAGAAGTCTCCTCTGGGGGTCAAAGGAAGACCTCATTTCAGACAGCAACGAGTGGGCAGTGCACCCATCAGAGTTCAGTTGGATCATGAGTCTGCAGAAGCCACCAGAAATAGATCTCTTTGCTTCTCCAATGAATGCGAAGCTGCCGAGATTTCCATCCCGTCTGCCTCATCCCCGTGCAGAAGCAGTAGATGCCCTCTCGAGTCCGTGGCGATGCGAGACCGCATATGCGTTTCCCCCCAGACCCTTGATCGCAAAGTTTTTAATCAGATTATCAATGGAGCCAGTCAGAGTGATAGCTATTCTGCCGTACTGGCCGAAGAGGCCGTGGTTCCCTTGGGCAGTGAACCTCAGCGTATGCCCCGCCGTTCAAGATCCCAGTGTTCCCGCAGCTTCTCTCACAGGGGAAATTGGTGCACCCAGCTCCTCACAAACTGAATCTACATCTTTGGATCTTGAGCGGCAGAATTTCCAGTCATTAGGATTCTCAGTGGGGGTGATTTCTACTCTCCTAAAGGCTAGGAAACCTTCCACGAACTTTATCTATTCTAAAATATGGGATACATTTAAAACATTTGCAGAAAGTAAGCAGTGGGACCCCACCAATCCGTCCACCTCAGTAGTTTTGGAGTTTCTGCACAATGGTTTAGATCTGCGGCTCAGTTTAACCAGTAGAGACCCATGCTATAGCCAAATGACGGCTACAGCGTGGACCTCCTTTGCTGGGACGACGTCTATTGACGTCGTCCCCTGCACGAGCAGCCTGAGGGGCGCACGCGGCGCGCTCTGTGATCGGCGAGTCTACAAGACTCGCCTGATCACGGATCCGAGCAAGGGGTCGATCCCGACCCCTTACCACGTGATCAGCTGTCAGCCAATGACAGCTGATCATGTGATACAACGGAGCCGGTAATCGGCTATTTTTCTTCCTCGCGCTGACAGCGCGAAGAGAAAAAAAAAAGAGCCGATCACCGGTGGCCGTGATCGGGACATTAGTCCTGATCACGGCCAGCTTACCAGTACCCACCTGCCCCCTGCCAGTGCCACCTCTGTAATAAAAAAGGGGCCCTCCATCAGTGCCACCCAGCAGTGCCCATAGTGCCACCCAGCAGTGCCCACAGTGCCACCCAGCAGTGCCCAGAGTGCCACACATCAGTACCCACCGTGCCACACATCAGTGCCCACAGTGCCACCCATCAGTGCCCACAATCTGCCTCAACAACGGTGCTGCACCCCAGTGCCACATATCCGTGCCCATCAGTGTCATCTACCAGTGCCCATCAGTGCCGCACATCAGTGCCCAGCAATGCCACCTATCAGTGCCCATCAGTCCCATCTATCAGTGGTACCTATTAGTGCCAACCATCCGTGCCATCTTATCTGTGCCCATCTTTGCCCATCACTGCCGCCTTATCTGTGCCCATCAGTACTGCCTTATCTGTGCCTATCGGTGCCACTTTATCTGTGCCTATCGGTGCCACTTTATCTGTGCCTATTAGTGTCGCCTTAACTATGCCTATCAGTGCCCACCAGTGCCGCCTCATCAGTGCACTTCAATGAAGGAGTAAAATGACCTGTTTGCAAAATTTTATAACAAACTATTAAACATGATTTTTTTATTTTTTTGTATCTTTTGTTGTTTGTTTAGCAAAAAATAAAACTCCCAGCTGTAATTAAATACCACCAAAAGAAAGCTCTATTTGTGGGAAAAAAATGATAAAAATTCCATTTGGGTACGGTGTTGTATGACCGCGCAATTGTCATTCAAAGTGCATCAGCGCTGAAAGCTGAAAATTGGTCTGGGCAGGAGGGGGGTTCAAAGCGGGAGTCCGCCGGGACTCCACGTTTTTTTTTTTTTTTTTAAAGCCAGCAGCTACAAATACTGCAGCTGCTGACTTTTAAAATAAGGACACTTACCTGCCCAGCGCGCCCGTGATGTCGGCACCCGAAGCCGATCTCTAGATCGTCTTGTCGGGTGCTGCCGCCGCCATCTTGGGTATGGGGATCTGGAAATGGAGCCTTTCGGCTTCATTTCCCGGTTCCCTACTGCGCATGCGCGAATCGCGCTGCGCAATAAGGATGGTCCCCGCTGCCTCTGGGATCTGTGTGTTTCCCAGCAGGCAGCGGGGCACTTGCGGAAAGGGGCGGGCACTTGCGGAAAGGGGCGTAATCTACACCCGTTTCCGCAGAGAGCTATCCCGGAAGTGGGTGCAGAATACCTGTACTGTACAGGTATCTGCACCCCCTCCCCCCTGAAAGGTGCCAATTGTGGCGCCGGAGGGGGGGAGGGTTCCGATGAGCGGAGGTCCACTTTAGGGTGGACCTCCGCTTTAAGTGCCCAGTAAGCAAGTGGTTAAAGTGGTGCTCAGGACAAAATTACACTTTTTAAATAAAAATACCCCTATAATACACAAGCTTAATGTATTCAGTAAAGTTGGTCTGTAAACTAAGGTCCGTTTTGTTAGGTTATTATAGCATTTTGAAAGTTTATAAACTAGCAGCAGACTGTGGCCATCTTAAGTGTGGGCATCTGAAGCCAGACTGTATTTCTTCCTGGATTTCAGTCTTGCAGATCTCGCACATGCTCAATGCTGCACAAGCAGTGTAATAAGTTTCAGGTCAGGTTTCCATGGCAACGGCAGTGTTAGAGGAAGTTGTCACCCATATCTATGCAAACCCCTCCTCCCTCCAGGAACCAGTAAATATACTGCATGTACAAGAAATATTATTCAAGAAACACACACACACACTATATATATATATCGTGTTCTGTACATATACACACACACACACACACACATATCTACACTCAGCTGATACTTTTTTCTGTACAGCTTTTCATTTAAAAAGAAAAAAAAATAATTAAAAAAATAATAATGTCAGCAACACAATTCATTTATGCATCTAGACGTATTGAAGACGACTTTATGAAGTTCAAACTGTGCATATTAATTTTGAAAAATTGTGCTTGTGTTTTGGTGTTAGGCCCCTTTCACACGGGATGTTTTAGTAATTATCCACCCCGTGATGATCCGCTTGCTCAGCGGGGATCGCTCTGTTGTCCCCGCTGAGCCGGAGGATAACAGGGCGGTCCCAGTACACTGTGCATGGACTGCCCTGTCAGCTCTCCGCTCTCCTCTATGGGGGATCGTCTGTCCGTGTTCATCCGATCCGCTCTGCAGACGGATAGAAAAATAGGATTTTCCTCCGTCTGCAGAATCGGACAATTGCGGAAGTGGACGATATCGGGTGTTTGCGGATGTTCATCCGCCTACTCCCACTATCCCATAGGAATGCATGCATGTCCGTACTTCATCTGTAAACGGATGGATGAAATACGCACATAATGTCCGCATGTGTGAATGGGGCCTTAGATGGGATGGTGGGAGTATTTAAAAAAACTGCTTATTTACAACTATTTGCACAAACAACTTTCTCTATGTTACATAGATAATCGGGTTAAAAATAAGAAAATATTCCCCCAGCACATCGCATCACCCCCCCCCCGTAAAATCGCATTGCCCCAGCACATTGCATCACAACGCCCCCAGCACATCGAATCGCATCTCCCCCAACACTTCTCATCGCATCGCCCAAAGCACATTGCATCACCCCGACACATCAAATCGCATCAGAAGATCGAATCGCGTCGCCCCCAACAGATTGCATCAAATCGCATCACCCAAGAACATCGCATTGAATCGCCCCAGCACATTGAATCGCATCTCTCCCAGAACATCAAATCGCAACACCCAAGCACATCGCATCGCATCTCCCCCAGAACATCGAATCGCATCACCCCCAGCACATTGCATCACCCTCAACATCTCATCGCCCCAGCAAATCGAATCGCATCTCCCCCAGCACATTGCATCTCGCAGCAAATCGAATCGCATCAGCACATCAAATCGCTTTGCCCCACCACATAGCATCAAAACGCATTGCCCAAGCACATCGCATCGCCCCAGCACATCAAATCGCATCACCCATCGCATTGAATAGCCCCCAGCAAATTGCATCGCCCAAAGCACATTGCATCACCCCAACACATCAAATCGCATCAGAACATCGAATCGCGCCGCCCCCAACACATCGCATCGAATCACATCACCCAAGCACATCGCATTGAATCGCCCCAGCACATCGAATCGCATCTCCCCCAGAACATCGAATCACATCACCCCAGCACATTGCATCACCCCAACACTTCGAATTGCATCATCACATCGAATCGCATCGCCCCAGCACATCACATTGCCCCAGCAAATCGAATCGCATCTCCCCCAGCACATTGCATCTCGCAGCACATCGAATCGCATCAGCACATCAAATCGCTTTGCCCCACCACATAGCATCAAAACACATTACCCAAGCACATCGCATCGCCCCAGCACATCAAATCGCATCACCCATCGCATCGAATTGCATCACCCAAGCACATCGCAGCCCCAGCACATCGAATTGCATCTCACCCAGAAAATTGAATCGCATCACCCCAGTACATTGTATCACCCCCAACACTTCGAATTGCATCAGCACATCGAATCGCTTAGCCCCAGCACATCTCATCGCCCCCAGCACATCACATCTCCCCAGCAAATCGATTCGCATCTCTCCCAGCACATTGCATCTCCCCCAGCACATCGAATCGCCCCAGCGCATCAAATCGCCCAAAGCACATTGCATCACCCCCAACACATCGAATCACATCAGCACATCAAATCGCTTTGCCCCACCACATCGCATCGAAACACATCACCCAAGCACATCGCATCGCCCCAGCACATCGAATCGCATCTCCCCAGAACATCGAATCGCATAACCCCCAGCACATTGCATCACCCCAGCACATCGATTCGCCCCCAGCACATCATATTGGCCCCAGCACATCGAATCGCATCTCCCCAGCACATCGCATCGCCCAAAGCACATTGCATCACCCCCAAAACATTGAATTGCATCAGCACATCGAATCGCTTCGCCCCAACACATCGAATCCCATCGCCCAATCGCATCGCATCTCCCCAGAACATCGACTCTCCCCAAAGCACATTGCATCACCCGCAACACATCGAATCGCATCGCCCACAGCACATCACATCAAATCACATCGCATCGCCCCCAGCATATTACATCACATTGCCCCCAGCACATAGAATCGCATCTCCCCCAGCACATAGAATCGCATCTCCCCCAGCACATAGAATCGCAACTCCCCCAGCACATTGAATCACCCCCAGCACAATGCATCGCCCAAAGCACATTGCATCGCCCAAAGCACATTGCATCACCCGCAACACATCGAATCGCATCGCCCCCAGCACATCACATCGAATCGCATCGCCCCAGCACATCGCATCGCCCCCAGCACATCGCACCACATTGCTCCCAGCACATAGGATCGCATCTCCCCCAGCACATCGAATCGCATCACCCTCAGCACATCGAATTGCATCTCCCCCAGCACATCGAATCACATCTCCCACGAACATCGAATCACCCCCAGCACATCTCATCGCCCAAAGCACATTGAATCACCCCCAGCACAACGCATCCCCCAAAGCACATTGCATCGCCCAAAGCACATTGCATCACCCCCAACACATCGAATTGCATCAGCACATCAAATCGCTTCACCCCAACACCTAGAATCCCATCGCCCAATCGCATCACACATCCCCAGAACTTCAAATCGCCCCCAGCACATCACATCGCATCGCCCCCAGCACATCGCAGCACATCGCATCACATCGAATCACATCAGCACATCGAATCGCTTCGCCCCAACACATCGAATCCCATCGCCCAATCGCATCTCCCCAGAATATCGAATCTCCCCAAAGCCCATTGCATCACCCACAACACCTTACATCAGAGTCCCACTTTATAGCAGAGTATCGCCCCCTTGCATCAGAGTGTGGCAGAGTGCCCCCTTACACATACACTATTGTCAAAAGTATTGGGACACCTGCCTTTACACACGAACACACACAAACTTTAATGGAATATCAGTCTTCGTCCATAGGGTTCAATATTTAGTTGCCACACTCTTTGCAGTTCTAACAGCTTCAACTATTCTGGGAAGGCTGTCTACAAGTTTTAGGAGTGTGTCTATGGGAATATTTGACCATTCTTCCAATAGTACATTTGTGAGGTCAGGCACTGATGTTGGACGAGATAGGCCCATCTCTCAGCCTTCACTCTATTTCACCCCAAAGGTATTCTATTGGGTTGAGGTCAGGACTCTGCATTCCAGTCACGTTCCTTCACCCCAAACACACTCAGCCATGTCTTTATGGATCTTGCTTTGTGCACTGGTCCAAATCACTTGGTGGAGGGGGGATTATGGTGTGGTGTTGTTTTTCAGGGGTTGGGCTTGGCCCCTAAATTCCAGTGAAGGCAACACTTAAGGTGTCAGCATACCAAGAAATGTTGGACAATTTCATGCTCTCAACTTTGTGGGAAGTTTGAGGAAGGCCCCTTTCTGTTCCAACATGACTGTGCACCAGTGTACAAAGCATAATCCATAAAAGACATGAATGAGCGAGTTTGGGGTGGAGGAGCTTTACTGGGCTGGACAGATTCTTGACCTCAACCCAATAGAACACCTTTGGGATGAATTAGAGCAGAGAATCCCGAGCCAAGCCTACTTGTCCACATCAGTGCCTGACTTCACAAATGCTCTTCCTGGAAGAATGGTCAAACATTCCCAAAGACACACACCTAAACCTTGTGGTCAGCCTGCCCAGAAGAATTTAAGCTGTTGTAGCTGCAAAAGGGTGGGCCAACTCAATAGTGAATCCTCATTGACCACCAAGGGGAGACGTGTTGCCCATCATTGAGCACCAAGGGGAGACGTGCTGTCCATCATTGACCACCAAGGGGAGACGTGCTGCCCATCATTGACCACCAAGGGGAGACGTGCTGCCCATCATTGACCACCAAAGGGAGACATGCTGCCCATCATTGACCACCAAGGGGAGACATGCTGCCCATCATTGACCACCAAGGGGAGACATGCTGCCCATTGACCACCAATGGGATTAACGTGCCCTGGAGTTGAAGGCTAAATGCATCTTTAAAGAAAAAAAAATGTATAAAATTAAGAAAAAATGTGTACCCTTCACTTACTTTAGACGATGATTTACATTTTTTTTACTCGTTATATGTTTTGAGTTACAGAGGAGGTCTAGGGCTAGAATTATTGCTCTCGCTCTAACGTTCGCAGCGATACCTCACATGTGTGGTTTGAACACCGTTTTCATATGTGAGCGGGACTTATGTATGCGTTCGCTTCTGCATGCGAGCACATGGGGACTGGGGCGCTTTAAAAAAAAAAAAAAACATTTATTGTTCATTTTACTTTATTTATTTTAGTTTGACTTTTTTTCCCCAAAAATAAATTTTTTGATCACTTTTATTCCTATTACAAGAAATGTAAACATCCCTTGTAATAAGAATATGGCATGACAGGTCCTCTTTACAGTGATATATGGGGTCAATAAGACCCCGCATCTCACCTCTAAGCTGGGAAGCCTGAAAAAAAAAAAAGATTCTGGCTTTGATCGTATTGGCGAGTCGGTAGAAGCACCGGAGGGCGGCGGGAGGGGGGGTGTCTATGGGTATCACCGACTATGGCTGGGTATGGCTGGGTATCTCCGAGTATGGCTGGGTATCTCCGAGTATGGCTGGGTCTCTCCGAGTATGGCTGGGTATCTCTGAGTATGACTGGGTATCTCCAAGTATGACTGGGTATCTCAGAGTATGACTGGATATCTCAGAGTATCAATGTGCTTTGGGCATCTCCAGGGATGTGTTCTGATCTTCTTTGTCCGTTATACTGCGGCAACTGACACACTTTTTCCTCTTTTATAGGGTCTCCTCTTTGTGGCAACCGTTACTAAGCCTCTGGACCAATCAAAGATAAGTACTCTAACAACATTTAACTGTAAATTAATTAATTAATTAATTCCCTTCTACCAGCGCCCCATACATAGTGGGCGGGGACAATTCTTGCCCCTCCCACTATTATTAATATTCCCATAGACACACTCCTAAACTTTGTAGACAGCCTTCCCAGAATAGTTGAAGCTGTTATAACTGCAAAGAGTGTGCCAACTAAATATTGAACCCTATGGACGAAGACTGATATTCCATTAAAGTTTGTGTGTGTTCGTGTGTAAAGGCAGGTGTCCCAATACTTTTGACAATATAGTGTATGTGTAAGGGGGCACTCTGCCACACTCTGATGCAAGGGGGAGATACTCTGCTATAAAGTGGGACTCTGATGTAAGGTGTTGTGGGTGATGCAATGGGCTTTGGGGCGATTCGATGTTCTGGGGAGATGCGATTGGGCGATGGGATTCGATGTGTTGGGGCGAAGCGATTCGATGTGCTGATGCGATTCGATGTGCTGCGATGTGCTGGGGGCGATGTGATGTGCTGGGGGCGATTTGATGTTCTGGGGATATGTGATGCGATTGGGCGATGGGATTCTAGGTGTTGGGGTGAAGCAATTCGATGTGCTGATTCAATTCGATGTGTTGGGGGTGATGCAATGTGCTTTGGGCGATGCAATGTGCTGGGGGTGATTCAATGTGCTGGGGAGATGTGATTCGATGTGCTGGGGGAGATGCAATTCGATGTGCTGGGGGTGATGCGATTCGATGTGCTGGTGGAGATGCGATTCTATGTGCTGGGAGCAATGTGATGCGATGTGCTGGGGGCGATGCGATGTGCTGGGGCAATGCGATTCGATGTGATGTGCTGGGGGTGATGCGATTCGATGTGTTGCGGGTGATGCAATGTACTTTGGGAGATGCGATGCGCTGGGGGTGATGTGATTCGATGTGCTGGGGGAGATGCGATTCGATGTGCTTGGGGAGATGCAATGCGATGTGATGCCATGTGCTGGGGGCGATGCGATGTGCTGGGGTGATGCGATTCGATGTGATGTGCTGGGGGCGATTCGATGTTCTGGGGAGATGTGATGCGATTGGGCGATGGGATTCGAGGTGTTGGGATGAAGCGATTCGATGTGCTGATGCGATTCGATGTGTTGGGGGTGATGCAATGTGCTTTGGGCGATGCAATGTGCTTTGGGGGATGCGTTGTGCTGGGGGTGATTCAATGTGCTGGGGGAGTTGCGATTCGATGTGCTGCGGGAGATGCGATTCTATGTGCTGGGGGAGATGCGATTCTACGTGCTGGGGGCAATGTGATGTGATATGCTGGGGGCAATGCGATGAGCTGGGGCGATGTGATTCAATGTGATGTGCTGTGGGCGATGCGATTTGATGTGTTGCGGGTGATGCAATGTGCTTTGGGGAGAGTCGATGTTCTGGGGAGATGCGTTGCGATTGGGCGATGGGATTCGATGTGTTTTGGAGTGAAGCGATTCGATGTGCTGATGCGATTCGATGTTTTGGGGGTGATGCAATGTGCTTTGGGCGATGCGATGTGCTGGGGAGATGCGATTCGATGTGCTGGGGCCAATGTGATGTGCTGGGGGCGATTCGATGTGCTGGGGTGATGCAATGTGCTGGGGGTTATGCAATTCGATGTTCTAGGGAGATGCAATTCGATGTGCTGGGGCGATGTGATGTGGTTGGGTGATGCGTTTCGATGCAATGTGGTGGGGCAAAGCGATTTGATGTGCTGATGTGATTCGATGTGTTGGGGGTGATGCAATGTGCTTTGGGCGATTTGATGCGCGGGGGCGATTCGATGTGCTGGGGGAGATGCAATGTGCTGGGGGAGATGCGATTCGATTTGCTGGGGAGATGTGATGTGCTGGGGGCGATGAGATGTGCTGGGGCTATGCGATTCGATGTGCTGATGCAATTTGAAGTGTTGGGGGTGATGCAATGTGCTGGGGTGATGCGATTCGATGTTCTGGGGGAGATCCGATTTGATGTGCTGGGGCGATTCAATGCGATGTGCTTGGGTGATGCGATTCGATGCGATGGGTGATGCGATTTGATGTGCTGGGGCGATGCGATGTGCTTGGGCAATTAGTTTTGATGCTATGTGGTGGGGCAAAGCGATTTGATGTGCTGATGTGATTCGATGTTTTGGGGGTGATGCAATGTGCTTTGGGAGATTTGATGTGCTGGGGCGATTAGATGTGCTGGGAGATGCAACGTGCTGGGGGAGATGCGATTCGATTTGCTGGGGCGATGCGATTCGATGTGATGATGCAATTCGAAGTGTTGGGGGTGATGCAATGTGCTGGGGTGATGTGATTCAATGTTCTGGGGGAGATGCGGATCGATGTGCTGGGGCGATTCAATGCGATGTGCTTGGGTGATGTGATTCGATGCGATGTGTTGGGGGCGGCGCGATTCGATGTTCTGATGCGATTTGATGTGTTGGGGTGATGCAATGTGCTTTGGGCGATGCGATGTGCTGGGGTCGATTCAATGTGCATTCTAAGGAAAGAGCAAGATCCAAAAGGCATCGGTCAGCTAGCCCTCCCAGGCAGGTAAAGATGGTAAAGAGGGAATGTAGGGAGTGATGTGCACCCCCGATGACAGATAAACTGACAGCAACTGATGACAGCATCAGAAACCTGTTTCGCTAAACCTTTAAATTCTAATGTACTTTCATCAGCTAAAACATCTACAAATTCCATATTACTTTTCTACTCACCAAATATAAAACTCGTCAGTTTTCCCGCTGTCCACCGTCTTTCAAGACTTCTGTATATCTGAAATTCTCCGGTCTTTCACAATCAATCGATCAAATTTTCTTCTAGGTTCAATATCACCCTGAATGCGCACGATCTCGTCTGATCTCGGATGCTAAGCAGGGTCGGGCCTGCTTAGTGCCTGGATGGGAGACCTCCTGGGAATACCAGGTGCCGTAGGCTTTTTTTAAATATGTTGTTAGTGTAGACGACCTGTTTTATTTTTCTGCTTGTTTGCCAAGGTTGATCATCTTGACGTTTGTCAAGAGGGTTGAGAGTGGCCAGCAAGATCGCCTATGGCTACATCACCCTGAATGCTCCCGATCTTATCTTATCTCGTCTGATCTCGAATGCTGATGTTGATGAGGACAAGGGCCTCTTCCCGACAACCCTGGCCATTGGTTGTCGGGGTCTGCGGGCGCGGGGCTTATCGGAATCTGGGAGCCCCCTTTAATAAGGGGGCCCCCGGATAGCGTCCCCCCACCCTATGTGAATGAGTATGGGGTGCAATGTACTTTTAAGATCAGCCTAACTTCCTTATCCTTTGGATTACAAATTATAAAGGACCATCATAGCTAGCAGAAGAAAAGAAGATTAAAGAATGTTTACTATTAACAAGATCTTGCAACTAGCTATTAAAGTAGGGGGAGCTCCCTTGTGGTTTCACCTTGTAAAATTGTTGTTTTGCATTCATTGTTTTGTCATTTTACGTTAGGATGACAGTACAATTATTCTAACCACCTGTTTATCATAATTACAGTAAAGTATATTTATGGTTAAATAATTCAATTGTGTGGAGTATTGTTTTCTCTCAGCAGGTGGAGCCATCGGGTGTCCTGGTAATAATACAGGTATATTATATTGTATTGTGGCGTTACCTCTCACCATTTCATTACACATTCATATTGCACCACAGCTGTGTCAAGGGGACTGAGTCAAGTCAAGGGGGGTTCATTAGTAAAGTGCAGGTGCAAATAAAACCAGCAGCTCCTTCAGGGGTTAGTGCTACATGGTAATGGGGGGAAAAAAAATCAAGCCGTTTTTGTTCAACCCACTGGTTGAGCACAAAGAAACATTCTGATGTATGGACTGAGCTTACATGAAAGAAGAACTTAATTAAAACCAGCAACAGTTGAGACAATGAACACCTTGGTCAGGTCTATGTACAGTATATCTATGCATATTGTATAGAGTACAGGGATTAAGAGCAAGCAATAAACAAAACAGAGTACAGCAGTAAGGATAACTGCCACATTCACAACAGGGTTCTCCTTTACATCCATGTCTCTAAAGTCCCACCCAGTAGTGCACCTCACCCCTATATATTGTGGACCTATACCAGTCCTTAAGGATTAGCAGACTGTACCTCACTCAACCCAATATACTGTAGTACGCTATACCTTACCAGTCCTTAGAAGGACCTTTGTGGAACTAGTAGGTTGTGATTAGCAGACTGTACCTGAGTCCCTATACTCATAAAGGACTGCTGCAGAATAGGGCAGCAGTCAGCAGTAGTGCACCTCAACCCTATATATTGTGGACCTATACCAGTCCTTAAGGATTAGCAGACTGTACCTCACTCAACCCTATATACTGTAGTACGCTATACCTTACCAGTCCTTAGAAGGACCTTTGTGCAGTGAATCTGGGATCGATAACTACAAGCATTCTTTTTTTATATGTGAAATTCTGACAATTCAGGACTCTTGAGACAATGGAGGCGAGGGAAGGTCAGGGTAGGCAAAGAAGAGGGTGCAGGAGATGATCACCAGCACCGTGATATAGAGCACTGACACCTGCACCGTGATAGAGCGATCTGACACCAGCACCGTGACATAACACATGTATGAGGTGAATCTGGGATCGACAACTACAAGCATTCTTTTTTTATATGTGAAATTCGGACAATTCAGGACTCTTGAGACAATGGAGGCGAGGGAAGGTCAGGGTAGGCAAAGAAGAGGGTGCAGGAGATGATCACCAGCACCGTGATATAGAGCACTGACACCTGCACCGTGATAGAGCGATCTGACACCAGCACCGTGACATAACACATGTATGAGGTGAATCTGGGATCGACAACTACAAGCATTCTTTTTTTATATGTGAAATTCTGACAATTCAGGACTCTTGAGACAATGGAGTCGAGGGAAGGTCAGGGTAGGCAAAGAAGAGGTGCAGGAGATGATCACCAGCACCAGCACCGTGATATAGAGCACTGACACCTGCACCGTGATAGAGTGCACTGACACCAGCACCGAGATAGAGAGCACTAACAGCAGCACTGATACCAGCAACTTGCTGCTGGGCCCCAAAAATATGACACCGCTCAACCTCTTCAAACAGGAGGGTACGGGCATATAGTACGGTGTGCTTTTTAGGTTGTGATTAGCAGACTGTACCTCACTGAACCCTTTATACTGTAGTACACTATACCTTACCAGTCCTTATAAGGACCTTTGTGGAACTAGTAGGTTGTGATTAGCAGACTGTACCTCAGTCCCTATACTGATAAAAGGACTGCTGCAGAATTGGGCAGCAGTCAGCAGTAGTGCACCTCAACCCTATATATTGTGGACCTATACCAGTCCTTAAGGATTAGCAGACTGTACCTCACTCAACCCTATATACTGTAGTACGCTATACCTTACCAGTCCTTAGAAGGACCTTTTTGCAAATAGTAGGGTGTGATTAGCAGACTGTACCTCAGTCCCTATAATCATAAAGGACTGCTGCAGAATTGGGCAGCAGTCAGCAGTAGTGCACCTCAACCTTATATATTGTGGACCTATACCAGTCCTTAAGGATTAGCAGACTGTACCTCACTCAACCCTATATACTGTAGTATGCTATACCTTACCAGTTCTTAGAAGGACCTTTGTGGAACTAGTAGGTTGTGATTAGCAGACTGTTCCTCTGTCCCTATACTCATAAAGGACTGCTACAGAATAGGGCAGCAGTCAGCAGTAGTGCACCTCTACCAGTCCTTAAGGATTAGCAGACTGTACCTCACTCAACCCTATATACTGTAGTACGCTATACCTTACCAGTCCTTAGAAGGACCTTTGTGCAAATACTAGGTTGTGATTAGCAGACTGTACCTCCGTCCCTATACTCTTAAAGGACTGCTGCAGAATAGGGCAGCAGTCAGCAGTAGTGCACCTCAACCCTATATATTGTGGACCTATACCAGTCCTTAAGGATTAGCAGACTGTACCTCACTCAACCCTATATACTGTAGTACGCTATACCTTACCAGTCCTTAGAAGGACCTTTGTGGAACTAGTAGGTTGTGATTAGTAGACTGTACCTCAGTCCCTATACTCATAAAGGACTGCTGAAGAATAGGGCAGCAGTCAGCAGTAGTGCACCTCAACCCTATATATTGTGGACCTATACCAGTCCTTAAGGATTAGCAGACTGTACCTCACTCAACCCTATATACTGTAGTATGCTATACCTTACCAGTTCTTAGAAGGACCTTTGTGGAACTAGTAGGTTGTGATTAGCAGACTGTACCTCTGTCCCTATACTCATAAAGGACTGCTACAGAATAGGGCAGCAGTCAGCAGTAGTGCACCTCTACCAGTCCTTAAGGATTAGCAGACTGTACCTCACTCAACCCTATATACTGTAGTACGCTATACCTTACCAGTCCTTAGAAGGACCTTTGTGCAAATACTAGGTTGTGATTAGCAGACTGTACCTCCGTTCCTATACTCTTAAAGGACTGCTGCAGAATAGGGCAGCAGTCAGCAGTAGTGCACCTCAACCCTATATATTGTGGACCTATACCAGTCCTTAAGGATTAGCAGACTGTACCTCACTCAACCCTATATACTGTAGTACGCTATACCTTACCAGTCCTTAGAAGGACCTTTGTGGAACTAGTAGGTTGTGATTAGTAGACTGTACCTCAGTCCCTATACTCATAAAGGACTGCTGAAGAATAGGGCAGCAGTCAGCAGTAGTGCACCTCAACCCTATATATTGTGGACCTATACCAGTCCTTAAGGATTAGCAGACTGTACCTCACTCAACCCTATATACTGTATTACGCTATACCTTACCAGTCCTTAGAAGGACCTTTTTGCAAATAGTAGGTTGTGATTAGCAGACTGTACCTCAGTCCCTATACTCATAAAGGACTGCTGCAGAATTGGGCAGCAGTCAGCAGTAGTGCACCTCAACCTTATATATTGTGGACCTATACCAGTCCTTAAGGATTAGCAGACTGTACCTCACTCAACCCTATATACTGTAGTATGCTATACCTTACCAGTTCTTAGAAGGACCTTTGTGGAACTAGTAGGTTGTGATTAGCAGACTGTACCTCTGTCCCTATACTCATAAAGGACTGCTACAGAATAGGGCAGCAGTCAGCAGTAGTGCACCTCTACCAGTCCTTAAGGATTAGCAGACTGTACCTCACTCAACCCTATATACTGTAGTACGCTATACCTTACCAGTCCTTAGAAGGACCTTTGTGCAAATACTAGGTTGTGATTAGCAGACTGTACCTCCGTCCCTATACTCTTAAAGGACTGCTGCAGAATAGGGCAGCAGTCAGCAGTAGTGCACCTCAACCCTATATATTGTGGACCTATACCAGTCCTTAAGGATTAGCAGACTGTACCTCACTCAACCCTATATACTGTAGTACGCTATACCTTACCAGTCCTTAGAAGGACCTTTGTGGAACTAGTAGGTTGTGATTAGTAGACTGTACCTCAGTCCCTATACTCATAAAGGACTGCTGAAGAATAGGGCAGCAGTCAGCAGTAGTGCACCTCAACCCTATATATTGTGGACCTATACCAGTCCTTAAGGATTAGCAGACTGTACCTCACTCAACCCTATATACTGTAGTATGCTATACCTTACCAGTTCTTAGAAGGACCTTTGTGGAACTAGTAGGTTGTGATTAGCAGACTGTACCTCTGTCCCTATACTCATAAAGGACTGCTACAGAATAGGGCAGCAGTCAGCAGTAGTGCACCTCTACCAGTCCTTAAGGATTAGCAGACTGTACCTCACTCAACCCTATATACTGTAGTACGCTATACCTTACCAGTCCTTAGAAGGACCTTTGTGCAAATACTAGGTTGTGATTAGCAGACTGTACCTCCGTCCCTATACTCTTAAAGGACTGCTGCAGAATAGGGCAGCAGTCAGCAGTAGTGCACCTCAACCCTATATATTGTGGACCTATACCAGTCCTTAAGGATTAGCAGACTGTACCTCACTCAACCCTATATACTGTAGTATGCTATACCTTACCAGTTCTTAGAAGGACCTTTGTGGAACTAGTAGGTTGTGATTAGCAGACTGTACCTCTGTCCCTATACTCATAAAGGACTGCTACAGAATAGGGCAGCAGTCAGCAGTAGTGCACCTCTACCAGTCCTTAAGGATTAGCAGACTGTACCTCACTCAACCCTATATACTGTAGTACGCTATAACTTACCAGTCCTTAGAAGGACCTTTGTGCAAATACTAGGTTGTGATTAGCAGACTGTACCTCCATCCCTATACTCTTAAAGGACTGCTGCAGAATAGGGCAGCAGTCAGCAGTAGTGCACCTCAACCCTATATATTGTGGACCTATACCAGTCCTTAAGGATTAGCAGACTGTACCTCACTCAACCCTATATACTGTAGTACGCTATACCTTACCAGTCCTTAGAAGGACCTTTGTGGAACTAGTAGGTTGTGATTAGTAGACTGTACCTCAGTCCCTATACTCATAAAGGACTGCTGAAGAATAGGGCAGCAGTCAGCAGTAGTGCACCTCAACCCTATATATTGTGGACCTATACCAGTCCTTAAGGATTAGCAGACTGTACCTCACTCAACCCTATATACTGTATTACGCTATACCTTACCAGTCCTTAGAAGGACCTTTTTGCAAATAGTAGGTTGTGATTAGCAGACTGTACCTCAGTCCCTATACTCATAAAGGACTGCTGCAGAATTGGGCAGCAGTCAGCAGTAGTGCACCTCAACCCTATATATTGTGGACCTATACCAGTCCTTAAGGATTAGCAGACTGTCCCTCACTCAACCCTATATACTGTAGTACGCTATACCTTACCAGTCCTTAGAAGGACCTTTGTGCAAATAGTAGGGTGTGATTAGCAGACTGTACCTCAGTCCCTATAATCATAAAGGACTGCTACAGAATAGGGCAGCAGTCAGCAGTAGTGCACCTCTACCAGTCCTTAAGGATTAGCAGACTGTACCTCACTCAACCCTATATACTGTAGTACGCTATACCTTACCAGTCCTTAGAAGGACCTTTGTGCAAATACTAGGTTGTGATTAGCAGACTGTACCTCCGTCCCTATACTCTTAAAGGACTGCTGCAGAATAGGGCAGCAGTCAGCAGTAGTGCACCTCAACCCTATATATTGTGGACCTATACCAGTCCTTAAGGATTAGCAGACTGTACCTCATTCAACCCTATATACTGTAGTACGCTATACCTTACCAGTCCTTAGAAGGACCTTTGTGGAACTAGTAGGTTGTGATTAGTAGACTGTACCTCAGTCCCTATACTCATAAAGGACTGCTGAAGAATAGGGCAGCAGTCAGCAGTAGTGCACCTCAACCCTATATATTGTGGACCTATACCAGTCCTTAAGGATTAGCAGACTGTACCTCACTCAACCCTATATACTGTATTACGCTATACCTTACCAGTCCTTAGAAGGACCTTTTTGCAAATAGTAGGTTGTGATTAGCAGAC
This sequence comes from Lithobates pipiens, assembly GCF_037356315.1. Taxonomy (NCBI): domain Eukaryota; kingdom Metazoa; phylum Chordata; class Amphibia; order Anura; family Ranidae; genus Lithobates; species Lithobates pipiens. The sequence continues at coordinate 80,251,772 of NW_027507789.1, read as the reverse complement.
TGTACCTCAGTCCCTATACTCATAAAGGACTACTGCAGCAGAAGGGCAGCAGTCAAGTATAATATTCTTTCTATATTTGGAAGAAAGAATATTATACGTGTATAAGCCTATTACCATACCAGTCCTGAAAAGATCCTTTGTGGACCTAATAGTAACAGCTACTGATTAAACTGACTGTTCCTCACTGCCACACACAGCTTCCTGCCTGTCCCTATTTAACCACTTCCCGACCGCCGCACGACGATGTACGTCGACAGAATGGCACGGGCAGGCATAAGGGCTTACATGTACGTCCCTGCCTGCCCGCGGGTCGGGGGCCCGATCGGGCCCCCGCCCGGTGCCTGCGGCGGTCGGTATTCATTCGGGAGCGATCCCGGACGAGGGGACGGCCATTCATTCATGGCCACCCCCTCGCGATCGCTCCCGACGAATTAAAATGCTCCGTGACATCACTTCCTCTCCTGTAATGTAAACACAGGAGAGGAAGTGATGTAATCTCTCCTCCGTGTTGGTATTTTTCGTTCCGACACCGAGGAGAGAGGATCGGTGAGTTGCACCAACACGACACTACACAGTAGAACATGCCAGGCACACTCACACACCCCCGACCTCCCCCCCAATTACCCCTGCCCCCCAGTCACAGTGACACCAATGTAATTTTTTTATTTTTTTTTGCATTGGTGTCATTTGTGACTGTAATAACTGTTAGGGCAGTTAGGGTTAGTCCCCTTTAGTTCTAATGTACCCCCCTAACCCCCCCAATAAAGGTTTAACCCCGTGATCACCCCCCGTCGCCAGTGTCACTAAGGCTGGGTTCACATTGCAGCGGTTTATGAGAACGAATGTGATTCGCACCGCACTGCAGTGCAAATCGCATCCGATCTCTGTGCGATTCGAGTTCAGCCATACAGATAGTATGGCTGAATTCGCATCGCACCCGCCGCACCCGCCGCAAATTCGCACGGGACCCTTTTTTTGGCCCGCAGCAGAATCGGATCGCATGGGTGTTCACACCATGCGATCCGAGTTTGCAGATCGCACTGCGATATGCGAACTGATCTGGGGGTGTCAATAATATTTCACTGACACTCCCAGCAGTTCACATAGGGCAGTGTGAACTGCCGCCGGGAGGCATGCGATGCGGGAACCCGCCGCGGATTTGTGGCGTTCCCGCATCGCTCCAGTGTGAACCCAGCCTAATAAGTGATCGTTTTTCTGATCGCTGTATTAGTGTCACAGGTGACGCTAGTTAGGCAGGTAGGTATTTAGGTTCGCCGCAGCTTTTTATAGCGCCAGGGACCCCCATATACTACCGCATAAAGCCCCCTGATTGCCCCCTAGTTAACCCTTTCACCAGTGATCACCATATAACTGTTACAGGTGACGCTGGTTGGTTAGTTATTTTTTTATAGTTTCAGGGCACCCGCCATTTATTACCTAATAAAGGTTTAACCCCCTGATCACCCGGCGGGTGTCATTTGTGACTGTAATAACTGTTAGGGCAGTTAGGGTTAGCCCCCTTTAGTTCTAAGGTACCCCCCTAACCCCCCCAATAAAGGTTTAACCCCGTGATCACCCCCCGTCGCCAGTGTCACTAAGGCTGGGTTCACATTGCAGCGGTTTATGAGAACGGATGTGATTCGCACCGCACTGCAGTGCAAATCACATCCGATCTCTGTGCGATTCGAGTTCAGCCATACAGATAGTATGGCTGAATTCGTGTCGCACCCGCCGCACCCGCCGCACCCGCCGCAAACTCGCACGGGACCCTTTTTTTGGTCCGCAGCAGAATCGGATCGCATGGGTGTTCACACCATGCGATCCGAGTTTGCAGATCGCACTGCGATATGCGAACTGATCTGGGGGTGTCATTAACATTTCACTGACACTCCCAGCAGTTCGCATAGGGCAGTGTGAACTGCCGCCGGGAGGCATGTGATGCGGGAACCCGCCGCGGATTCGTGGCGTTCCCGCATCGCTCCAGTGTGAACGCAGCCTAATAAGCGATCGTTTTTCTGATCGCTGTATTAGTGTCACAGGTGACGCTAGTTAGGCAGGTTGGTATTTAGGTTCACCGCAGCTTTTTATAGCGCCAGGGACCCCCATATACTACCGCATAAAGCCCCCTGATTGCCCCCTAGTTAACCCTTTCACCAGTGATCACCATATAACTGTTACAGGTGACGCTGGTTGGTTAGTTATTTTTTTATAGTTTCAGTGCACCCGCCATTTATTACCTAGTCTCACTAGTGTACCCCTAAATTTAGGGGTGTCTACTTTCCAAAATGGGGTCATTTGGGGGGGGGGTTGTGCCATCTTGGCATTTTATGGCCTTCAAAACTGTAACGCCCTTAGAAAGCCTGAAGGCGGTGCTTGGTTTTCGGGGCCCCGTACGCGGCTAGGCTCCCAAAAAGTCCCACATATGTGGTATCCCCGTACTCAGGAGAAGCAGCAGAATTTATTTTGGGGTGTCATTTCACATATGCCCATGGCATGCGTGAGCAATATATCATTTAGTGACAACTTTGTGAAAAAAAAAAAAGTTTGTAATTTTCCCGCAACTTGTGGCAAAATATAAAATATTCCATGGACTCAACATGCCTCTCGGCAAATAGCTTGGGGTGTCTACTTTCTAAAATTGGGTCATTTGTGGGGGTTTTGTGCCATCTTGGCATTTTATGGCCTTCAAATCTGTAATAGGTAGTGAGGAGTGAAGTCAAATATTTACGCCCTTAGAAAACCTGAAGGCGGTTCTTGGTTTTCGGGGCCCCGTACGCGGCTAGGCTCCCAAAAAGTCCCACATATGTGGTATCCCCGTACTCAGGAGAAGCAGCAGAATTTATTTTGGGGTGTCATTTCACATATGCTCATAGCATGTGTGAGCAATATATCATTTAGTGACAACTTTGTGTAAAAAAAAAAATAAATTTTTTTTTTGTCATTATTCAATCGCTTGAGGCAAAAAAATAAAATATTCAATGGGCTCAACATGCCACTTATCAATTTCCTTAGGGTGTCTACTTTCCAAAATGGGGTCATTTGGGGGGGTTTTGTACTGCCCTGCCATTTTAGCACCTCAAGAAATGAGTCGTAAACTAAAAGCTGCGTAAATTCCAGAAAACGTACCTTAATTTGTAGATGTGACAACTTTTGCGCAAACCAATAAATATACAATTATTGACTTTTTTTTTACCAAAGACATGTGGCTGAATACATTTTGGCCTAAATGTATGACTAAAATTGAGTTTATTGGATTTTTCTAATAACAAAAAGTAGAAAATATCATTTTTTTTCAAAATTTTCGTTCTTTTTAAGTTTATATCGCAAAAAATAAAAATCGCAGAGGCAATCAAATACCATCAAAAGAAAGCTCTATTTGTGGGAAGAAAAGGACGCAAATTTTGTTTGGGTACAACATTGCATGACCGCGCAATTACCAGTTAAAGCAGCGCAGTGCCAAATTGTAAAAAGACCTCTGGTCATTTACCAGCAAAATGGTCCGGTCTGAAAGTGGTTAAACTGACAAAACACAGGCTCCTGCAACAATAACTTGAATAGCACTCAAAACTATATCCTTTACTACTTTACCATACCAGTCCTGAAAAGGACTTTTGTGGACCTAATAGTAACAGCTAATGATTAAACTGACTGTCCCTGCTGCACACAGCGTCCTGTCCCTCTCTCAGCCCTGACAAAAGACAATCTGCAGTAACAATGACTTGAATAGCAGTGCCTCAAACCTATATCCGTGCCACCCATCCGTGCCATCTTATCTGTGCCCATCTTTGCCCATCAGTGCCTCCTTATCTGTGCCCATCAGTACTGCCTTATCTGTGCCTATCGGTGCCACTTTATCTGTGCCTATTAGTGCCGCCTTAACTATGCCTATCAGTGCCCACCAGTGCAGCCTATCAGTGCCCACCAGTGCCGTCTCATCAGTGCACTTCAATGAAGGAGAAAAATTACCTGTTTGCAAAATTTTGTAACAAACTATTAAACATGATTTTTATTTATTTTTTTGCATTTTTTTTGTTTGTTTAGCAAAAAATAAAACTCCCAGCTGTAATTAAATACCACCAAAAGAAAGCTCTATTTGTGGAAAAAAAAATGATAAAAATTTCATTTGGGTACGGTGTTGTATGACCGCGCAATTGTCATTCAAAGTGCATCAGCGCTGAAAGCTGAAAATTGGTCTGGGCAGGAGGGGGGTTTAAGTGCCCAGTAAGCAAGTGGTTAAAGTGCTGCTCCGGACAAAATTACACTTTTTAAATAAAAATACCCCTATAATACACAAGCTTAATGTATTCAGTAAAGTTTAATGGTTAATACAGCATTTTGAAAGTTTATAAACTAGCAGCAGACTGTGGCCATCTTAAGTGTGGGCATCTGAAGCCAGACTGTATTTCTTCCTGGATTTCAGCCTTGCAGATCTCGCACATGCTCAATGCTGCACAAGCAGTGTAATAAGTTTCAGGTCAGGTTTCCATGGCAACGACAGTGTTAGAGGAAGTTGCCACCCATATCTATGCAAACCCCTCCTCCCTCCAGGAACCAGTAAATAGTTGTGATGTGCTGGGGGTGATTCGATGTGCTGGGGAGATGTGATTCGATGTGCTGGGGGAGATGCAATTCGATGTGCTGGGGGTGATGCGATTTGATGTGCTGGGGGAGATGCGATTCTATGTGCTGGGAGCAATGTGATGTGCTGGGGCGATGCGATTCGATTTGATGTGCTGGGGGCGATGCGATTCGATGTGTTGCGGGTGATGCAATGTACTTTGGGAGATGCGATGTGCTGGGGGTGATTCGATGTGCTGGGGAGATGTGATTCGATGTGCTGGGGAGATGCGATTTGATGTGCTGGGGGAGATGCAATTCGATGTGATGCCATGTGCTGGGGGCGATGCGATGTGCTGGGGTGATGCGATTCGATGTGATGTGCTGGGGGCGATTCGATGTTCTGCATTTGGGTGATGGGATTCGAGGTGTTGGGGTGAAGCGATTCGATGTGCTGATGCGATTCGATGTGTTGGGGGTGATGCTTTGGGCGATGCAATGTGCTTTGGGTGATGCGTTGTGCTGGGGGTGATTCAATGTGCTGGGGGAGTTGCGATTCGATGTGCTGGGGGAGATGCGATTCTATGTGCTGGGGGAGATGCGATTCTATGTGCTCGGGGCAATGTGATGTGATATGCTGGGGGTGATGCGATGTGCTGGGGCGATGTGATTCGATGTGATGTGCTGTGGGCGATGCGATTTGATGTGTTGCGGGTGATGCAATGTGTTTTGGGGAGAGTCGATGTTCTGGGGAGAAGCAATGCGATTGGGCGATGGGATTCGATGTGTTGGGGTGAAGCGATTCGATGTGCTGATGCGATTCGATGTTTTGGGGGTGATGCAATGTGCTTTGGGCGATGCGATGTGCTGGGGAGATGCGATTCGTTGTGCTGGGGCCAATGTGATGTGCTGGGGGCGATTCGATGTGCTGGGGTGATGCAATGTGCTGGGGGTTATGCGATTGGATGTTCTGGGGAGATGCGATTGGATGTGCTGGGGCGATGCGATGTGCTTGGGTGATGCGTTTCAATGCGATGTGGTGGGGCAAAGTGATTCGATGTGCTGATGTGATTCGATGTGTTGGGGGTGATGCAATGTGCTTTGGGGGAATTGATGCGCTGGGGGAGATGCGCTGTGCTGGGGGAGATGCGATTAGATTTGCTGGGGAGATGTGATGTGCTGAGGGCGATGAGATGTGCTGGGGCTATGCGATTCGATGTGCTGATGCAATTCGAAGTGTTGGGGGTGATGCAATGTGCTGGGGTGATGCGATTCGATGTTCTGGGGGAGATGCGATTCGATGTGCTGGGGCGATTCAATGCGATGTGCTTGGGTGATGCGATTCGATGCGATGGGTGATGCGATTTGATGTGCTGGGGCGATGCGATGTGCTTGGGCAATGCGTTTTGATGCTATGTGGTGGGGCAAAGCGATTTGATGTGCTGATGTGATTCGATGTTTTGGGGGTGATGCAATGTGCTTTCGGCGATTTGATGTGCTGGGGCGATTAGATGTGCTGGGAGATGCAATGTGCTGGGGGAGATGCGTTTCGATTTGCTGGGGCGATGCGATTCGATGATGCAATTCGAAGTGTTGGGGGTGATACAATGTGCTGGGGTGATGTGATTCGATGTTCTGGGGAGATGCAATTTGATGTGCTGGGGCGAATCAATGCGATGTGCTTGGGTGATGTGATTCGATGCGATGTGTTGGGGGCGGCGCGATTCGATGTACTGATGAGATTTGATGTGTTGGGGTGATGCAATGTGCTTTGGGCGATGCGATGTGCTGGGGGAGATGCGATTCGATGTGCTGAGGCAATGCAATGTGCTTGGGCGATGCATTTCAATGCGATATGGTGGGACAAAGCGATTCGATGTGCTGATGCGATTCGATGTGTTGTAGGTGATGCAATGTGCTTTGGGCATTTCGATGCGCTGGGGGTGATGCAATGTGCTGGGGGAGATGCAATGTGATGGAGGAGATGCGATTCGATTTGCTGGGGCGATGAGATGTGCTGGGACGATGCGATTCGATGTGCTGATGCAATTCGAAGTGTTGGGGGTGATGCAATGTGCTGGGGGTGATGCGATTCGATGTTCTGGGGGAGATGCGATGCGCTTGGGTGTTGCGATCTGATGTTCTGGGAGAGATGCGATTCAATGTGCTGGGGCGATTCAATGCGATGTGCTTGGGTAATGCAATTTGATGCAATCTTTTGGGGGCGACGCGATTCGATGTTCTGATGCAATTTGATGTGTCGGGGGTGATGCAATGTGCTTTGGGCGATGCGATGAGAAGTGTTGGGGGAGATGCGATTCGATGTGCTGGGGGCGTTGTGATGCAATGTGCTGGGGCGATGCGATTTTACGGGGAGGGGGATCGATGTGCTGGGGAATATTTTCTTATTTTTAACCCGATTATCTATGTAACATAGAGAAAGTTGTAGTTAGTAAGTAGTTTTTTTTTTAAATACTCCCACCATCCCATCTAAGGCCCCATTCACACATGCGGACATTATGTGCGTATTTCATCCATCCGTTTGCGGATGAAGTACGGGACATACATGCATTCCTATGGGATAGCGGGTGTCGGCGGATGAACATCCGCAAACACCCGATATCGTCTGCCTCCGCAATTGTCCGATTCTGCAGACAGAGGAAAGTCCTATTTTTCTATCCGTCTGCAGAGCGGATCAGATGAACACGGACAGACGATCCCCCATAGAGGAGAGCGGAGAGCTGACAGGGCGGTCCATGCACAGTGTACTGGGACCGCCCTGTTATCCTCCGGCTCAGCGGGGACAACAGAGCGATCCCCGCAGAGCAAGCGGATCATCACGGGGCGGATCATTACTGATCCATCCCGTGTGAAAGGGGCCTAACACCAAAACACAAGCACAATTTTTCAAAATTAATATGCACAGTTTGAACTTCATAAAGTCGTCTTCAATACGTCTAGATGCATAAATGAATTGTGTTGCTGACATTATTATTTTTTAATTATTTTTTTTTTCTTTTTAAATGAAAAGCTGTACAGAAAAAAGTATCAGCTGAGTGTAGATATGTGTGTGTATATATGTACAGAACACGATATATATATAGTGTGTGTGTGTTTCTTGAATAATATTCCTTGTACATGCAGTATATTTACTGGTTCCTGGAGGGAGGAGGGGTTTGCATAGATATGGGTGGCAACTTCCTCTAACACTGCCGTTGCCATGGAAACCTGACCTGAAACTTATTACACTGCTTGTGCAGCATTGAGCATGTGCGAGATCTGCAAGGCTGAAATCCAGGAAGAAATACAGTCTGGCTTCAGATGCCCACACTTAAGATGGCCACAGTCTGCTGCTAGTTTATAAACTTTCAAAATGCTGTAATAACCTAACAAAACGGACCTTAGTTTACAGACCAACTTTACTGAATACATTAAGCTTGTGTATTATAGGGGTATTTTTATTTAAAAAGTGTAATTTTGGCCTGAGCACCACTTTAACCACTTGCTTACTGGGCACTTAAACCCCCCTCCTGCCCAGACCAATTTTCAGCTTTCAGCGCTGATGCACTTTGAATGACAATTGCGCGGTCATACAACACAGTACCCAAATTACATTTTTATCATTTTTTTCCCACAAATAGAGCTTTCTTTTGGTGGTATTTAATTACAGCTGGGAGTTTTATTTTTTGCTAAACAAACCAAAAAAAGATGCAAAAAAAAAAAAACATGTTTAATAGTTTGTTATAAAATTTTGCCAACAGGTCATTTTTATCCTTAATTGAAGTGCACTGATGAGGCGGCACTGGTGGGCACTGATAGGCTGCACTGGTGGGCACTGATAGGCATAGTTAAGGCGGCACTAATAGGCACAGATAAAGTGGCACCGATAGGCACAGATAAAGTGGCACCGATAGGCACAGATAAGGCAGTACTGATGGGCACAGATAAGGCGGCACTGATGGGCACAGATATGATGGCACAGATGGGTGGCACTAATAGGTACCACTGATATATGGGACTGATGGGCACTGATAGGTGGCACTGATAGGTGGCACTGATGGGCGGCACTGATGGGCACTGGTAGATGACACTGATTGGCATGGATATGTGGCACTGGGGTGCAGCACCGTTGTTGAGGCAGATTGTGGGCACTGATGGGTGGCACTGTGGGCACTGCTGGGTGGCACTGTGGGCATTGCTGGGTGGCACTGTGGGCACTGCTGGGTGGCACTGATGGGGGGCACTTTTTTATTACAGAGGTGGCACTGGCAGGGGGCAGGTGGGTACTGGTAAGCTGGCCGTGATCGGGACTGTTGTCCCGGTCACGGCCGCTGGTGATCGGCTCTTTTTTTTCTCCTTGCGCTGTCAGCGCGAGGAGGAAAAATAGCCGATTACCGGCTCCATTGTATCACATGATCAGCTGTCATTGGCTGACAGCTGATCACGTGGTAGGGGGTCGGGATCGACCCCTTGCTTGGAACTGTGATCAGGCGAGTCTCGTAGACGCGCAGGCCGCTCGTGCACGGGACGACGTCAATAGACGTCGTCCCGGCAAAGGGGGTCCGGGCTGTAGCCGTCATTTGGCTATAGCACGGGTCTCTACTGGTTAAACTGAGCCGCAGATCTAAACCATTCTGCAGAAACTCCAAAACTACTGAGGTGGACGGAGTGGTGGGGTCCCACTGCTTACTTTCTGCAAATGTTTTAAATGTATTCCATATTTTAGAATAGATAAAGTTTGTGGAAGGTTTCCTAGCCTTCAGGAGAGTAGAAATCACCCCCACTGAGAATCCTAATGAAATTCTGCCGCTCAAGATCCAAAGATGTAGATTCAGTTTGTGAGGAGCTGGGTGCACCAATTTCCCCTGTGAGAGAAGCTGCAGGAACACTGGGATCTTGAACGGCGGGGCATACGCTGAGGTTCACTGCCCAAGGGAACCACGGCCTCTTCGGCCAGTAAGGCAGAACAGCTATCACTCTGACTGGCTCCATCGATAATCTGATTAAAAACTTTGCGATCAAGGGTCTGGCGGGAAATGCATATGCGGTCTTGCATCGCCACAGACTCGAGAGGGCATCTACTGCTTCTGCACGGGGATGAGGCAGACGGGATAGAAATCTCGGCAGCTTCGCATTCATTGGAGAAGCAAAGAGATCTATTTCTGGTGGCTTCTGCAGACTCATGATCCAACTGAACTCTGATTGGTGCACTGCCCACTCGTTGCTGTCTGGAAAACAACGTGATGGGCGATCCGCCTGCTGATTCAAACGGCCCGAAAGGTAAACTGCCTTTAAATCCAACAAATTTCTTTCCGCCCATAACATAATGGGCTCTACTTCCTTTAATAATGTGATGCTGTGCTTTCACCCCTGCCGTTATACTCAAAACATATAACCAGTAAAAATACATTTAAATCATCGCCTATGGGGATTTTTAAGTAGAGGCGTCATTACACGAGCGTGTGCAATTTTGAAGAGTGACATGTTAGGTATCTATTTACTCAGCGTAACTTCATCTTTCACATTATGCAAAAATTGGGCTAACTTTACTGTGTCTTTTTTTTTTTTAAGCACAAAACAGTTTTTTTTTCCAAAAAAAAGCATTTGAAAAATTGGTGTGCAAATACCGTGCGAGATAAAAAGTTGCAACGACCACCATTGTATTCTCCAGGGTGTTTGCTAAAAAAACATATATAATGTTTTGGGATTCTATGTAATTTTCTAGCAAATAAATGATGATTTTTACATGTAGAAGAGAAATGTCAGAATTGTCCTGGGTGCTCCAGAACGCCTGATGGCGCTCCCTGCATGTTGGGCCTCTGTATGTGGCCACACTGTGTAAAAGTCTCACACATGTGGTGTTGCTGTACTCGGGAGTAATAGCAGAATGTGTTTTGGGGTGTAATTTGTGGTATGCATATGCTGTGTGTGAGAAATAAACTGATAATATGACAATTTTGTGAGAAAAAAAAAGTTAAAAAAATCTTGATTTTGCAAAGAATTGTGGGAAAAAATGGCAACTTAAAAAAACTCATCATGCCTCTTACTACATACCTTGGAAGGTCTTCTTTCTAAAAAGGGGCCATTTGGGGGGTATTTGTACTTTTCTGGCATGTTAGGGTCTCAAGAATTCAAATAGGCCATCAGTACTTCAGGTGTGATCAATTTTCAGATATTGGCACCATAGTTTGTGGACTCTATAACTTTCACAAAGACCAAATAATATCCACCAATTTGTACTTATTTTTACCAAAGATATGCAGTAGTATAAATTTTGGCCAAAATTTATGAAGAAAGAATTACTAATCTGCTAATTTTTTATTTTTTTTTACATTCAAGAAGAAGTTTATTTGCAAATTAAGATACAAATTACATGGGTAAACAATCGACACTACAAAATCAATACAGATCTTAACAAGGCCAGAATCGTGTCAACACTGTCTTTCAAACAGCAACATAGGTGTTATATATTAAGAACCAGTTTCCTCCATTATGGGCCCATCAAGGCCCTGGAGGGTAAATCATTGTCTAACACCCCGAGTCTGAGTATATCCATTTGTTCCCAGTAGATGGTAAGAAAACAGATTGGAGAAGAGTAGCAGTCTATAGAAAAAGCAAAATTAAAGGGATAGGTAAAGAAAGAGAAGGAAAGTAAAGAGAGTGCCTATTCCAAAAGGTCCAAGAAAGTAGCACAAGAACTGTCAGTGTGGTACTGAGATGAAAGAGAACACAACCCCTAAGACACGTTTAAAAAAGCTAAAGTATCCCATCCAAGATACAGATCCAGGTCCGACCTCCGATCTCTGGACCTAAATTCCTCCTGGACTCATCTGATCCCTGAAGGTCTGGGAGTACCTAAAAACGAACCACGGAGACCAGGTCTTATGATAGCTATCCACTCGTTCATTGGATTGGGCCGCCGTATCCTCCATCTCACATATAAAGGCGACTTTAATCAACCATTCCTTCAGGGTGGGGATTGTTTTAGATTTCCAGTAAAGTGGAATGAGAGAATTGGCTGCATTTAGCATATGTCTGGAGAGTGAGTTCTTGTATTTCCTGAAGGAGGTGTTAGAAATATGTAGCAGACAACACGCGGCATCTATAGACCAAAAAACTTTCCCTGTGACACTGCGCTATCCAAAAAAGAAAGAAAGCTGCTAACACAATCACAAGGATAAAACAGTGAATAATAAAACAAATACCAAACCAAAGTGTAGCGCTTAACAAAGTTATGAATAGTCTAGTTAGTGCATCATCATACAGTTTAACCAAAACACCTTAAGTGTGACAATTCTTGAAAACTTGCATAGAAATAAAAAGTACAGTCCAAACGAATAAAAATAAATTAAAAGTCTCTATGTGAGGAGTTGATCCAGTCCAAACGTGAAATACAGGTCACCATCCACCTTCTTAAATGAGACTAGCATGCAGGCACCCTGTGATGTTCCCGTCACCTTTAGAATTAAAGGCTTACCGGATAGTATGGATCCAAACGAATCTATATTCGAAGGATCATACAAGCTTATGACTTAGAAGCCAAAATTTGCAGGTGTAGATTTTCAAGGAAGTATCAACTCAGACTCCTCATAAAGTTGTCCCAACTAGTAGTTAAATCCACATCAGTATACTCCAGCTCAAAATGTTGAACTCATACAAAGGAAAAATAAGGAGCCACAATAGTGTAAATCCGTTTAAGAGAAAAAAAATTTAATAAAAAAGTAATGAACTCACATGTAACCAAAGAAATCAAGCGCTTAATCCATAAAAACAGTGCTACAGCAGTAGTCCCGACGCGTTTCGTCCTCTACAGACGTCATCTGGGGTAGCACTACACTGTAGCATCATCACTTATATAGCAAACAGTCAATTTGGGCGAGAATTCCATCTGCCTGTGTCACCGCGTGTCGCCGCTTGACGGAGGCATCAGTGCTCTCTATGTACGACACGCCCACTGTGTTGGTGCCTCCCTGTGGTGGGTGTGGCTTTGTCGGCATAGGTGGCTGGGTATGATAATGATTGGATCCGTACCCATGCCCCTTATGCGTTTAATCATGACCCGGAAACACTACTAACGGTATTACAGAGTGGAATAAATCACAACGTCTGGCTAATTTTTACGTTGGGTATGTTTCTAATGTTTGGGCCAACCTAGTTTTCATTTATTGGTTTATTTTACACATGTTTGGGCATGGTCTGTCTGCTGATACATGCTGTAACATTGTAATGAGGCGTGGAACGCACGCCGGGCGCCATCTTAAACCGGAAATGACACGCGGTGACACAGGCAGATGGAATTCTCGCCCAAATTGACTGTTTGCTATATAAGTGATGATGCTACAGTGTAGTGCTACCCCAGATGACGTCTGTAGAGGACGAAACGCGTCGGGACTACTGCTGTAGCACTGTTTTTATGGATTAAGCGCTTGATTTCTTTGGTTACATGTGAGTTCATTACTTTTTTATTAAATTTTTTTTCTCTTAAACGGATTTACACTATTGTGGCTCCTTATTTTTCCTTTGTATGAGTTCAACATTTTGAGCTGGAGTATACTGATGTGGATTTAACTACTAGTTGGGACAACTTTATGAGGAGTCTGAGTTGATACTTCCTTGAAAATCTACACCTGCAAATTTTGGCTTCTAAGTCATAAGCTTGTATGATCCTTCGAATATAGATTCGTTTGGATCCATACTATCCGGTAAGCCTTTAATTCTAAAGGTGACGGGAACATCACAGGGTGCCTGCATGCTAGTCTCATTTAAGAAGGTGGATGGTGACCTGTATTTCACGTTTGGACTGGATCAACTCCTCACATAGAGACTTTTAATTTATTTTTATTCGTTTGGACTGTACTTTTTATTTCTATGCAAGTTTTCAAGAATTGTCACACTTAAGGTGTTTTGGTTAAACTGTATGATGATGCACTAACTAGACTATTCATAACTTTGTTAAGCGCTACACTTTGGTTTGGTAACACGCGGCATCTATCCTAAGGCTGGTCTCCGTGATCTGAACGATCAAATCCCGTACCCCTGACCAGTATGGTTGCAGTTGCTCACACTGCCACCAAATGTGGAGCAGCGTACCCTCCTCTTTATCACATCTCCAACATCTGTCGGACGAGTGTGGATACCATTTGTGGATCTTCTCTGGAGTAGCGTACCGATGAGTCAACAATTTGTAGGACGTTTCTTGCATTCTCGTGCTCAAAGAACATTTGTGTGAGAGAACGCAAGCCCTGTCCCACTGGTCATCTGAAATCGGTGTTCCCAGAGCCTGAGTCCACCGCTCCCTGAGTCTGTGGTCCTCAAGCGGACCTAGAGTTTATAGCCAGGCATATGAAAGCGCAGTGGTTCCCCCTTTAAGCACACTGATTCGAATTCCGTTAGGTCTCTTGCAAAGTGTAATCGACGTGTAGCGTCGTTGCAATAGCTTCGTAGCTGAAAGTATGTCCACCTTGGCATATGTGGCAATTCACAGTCTAGTTTAAGTTCCGAAAAATCTTTCATCAATTTGTTGAGGAAACAGTCAACCGCCAGGAGTGGCCTTCTCGGCCTCAGCGGTTTGAGGAAGGGGTTCCCCAATCCCGGGGGAAAGTCTGGGTTGTTTCGAATAGGGGTGAGGGGGCTCAGAGGAGTGGAGAATTCGGGTTGTTTGGCTAGAACATGAAATACGCTGAGGGAAGTACCAATGGTAGGGTGAGAAAGTATGGATATGGGGTATCTAGTTCGTGGGATCCAGGGCGAAAACCTGAGGGGGATTGTGCTCGCCTCTTCCTCTAGGAAAACCCAATCTTTCATTTGGGAATGGCAATGCCAGTCGATAATACGTGCAACGTGTGTAGCGTAGTAGTAGTATTTGTAGTCAGGGACGCCCAAGCCTCCCCTGTCCTTAGGTTTGGTCAGTAGGGCCTTCTTCAGTCGAGGTGGCTTGTGTGCCCAGATAAAGTTCATCTGGAGGGAATGTAGGGATTTAAAAAAGCTCATAGGTATCCTAATAGGTAAGGTACGTAGCAGGTAGAGCACCTTTGGCAGAATGACCATTTTACAGATGGCAGCCCTGCCAAACCACAAAAAGTACCCCGAGCCCCACTTCTGAAGATCCTGTGCTATGCTTTTAAGGAGGGGGGGAAGTTCTGCGCAAAGGTCAGTGAAAGTCTAGGAGTCAGCCAGATCCCCAAATATTTAATAGCTGACGCCGTCCACTTAAAGGGGCTACTGGCTTGGGCCGTTGACAACCGGGCATTGGGAAGTGAAATATTCATGGCCATCGATTTAGAATAGTTTATTTTGAAGTTAGATATATAACCAAAATGAGCGAATTCATTTAAAAGAGAGGGAATAGAAATATGAGGATCTGTCAAAAAGAACAATAGATCGTCGGCATAAGCCGCTACTTTGAAGACCTTCCCATTTAATTGGAAACCCTTGATTGAGGAATCCATGAGGGTGTGTCTTATGAATGGTTCTAGGGCGATGATAAAAAGTAGGGGCGACAATGGACACCCCTGTCTAGTACCGTTTTTAATAAACACTATGTCTGAAAGTGACCCATTTACCTTAAGCCTGGCCGAAGGATTCTGGTACAATGCCGAAATCCATGCCATCATGCCAGGGCCCAAACCAGTGCATTTGCATGTCTCTAACATGTAATCCCAAGCTACTCGATCGAAGGCCTTCTCCGCGTCAGTCGACAGGAGAAAGCCCTCGATCTTTCGCTGGTGTGCTAAATGGATCAAATTCAGGGACTTCGTCACGTTATCTCTTGCCTCCCTACCAGGCATGAATCCGGCCTGAACGGGTCCAATCAGATCATGAAGTAGGGGTCTCAACCTGTTGGCCAGAACTTTTGCTATAAGTTTGACGTCAATATTCAGGAGGGAGATGGGCCTATAGCTGGAGCAGCTGAGCGGATCCTTCCCCTCCTTAGGTAGGATAGTAATAAAAGCAGACAAAAAGTCATTAGAAGTCGAACCCTGAGTTGTCAACGAATTCATAGCGTCTTTGAAAGGGGTAAGTAAAATGTCCATGAATGTCTTATAGTAGATGGCGCTAAGCCCGTCAGGCCCAGGACTTTTGCCCGTTTTCAACTCCCTAATAATCTTGATTTCCGCATCATCGAAGGGCCTGTCTAGCTGAATACAGTCCCCCTCATCTAGCTTGGGAAGGTCCGCTGCGTCTAGGTAGGCCTGTATCGCCTGAGCCCGATCACCCTGTATATCTGATGGTTTGTGCATAGTCGGGAGGTTATAGAGGGCCGTGTAATAATTTTGGAAATGTCGGGCAATCTTCTCAGTTTCACTGTCAATTCGTCCACCCATAGCAGTAATGCCCTTAATGTGGTTGTGGGTTGTCCGGGTTTTCAGGGCTCTCGCCAAGATCTTGCCCGTTTTATCCCCGTGCTCATAGTATATTTTCTTCTTAAAAAATAAAAATCTCCTGGTGGTATTATCTAATATCTGTTTTAGAGTTTTCCTGGCTTCAAGTAATGCCCCCGCTGAGTCAACAGCAAGGGAGCGTTTATGTAGCGATTCTAATGATCGAATTTTTGTGGTCAGATCCATAATCATTTTGTCTCTCTCCCTTTTTTTACGGGTGCCCATACGTATCAGCTCACCCCTAATATGACATTTGTGGGTTTCCCAAATCACAAGGGGGCTCATCCCGGGTGTATTATTCAGCTTAAAAAATTCAGTCAAGGAGGAAACTAGATCAGGGAGCAAGGTGGGATCCGTCAGTAGAGATGAGTTTAATCTCCACATATTATGTTTGGTAGGGGTGCTCATCAAGTCCAATGATACGGAGATTGGGGCATGATCTGAAATAGTTTGCAGACCGATGTGAGCAGCGCTCAGCAGTGGTAGGTCCCTCTGTGTGATGAAGATATAATCTGTTCGTGAGTGGTGGTTGTGTGGGATAGAGAAGAAGGAATAGTCCCTTCCCTCCGGGTTCAGGTGGCGCCAGGTATCGACCAAGTTCATAGATTGTAAGAGCTTCTTAATGCTTTTAAGGACTTTGTAAGTGATAGTAGTCTTACCATTGGAGGTGTCTTCAGTTGGTATGAGGGGGATGTTAAAATCCCCGCCTAAAATCAATCTACCCGAGCTGAAGCACAGCAGCTCGGTGGTTAGTTTCCGACAAAAAGTAAGCTGGGCTGAATTGGGAAAGTACACGTTAGCTAGTGTCAGGGGGGCCCCCCTGCATGTCCCTTTTAGGAAGAGAAATCTCCCATCTGGGTCAACTAGTTTGTCGGTTACCTCAAAGGCAGCATCCCTGCCTACCAGTATCGAGACCCCTTTTGACTTGGTCCCGGGACTGGTAGCGTGATGCGCCTCAGTGAAGTACGAGTCAGTGAGCATTGGTACGTGGCCTGTCTTAAAATGGGTCTCTTGTAGAAATATAAAACTAGGCCTACCTTTTTTAAGTTCTCTCATTAAGGTGGATCTCTTTTCAGGGATGTTAAGCCCCTTAACATTGTGGGAGATCACCGTAGGATTACGACCCAAATCGGAATATGCCATGGTTCAGACTCAGGGAGGTGCGGAGTTCAGTACCTGCAATTATAGTCCCAGCAATACACACAAAAACAAAAAGGTAGATTTTTAGTTGCAATCAGTAGAGAACAATAAATCTTCACCAACACATGCGTCGTGATAAGGCAAAAGGGAGAGCTAAAGAGCAGCAAAGAGAATGAGAGAAATGAGAAAGAAATAAAGAAGGAGTTGTAGGTTACACCCCCTTTAGACGGACTGACCGTCCCGGGGGTTAATTTTAGTGCACGTGAACAGGTCCTAAAAGAACCCGTCTGGAACACTATTGAGGGGTCCGGGGAGGCTCTCCCCGGAGACAGCAACACTCACCGTGCGAAGCACCTCAGGTTATCTAACCAGGTGCCCGCACCGTGAGAAGAAATAACAAACAGTACCGAACTATCACTAAATCAACAGTGGGTACTCAACTTATTCAAGTAGGAACCGTCGTGCGCGGCCCTAGAAAGCATATGAAAAGTATTAAACGGTCTGTTATAACGACGCACGTTTAAAGCAAACCAATGACTAATAAATAGCAATGAGCATGCTTGACAGATTACGAGCATAATATCTGAGCATATTTAACCTTTTAGGACAGTAGGCACACCACCCGCCAAAATCTGAACAGAGGAAATCAACCCCTTATAAGCAACCCCCACCACCATCATAGAATGACCCACGGGGTACTCTCATCCCACGATCACTTCGGAGTCCATGTCTCTCCCCGGTCCAGACCATACAAACAAAACCACATATGTTCGGGACTCAGGGAATCAGCAATTCTCCAGCAGAGTATTAGTCCCACAATTAACAACTGCCAAAACACTCGAACTATAGCTCCAATGAGTTATGGTCAAAATCCCAAAAGCTGTCTTTGTACACTGTGCTTCCATAAGGCTCCATGTCGGGAGTATGTGAACAAACATGTAGAAGCACTCCACCCCAGACGGCAGTGGAGCAGCGTGGTCGTGGTAAGTAAGCGATGGTCGAGTGGAAAGAGAATTGCGTTAACAAAGCAAAATAGCAAAAAAGACAAAAAAGGAAAAAAAAAAGAAAAGCAAAAAGGGGATCCCAAAATTGCAGGCGGGTATAGGTGCGTCATATGCTTTAGGCTTTCATCAGGTTCCTAGAAGAGTGTGGACGACTTCGGGGTGTTCCCCTTGGCGGTGTTTCATTGCGTCCCTGTCTCTGCCTCTTGGTGAGATGTTTCTCTGGCGAAGCCATCGGAGAAAAAGGTGGGGTTCTATCCTTAGGTGGCAATGAAAACTCCTGATACCAATCAGGTAAGGTAATCAGCTCGATCTGGAGGGCCGCACAGAACTCTGGAAGGTCCGCAGGCGTGCGTAGAATGTGTTGCTTACCACCGTGGGTAACTAACAGGGCGAAAGGGAAACGCCATGAGTAACGCAGGTCTTTCTCTCTCAGTTGGTCCAGAAGAGGACGCAGGGCCCTTCGGTTTTTCAAAGTAATTTGGGATAGATCCTGAAAAAGTTTAATGTTCTCCCCATTGAATACAATCTGATCATTCCTGCATGCCCTGGACATTATATCCTCTTAAAGAGTAAAGCTCTGTAAGCAGCAAATTATATCCCGGGGAGGTAATGTGTCAGGACCTCTGGCTCTGAGCGCCCTATGCGCCCTCACAAAGTCCATAGCGGTATCTTCTGGCCGTTCAAGAAGGGTGTTGAAAACTCTGCAGAACTGGGGTGATTTGGTCTGCCGCGACAGACTCCGGTATGCCTCGCACCCTGATATTATTACGCCTCCCCCTATTGTCTAAATCCTCTAAATGTCTATTCATTTCAATGAAATGGAGGGAGTGTGCGGTGACAGCCTTGTCTAGTCTGCTTATGGACTTGTCCTTCAGTTTCCCTGCAGTCTCCACGACCGCCATTTTCTCCTGCAGAACCAGGAAACTGGTCTTCAGATCCATAATGGCTGCAGAAAACGAAGCCTTAATGTCAGCCGCAAAGCCTGACATGTCCTCATAGGTGAGTGGGTGAGTAGTGCGAACACTGCGCCTACAGTTGTCCTCCGCGGCTGACTGCGAATCCTCGCTGTAGTCCTCGTCCGCATGGACCGGAGCCATCTTGCCTTCCTCCGATACCTTCAGTGCTGAGGCCTGTGTTTTAAAGATATCCGAGATGTCGCGTCCAGAATTAGCTGCCGCTGAACGGCGGGGACGGGTCTGATGCTGGTGCCTATTCTGCTTGCTCATTTTGTTTAGTTCGCCGGTGAAAACAGACGAGCTGGGGCCACTAACCGACGGAGCTCTCTTTCTAGGCTGCCATGTCCGTTGCACGCCAAGCCACGCCCCCGATCTGCTAAATTTTATAACAGAAACAAATAAAAATTCATTTTTTTACAGAATTTTCTGTATTTTTTCTTTTATAGCACAAAAACTAAAAAACCGAGCAGTGATTAAATACCACCAAAAGAAAGCTCTATTTGTGTGAAAAAAAGGAAAAAAATGTCATATAGGTCCAGTGTTGCATGACTGAGTAATTGTCATTCAAAATGCGAGAGCACCGAAAGCTGAAAATTGGTCTGGTTATTAAGGGTGTTTAAGTGCCCAGTGGTCAAGTGGTTAACCACTCTTTTGATCAACTCTGTAACTTGTTCCACCTCTGCCTTTTCGCGATCCGTGCAG
Source organism: Lithobates pipiens (assembly GCF_037356315.1). Taxonomy (NCBI): domain Eukaryota; kingdom Metazoa; phylum Chordata; class Amphibia; order Anura; family Ranidae; genus Lithobates; species Lithobates pipiens. The sequence goes on along the minus strand of NW_027507789.1, from coordinate 80,232,032 downwards.
GCTTGAAAACAGTCTTTACAGATCAGTTTATCAGCCCAACTTGGGCGTGTGCGTACGTTGTGATGACCAGATGTCTGATTAGATGTTCTCTTGTGTATAGGGCTGAAATGAAAGTAATAGTGCAAGGCACTCTTTTAGTCTGGGATAAACACAAAAAAAACTGAAAAAAAAAACCATGAGGTACAAACCCTTACCTAAGAAAGCAAGGGTATTGGTCTAGCAGCGGCTGACTCAATTTTATATATATATATATATATATATATATATATATCACAGTTGCCAACTGTCCCGAATTTCCCGGGACATTCCCGGGATTAGGACATTTGTCCCGAATTAATTTTGTCCTGGGAAATGTCCCGGGAAATTTGTTTTTTCCCGGGAAATTGAATTTCCCGTTTTTTTGCCGCCGGCAGCTAGAGGTCTATGGGAGGACATTGTCTCCGCCGGCCGCCATTTTTAAGAAGACCAGAAGTTGGTCTACACCTGTGGCGCCGCCCACCCCCGCTGCCAGTGTGTGTCAGTGTAAAGTGCAGTGGGTGACGCCACAGTTAAATGTCTCCGCACGGCAACAGCGGCATGTCGGGGGCGGGGGCCAGTCAGATGTCGGGGGCCAGTCATGGTATGTGGATGTTGGGGGCCAGTCTGTGGATGTCGGGGGCCAGTCTGTGAATGTGGGGGCCAGTCTGTGGATGTTAGGGGCCAGTCTGTGGATGTGGGGGCTAGTCTGTGGATGTCGGGGGCCAGTCTGTGGATGTCGGGGGCCACCAGATGTAAGGAGGGGCTCCGCTGATGGACACAGATGTGAGGAAGGTACCTCTGATGGGGCACCTGATGTAAGGACAGACTCCGCTTGGGATACCTGATGGCATCTGGTGGCAGTCAACATGGCTAGTGACGCGCTCATGGCTCCCACTGATTCTGCATTATGGTGAGTTGAATGATTTCATTTCATGTTACAATGTAATAATAGAAATAATGCGCTTCAATCATTCTGACACCATAACAATCATGGCGCCGGGATGATTGAAGGGCCAACACCAGGTATTTGGAGTATCTTTATCTGCTGATTGTCAAACTCTGGAAAACACATATTGCTATTGTGGTGTAGGATCGGGGGGCTGCTGTCCCTCCTTTCCCTCTCCCCCCCGTTCCCTCTCCATCCCCCTCCTTTCCCTCTCCATCCAGCATTCATCTCAGACTCTAACCACACCCATTTGAGCCGCGCCCTATGTAAGCCACGTCCACTATTTATGTAAACCACACCCCCGTTTGCATGCCCCACCCCCTAATTATACCACGGCTCCGCCTACTGCCAAAAAAAAGTGTCCCGATTTTTTTTACAATGTTGGAAACTATGAGATATATATATATATATATATATATATATATATATATATAAAAGCAGAACCGAATTCCAATATAGGAAGTGGCTGCTGCCCCAAAAGACCCCCAGAAGTGGCTCCCCTCTTATAAGCACTAGTTAGCAACCCAAGACCAGGGACTGCATCTCGGAGAGGCCAGAACCCAGACGGAAAACTGCCCAGGGCAGAGGTAAGATACGTCCAAACACTATCCATTAGGTATGAGGAAAAAAAGGAGAATGCTGGGGAGGTAGGGTTGTCATTTTTATAAGCTATTAACTATCCTGAGGGGAGGACAGGTATGCTGCCATGGTCGCACCAGGAAAGTTTTATTTGTGAGGAAAAAATAAAAAAATAAAGGAAAAGGACAATATTTGGGCACGACGTCGCTCTTACTGTATGCAAATTTGCGTTCGTGGCTTGAAGGTGTTACTTTTTTTTTTTTAGAACGGTTGGCTTTTTAGTGATAACAACCAAGGCGGCTAAAAGCCGTTCGAGAGGGGACATCCAAACCCCCCTCCAGCCGCTCTTCCTGTCCCACTGGTAGACCTGAGCCACCAGTCGGCATGTCCGCCCCCCAAGCTGAGACCTGAACAAAGCCAGATTTGGTTTGTATCGGGTCTCCGATGTAAAATCCCAACAGCACCGATTTATTAAAAAAAATAACAGTATTCAGAATCGCTGATTTTGGCGATCTGAATACTTGTAAGTGCAAAAGGAGGGTCTTTTAGACCCCTTATACCTCCATAAAGAGTACCATTCACATGCCTATTACTGTCACATTCCTTGTGACAGCAATAAAAGTGATCAGATTTTTTATTTTATTTTTAAAGGGACAATGCAAAAAAAGAAAAAAAAATAAGATTTTTTTTTTAAAGCACCTCCCTCCCATCATAGCATCACCTTACCAATCCTTAGAAGGACCTTTGAAGGACCTTTGTGCAAATAGTAGGTTGTGATTAGCAGACTGTACCTCAGTTCCTATAATCATAAAGGACTACTGCAGCAGAAGGGCAGCAGTCAAGTATAATATTCTTTCTATATTTGGAAGAAAGAATATTATACGTGTACAAGCCATACCAGTCCATACCAGTCCTGAAAAGAACCTTTGTGGACCTAACAGTAACAGCTACTGATTAAACTGACTGTCCCTCACTGCCACACACAGCTTCCTGCCTGTCCCTATTTAAACTGACAAAACACAGGCTCCTGCAACAATAACTTGAATAGCACTCAAAACTATATCCTGTACTACTTTACCATATCAGTTCTGAAAAGGACTTTTGTGGACCTAATAGTAACAGCTAATGATTAAACTGACTGTCCCTGCTGCACACAGCATCCTGTCCCTCTCTCAGCCCTGACAAAAGACAATCTGCAGCAACAATGACTTGAATAGCAGTGCCTCAAACCTATATCCTGAACTACACCTATACCATACCAGTCCTTAATAGAACTTTTGTGGACCTAATAGCTAGTGATTTGGGTCACTGCAGTCTCTCCCTGCTCCACACAGCAACCTCTCCCTATAGTGACAGAAGAAAGAATGTAAAATGGCCACCGGATCGGGTCTATTAATAAGTTAGGGGGAATGTCCAAGTGTCCATGTGCTGTAATGTCTCAATTGGCTGTCCTGTACCCCATGATGGATGTGTCATCATAGGTCAAAGTTCTTTTACACAGTAAACACGTAAGTCCGCCGGGCGAACAGCGGCAATAGTCGGCCGAACGGGTGGACCGCGAACAGCCGAAATTCGCCGCGACACGACCGCTGGGTGAACAGTTCGGCCATCCCTACTGGTTAGTACCTTGATGGGAGACCACTTGGGAATACCAGGTGCCGTAGGCTTTTTGTTTAATATGTTGTTGGCGTCAACGACCTGTTTTATTTTTCTGCTTGTTTACCGAGGTGACCATCTTGGCGTTTGTCAAGAGGGTTTAGAGTGACCAGCAAGTTTGCCTAAGGCCACATCACCCTGCATGCGCCCAATCTCGTCTGATCTCGGATGCTAAGCAGGGTCGGGCCTTGTTAGTACCTGAATGGGTGCCCGCCTGGGAATATCAGGTGCCGTAGGCTTTTTTTTAATATGTTGTTGACGTCGACAACCTGCTTTATTTTTCTGCTTGTTTGCCGAGGTGACCATCTTGGCGTTTGTCAAAAGGGTTGAGAGTTGCCACCAAGATGGCCTACTGCTACATCACTCTGAATGCGCCTGATCTCGGATGCTAAGCAGGGTCAGGACTGGTTAGTACCTGGATGGGAGACTGCCTGGAAATACCTGGTTCCGTAGGCTTTTTTTAATATGTTGTTGGCATCGACGACCTGTTTAATTTTTCTGCTTGTTTGCCGAGGTGACCATCTTGGCGTTTGTCAAGAGGGTTGAGAGTGGCCAGCAAGTTCCCCTACGGCCACATCACCCTGAATGAGCCTGATAACATATGATATCAGATGCTAAGCAGGGTCGGGCCTGGTTAGTACCTGGATGGGAGACCGCCTCGGAATACTAGGTTCCATAGATTTTTTTTTTATATGTTGTTGGCGTCGACGATGTCTTGTTTTTCTGCTTGTTTGCAGAGGTGACCATCTTTGCATTTGTCAAGAGGGTTGAGAGTGGCCAGCAAGATCACTTTTGGTCACATCACCCTGCATGTGCCCAATCTCGTCTGTTCTCGGATGCTAAGCAGGATCAGGCCTTGGATATACCATGTGCCATAGGCTTCTTTTTAATATGTTGTTGGCGTCGACGACCTGTTTTATTTTTCTGCTTGTTTGCCGAGCTGACCATCTTGCCGTTTGTCAAGAGGGTTGAGAGTGGCCAGCAAGATCTCTTACAGCCACATCACCCTGAATGCACCCAATCTCGTCTGATCTCGTATACTAAGCAGGGACGGGCCTGGTTAGTACCTGGATGGGAGACTGCTTGGGAATACCAGGTGCTGTAGCCTTTTTTTAATATGTTGTTGGCATCGACGACCTGTTTTATTTTTCTGCTTGTTTGCCGAGGTGACGATCTTGGCGTTTGTCAAGAGGATTGAGAGTGGCCAGCAAGATCGCCTACGGCCACATCACCCTGAATGTTCCCGATCTTGTCTTATCTCGTCTGATCTCGGATGCTAAGCAGGGTCAGGCCTGATTAGTACCTGGATGGGAAACCGCCTGGTAATAACAGGTGCCATAGTTTTTTTTTTAATATGTTGTTGGCGTCGACAAAGTTTTATTTTTCTGCTTGTTTGCCGAGGTGAATATCTTAGCGTTTGTCAAGAGGGTTGAGAGTGACCAGCAAGATCGCCTAAGGCCATATCACCCTGAATGCGCACAATCTCGTCTGATCTTGGATGCTAAGCAGGGTCGGGCCTGCTTAGGTGCCTGGATGGGAGACCTCCTGGGAATACCAGGTGCTGTAGGCTTTTTTTTTATATGTTGTTGGTGTAGACGACCTGTTTTATTTTTCTGCTTGTTTGCCGAGGTGATCATCTTGACGTTTGTCAAGAGGGTTGAGAGTGGCCAGCAAGATCGCCTACAGCTACATCACCCTGAATGCTCCCGATCTTATCTTATCTCGTCTGATCTCGAATGCTAAGCAGTGTCGGGCCTGGTTAGTACCTGGATGGGAGACAGCTTGGGAATACCAAGTGCCGTAGGCTTTTTTTTTATTATGTTGTTGGCGTCGACAACCTGTTATATTTTTCTACTAATTTGCTGTGTGACCATCTTGGTGTTTGTCAAGAGGGTTGAGAGTGACCAGCAAGGTCGCCTACAGCCACATCACCCTGAATGCTCTTGATCTGATCTCGGATGCAAAGCAGGGTCGGGTTTGGTTAGTACCTGGATGGGAGACCACCTGCGAATAACAGGTGCCATAGGCTTTTTTGTAATATGTTGTTTGTGTAGACGACCAGATTTAATTTTTCTGCTTGTTTGCCGAGGTGATCATCTTGACGTTTGTCAAGAGGGTTGAGAGTGGACAGCAAGATTGCTTACAGCCACATCACCCTGAATGCGCTCTGTTTCGTTTGATTTTGGAAGCTAAGCAGTGTCGGGCCTGGTTAGTACCTGGATGGGAGACCGTCAGGGAATAACAGGTGCTGTAGGCTTTTTTTAATATGTTGTTGGCGTCGACGACCTGTTTTCTTTTTCTGCTTGTTTGCCAAGGTGACCATCTTGGCCTTTGTCAAGAGGGTTGAGACAGATAATGAAGAACCCCTAAGGCCTCATCACCCTGAATGCGCCCAATCTCTGTCTGATTTTGGATGATAAGCAGGGTCGGGCCTGGTTAGTACCTGGGTTGGAGACTGCTTGGGAGTACCAGGTGCCATAACCTTTTTTTTGTTGTTGGCGTCGACGAACTGTTTTATTTTTCTTCTTGTTTGCCGAGGTGACCATCTTGGCGTTTGTCAAGAGGGTTGAGAGTGGTCAGCAAAATCGCCTTCGGCCTCATCACCCTGAATGTGCCCAATCTCCTCTGATCTCGGATGCTAAGCAGGTTTGTGAAAGGTTATGTTAAGCATCCATCTTGTTTCTGTCAGCCATCTTAATATTCACAAACTTCCATTTTACAATATGTACAGTTTGAACACCCCTTTAACTTCTCAGATAACTGTCTCAACATGAGATTCTTCTAACTCATGTGTTCTCACACACTTATCTATAACCTTCACACTGTTTCTCAGCATTCTTTTAGCTACAGAAGGAATTATGTATCTTTTTCTTATATTAATTCAGCTAGCTTAGAACAAAGAACAATAGCGTTTTGTCTTGACCAGCTGTAATCGTCTTGTTGTCTACTGCGCATGTCTTATTCTGTATGATGTGAAATTTACTATATCAATCGCTTTGTAATAACTCAATACAATTAGTTCTTGAAGGACGCCATGGTGTGTGTGTGGTTTTATTTGTCCTTCGAGAATTGATTCCAGATATATCTGAATTTATACAATACATAGGATCTAAGGTCTGAGAGGTTGAAGGGACCACCCTAGACACAGGATTAACCCTTTCAGAACTGGGGGCTTGTCCCGGGATGGATGTTTATTTACCCTTAACGGACGTGGAAAGCTACTTTTAACGCTCGGTAAGTGAATTCTATTCTTATTGAGTGAAATTGACTTGCCGGAGTCCGGGTGTCAGGTGTGTGACTTGGCTTCCATCCCACAGAGATTGCTGTTGGGTTATAGAACCTCTCATAAGTATACATAAGTTGACCGGTCATGACCTTGGGGGTCATATAGTGTTTTGGGGACACTTGTAAAGATCTTGGCGATCTTAGAAGAATAGGTTTTGGGGACCTTAGAAAAATTTACAGTACTCTAGAGTTTTAGTTCTGTTTGGGACAGAACTGGTGACTGATGATCAATGTATTGTGTAAACTTTGTGTATGATTGTATAATTGCTTTTGCTTTAAAAGTATAACGCTGAAAGAATTGCGCTGAGTGTGTATATGTGGACTGCTATTTTGTTTCCAGAACCAAAAGGCATACTTGGTGAGTAGTATTCCCGGAGGTTATAAAGTTACAATTTGGGTAAAGCTATTTTGGAAAAGGTAAACAGATTCATGTACATTGCAAAGTTAATTTCATAGGTGATTTAAATTTGTCTGAAACAAAACAGCAGCTCCATGAGCAAAATTGTGTGTTTATTGTATCTGAAATACTCTTGAACTTGTTCCAAATTTATTCTGTTACAGTCTTGAAGTGATTGTAGCTGTATTAGTACAAAAAAGTATCACGGACCGTACCATATTTTTTGTTAAAGGAATCTAAGTTGAGGTATTGTCTAATTGTCTGATTCACACCGTTGTCTGATTGTCTGCACCGCTAGGTGGCAGTCAAGCATGATAAATTGTTTTGTTTTCATAGGAAAATTAAATGTACGGAGCAATACCTAGTTAACCCTTAGATGGATCATATGGCAGGATGGACAGAAAGCCGGTTTGGGTATTCTGACAATTTTGGATCCATTATTGATCCAGACTTTCCTGAGTAATCTCAAACCCCATTTAGTGGTCCCAGTCAAACAAATGATTACTGAATGGTCCCAGCTTTTCCTTTTGTCTCAGGTGATTTCTTTTTTTTTATAATACTTTATTTCTCTGCAGGAATACATGACAAAGATCACAAAAAAATAAATAAATAAATAATAATTACATAGATCAACTTATCAAATCAATTTACAAAACAAAAACTTATTAATTTAACCAATGATACACATTGCATTCCTGCGAATTTTCCTTTTTCTTTTCCTCTTTTTTTCCCCTTCTAAACAACTAACAATATTACAAAAACGATTCCCCTCAACAACCCTCTGCTCCAAGGCCTTAGATCCCGTGAGGGACTTATAGAACCGAGGAGAGAGAGAGGGGAAAAAAAAAAAACCCCCAGGGAATCCCAAATGGAACAAATAAAAATATGTTGCCCCTGCCGACAGAGGGACCTGTGCCACATCACTTACTAGCTATTCCTCTAGTTCCTCTCCAATTAGCCCTTTCCCTTCCTCTGATTGTAAAAATGACTCCCATGGAGCCCAGACTTGCAGTAGACATTCCCTTTCCTCCAAAGACATAGGGATCAATTTTTCCATGATCCCAATTCTTCTTACTTTATTTAACCAATTAGAGATTCGGGGTGTCCCTGATTCTTTCCAACATATGGTGATGCAGCTTTTAGCTCCATTCACCAAATGGCATAGCATTGAGTTCTTGTATCTCTCTAAAGGAATTTGTGAGCATTGTAGTAAGAAAAAAGCTGGGTCTTCCGGAATCTGGTAGTCAGTAAATAATTGAGAGATTCTCTGAACTTCTAGCCAAAACTGTCTAATTACTGGACAAAACCAGAAAATATGGGCTATGGTGCCTCTCTCCCTACACCCCCTCCAACACCTATCCGACATTTCTGAAGAGAATTTATTCATTCGAGACGGGGTGTAATACCAACGCATTAGTACTTTGTAATTTAATTCCTGTATCTTAGTACATCTAGATGATTTAAAAGTTAAATGTATTATTTTCTGCCGTTGGGATGGTGTAAAAGTTTGTTCGAGGTCCCTTTCCCACTTATCTAGACTCGCTATACCAAAATCCTCAGGAGGTGCTGTTAGTAACGCATATATCTTAGAGATAATATGGGAGAGAGGTTCACTCTCCCCACAGTACTTCTCAAACTTAGTAAGGGGTCGACCATACCCTTTGGCGGGTCCCAATGTTTCAAGAAAGTGTTTAACTTGTAACGCCTGCCAGAAGGGCAATTCGTATTGTCCTCCTAGTCGCGTTAATATTTCTATTGATGGCCACTTACCAAACCTCAGAAAGTGTGAAGCCTGGAAACATCCTTTCTTTTTTAATTTCCCAAATATTCCTGATTCCAAACCAGGAGGGAAATTTGGGTTCCCTAGAATAGGAAACAGGGGGGTTTCTGGTGATGAAAATTTGGGGATCCGAGTAAATTTAGCACCCATACGAAGGGTAGGTCCTATTAAGGGATGTACTTTTAATATAGAAGGTAACGCTGCATAGCACCATATAGCTCTATCTAAGGGGATAGAGCTGATATGTTGTTCCAAGGTAATCCATCTTTTACTATCTCTATGGCGGCACCAGTCAATAACTCTACCTAACTGGGTAGCTTGATAATATTTATATAAATCAGGAGCCGCTATACCACCCACCTCTTTAGATAGCGTTAACAAATTCCTATTAATTCTTGGCCGTTTACTTGCCCATATAAACTTTGCAAACGCTATTCGAGTTTTACTAAAGAAGGCGGGTGGAATCGAGATAGGTAACGCCTGGAACAAATAGAGAAATTTTGGCACTATATTCATTTTCAAAATGTTACATCTCCCGAACCAGGAATGTGAGGCTTTACTCCATTCATCTAACAATATGCTAACTTCCCTTAGTAAGGGTGGAAAATTTAGGGCATATACATCTATTAAATTGGGTGGAATCTGTAGCCCTAAATAATTCAAAGCCGTCGTTGTCCATTTAAATTTAAAATTATTCTCCAAGTTTCTTTGGGTGGAATGCTCCAGGGATACCCCCATTGCCTCCGACTTGCTATAGTTTATTTTAAAGTTCGACAGAGCACCATAACACTCCACCTCCCTTAATAAATTAGGGAGCAATATTTGTGGACTGGAAAGTGAAAATAAAAGATCATCCGCGTAGGCTGAGAGTTTATATTCCTGATCCCCCAAGGGGATACCTTTAATATCTGGGTTCTGTCGAATTCTATTTAATAAAGGCTCCAATGTCAGCGCAAACAAAATAGGAGACAAAGGGCAGCCCTGGCGCGTCCCATTGGATATTAAAAAATTTTCTGAATTTATTCCATTAGCCTTCACCAAGGCTTGTGGCGTTGAATATATTCCTGCTATCCAGTCCAGCATTCGATCCCCCAGGCCGATCTGTTTTAGTACTCCTAGCATAAAGGGCCAGCTAACCCTATCAAAAGCCTTCTCTGCATCTGTATTCACAAAGATACTCGGCAACTTCCTCTGATTTACATATTGAACTAAATTCAAAACTTTAATAGTGCTATCTCTAGCTTCCCGTGTGGGGACAAATCCCACTTGGTCCCAATGAACCAGCTGCGTCATAAATGGTTCTAGGCGAGCCGCGAGTATCTTTGTGAATATTTTGTAATCCGTATTCAGTAATGATATTGGACGGTAACTACTGCAAACTGATGGATCTTTTCCTTCCTTTGGGATCAGTACAATATGTGCTCTCAATGCTTCTACGGGGGGTAAAGCAAATTGTCCTAATGCATTAAATGTCTTGACCATATAAGGAGCTAGTAATGGGAAAAAACTTTTAAAGTATTGCAGAGAGAATCCATCTGGGCCAGGTGCCTTCCCATGCCGCATCATCTTCATCACTGTAGATACCTCCTCTATTGTTATTGGTAACTCAAGTTTTCTTCGTGTCGGAGACGACAGTCTCGTTAAATGTGAGGATTCAAGATATTCTTCTAGTGATGAAGAAGACTGGGAAGGCACCGGGAGATTATATAATGAAGTATAATATTTTCTAAATTCCTCTACAATATCCTTCGGTATTGAGGATTTTAGACCTCCTTTTGTTTTAATATAAGGTATATATGAATGAAGTTGTTGTTTTTTTAGTTTTCTGGCCAACAGCCTGCCACATTTATCTCCCGAATCATATATTAACCTCTGCCCTTGCTGTAGTGCCGCCATTGCCTTATACCGCAAGAGGTCAGAGAGTTGTCTTCTTAAATGTGCTAATTCTATTCCCATTTCCGTCCCCATTGTCATCTTATGTTGTAACTCTATTTCCCTTATCCTTTCCAATAAGTGACCCGTCTGTTCTTCTCTGGCTCTCTTTATTCGGGATCCATGTTTTATTAAAATTCCTCTAATTACTGCCTTATGGGCTTCCCAGACTATCCCTACATCAATCTCTCCATTGTCATTAATTTGGAAATATGAGTCGATTTCTTTAACCACATCTTCTCGTATTTCAGGGTACTGCAGCAGGCTTTCATTTAACCGCCAGTTCCATTGTGTCTTATATGTAGCACCCTTCAAAAAGATCTTAATTATAACTGGTGCGTGATCGGACCAGGTTATATTACCTATCTGAGTGTCCTGTACTAACGAGAGAATTTGCTGTGGCAATAAAAAGAAATCGATTCGTGAATATCGTTGATGGGGGTTCGAGAAATATGTAAAATCCCTCTCTTCTGCATGAAAGGCCCTCCATGCGTCAACCAGTTGGGATTCATCTAATTTCCGAAGGATATTTTTCCTAATTCTCCCAGAGACAGAGGATGTCCCATTAGAGGTGTCTAACTTAGGATCTAGTGGGACATTAAAGTCCCCCCCTATGATCAATATTCCCTCCCTAAATACCATTAATTTGGATAGAACTTTGTTCAAAAAACTATCTTGATGTACATTTGGGAGATAAATTGTTGCAAGAGTCACCTTAACATTTCCTATAGACCCTTTAAGGAATAAATATCTTCCCCCTGGGTCTTGACATCTATCCAACAGAGACCACATAATACGGTTAGAAATTAAAATAGCAACTCCCTTGGTTTTAGCCTGTTGATTAAAGGCATGATATACGTTTGGAAAATGTCTACTTTGGAGATAGGGAAGTTTTCCTTCCTTCAAATGTATTTCTTGCACCATGCCAATATCAGTTTTGAGACGTTTTAAATCATTTAATAGCATTTTACGTTTTTCAGGAATATTAAGTCCTCTAGCGTTCAGTGATGTGACACATAATCCCTCCATCTTCTCCAAGATGGGGGCTGCACTAAGGGTAGATTAAAAAAAAAAAAAAAAAAAAAAGGGGGGGGAACAAAACAACACCTATCTAGGGGTACACAATTACCCGTAGGCGTTGGATATGGGGGCAGTGGCTAGCAAGTGCAGGGTTGGTGGAGCACTACTTCCCCTCCAGAGAAACTCTTTATATTAGCATCCATAAAGACAGCAACTATAATTTATTTTCAATTAATCCCACATTCCCTCCCCACCCCTTTAATAACACGTAACACACAATAACCTGGTCTCCCGCATCCCCACCCTACATTTCCCTTTCAAGTCAACCTATAATGTCCCAGCCAAAACCAATAACTATATCATACCTTGGGGAGAGGAGAAAAAAAAAAAAAAAACATCCCTCCCCCTCCCCCACCCCATCTCCTATATAAACTATAACCAAAACAGCACACTTATATTCCTTGTATCATGCATATTACTCATTGCAGGTCCCCCCCTTCTGTGGGGACATAACAGAAAGAAGTTAAATAACTAAATAAATAACTAAATAAATAAATAAATAAATAAATAAGAAGGGGGAAATGGGGAAATCCCTCATTTCCCTCAACGTCCAAACCACACACCAAAAGTGACCATAAATGTGAGATATAACACCTTACTTCTAACATCTTAGAATCTCGTAGATTTATTACAACCTCTTAACTTAGAACCTGACCCTTCACCCCTAAGTGTGTATGTGTTGCAACATATTTCTGGCCTATGCCATATTGCCCCACCTCCACGCTCTACTACTCTCCCTTACCCTTTATCCCCCTACCCCCTAACTACTTATCCCCAAGACCAACCCACATGGTCTACTCCCTAAGTGTATGATCTATCCACCTCCAAGTGAGAACAGTGCACCTATTTATAATATTTGTGAACCTCAGTTTATTCCTTCATAGTACCCCCCCCCAACTAATTTATATATAACCCTTAAAATAATCTAATATACTTTTAAATCGATGTGTATGTGTATTTATATATTTAAATCTATTCCATTACTCCCAAAAAAAAAAAAAAAGAAAAGGAGGGAACATTTAAATATTAACTATTCAAATAATCCCTCGTTATGTTACCCACATGGACCTAACATCTCAAGTAATACGCTTTTAAGTTAAGAGAAAGAAAAAAAAAAAAAGGGGGGGAGGGAAGGGCTCTGGGGAGGCAGGAAATGGTATGTAAAAAAAAAAAAAAAGGAGGGGAGAAGAGGGGGGAGTGAGGGAGTGAGGGAAAATCACATATATATTGTTTTATATCATAGCATCATATATATATATATTATGAAAAATGCATACATTTATCCTTAATTCATACTTGCCAAAGCCCTATACTCAGGGAGAGGGGGGGGGGGGGTGATGAATAATACATACATATCCCAATTCCCTTATAACACAATGTCCCTGGGCAGGGAGCCTACTTCCACTATTTGTTGTGATTTAGCTTCTTTACTTCCCAGTAAGGTGGTTTCACCCACTGTCCTTGAGGCTCCCTCTTTCAGCTGTCTTTTCTTTATTGGCTGAAGCCAGTCCTGCACCTCACAGCAATCAGTACCCAAAAAAGAAAATAGGGCCGGTAAATCCTTTGGAGACATAAGCAGGAAGGAGGCTGACCCCCTTCTAACCGTCAGGGATATTGGATACCCCCATCGGTAAGTGCCCCCTGATAACTTTATCTTCTCCAATAGTGGGCGCAATTGCGCCCTTCTCTGTAGGGTGGCACGTGATAAGTCCGGTAAAATACTGATTTGGCTCCTTCATATAGTAACGGGCCTATTTCCCATGCTTTCCGACTAATCATCTCCTTGTGTGCATATCTGTGTAGGTGTCCAATTACGTCTCTAGGTCTGGACGGGTCTATCGAACGTGGGCCTGGGGCTCTGTGGAGCCTGTCAAATTCAATTTCTTTTGGAGCAGTGCTAATCCCTAATTTTTGACATATGTTAACCACAGTTCCATATAGTTGATCCTCCTGAATATTTTCTGGGATACCTCTAAATCTGAGGTTATTCCTCCTGCTCCGATCTTCAGCAGCCTCCAATTTTAATTGTATTAAAGATGCCTGAGCTATCTGCTCTGTTTCCAATTTAGATACCCTCTCCTCCAGGCTATTAACCGCAGATGTGTCCACGTTTACCCTATCTGTCAGGGCTTGTACCTCGGACCGTACTAACTGCATTTCCCTTCTGTGTCCCTCTTCCAAATGGGATACCAAGGCCTCCATTTCTAAGCGGGTTGGGAGTGCCTGCATAATTGTTCTCAAGGCTTCTATCTCTTGACGAGTTGGTAAAGCCTGTATTACTGACCTAAAGTCCATATCTTCTGTGAACGGGTCCAACGCACCCCAACCTACCTCCATCCCTCCTTCCACATTCTCTTGTACCTGTACTATGTTTGGGGTTAACGGAAGACTCATCCTGGGTGCCGCCCTCGGGATCTCGATTCCAGCCGTCTCCCTAGTTTCAAGCATAGACGCCCGAGCTGTAACCGCTCTGGTTTGCGGGAAGAAGCTTTTAATCTCCTGCTGAGTAAAGTCCTTTTGTGCATACGAATCCTTTTGTGCAGCTTTTACCTCTCTCTTTTTCCTTGCGACACGCATCCCCCAGCAGGAGGGCTGGATACAAATATTATTATAATATATATATAATTATTATTATTGGTGATTATTGGTGATTATTGGTGATCAATAGATTAATACAGTCCCAGCTTCACCTACAGGCAATCCGCAGCGTCTCTTTTCTACTTTTACTTCCACCACCGCTTTCACTTTCATTTCCCTGTACACACCCCCCCCCTTCACTTCATTTTCCTTGCAATATCCATTTACAACAGTCTTATTCACATCGGGGGTTAGTACAGCAGGGGTGAAGCGTTTCACAGACTACATGCTGCGAATGATCCAGATAAGATCTATCGAAGGGCCAGAGGATAGGAGGTAAGAGAAGGGAAGGGTGGACAAACGGGATGGGGCGGATGGGATGAGATATAGGATGATATACACCTTCCTGGTTAATAGATAACTTTCAGTAGCTTTTCAGTAGCTTTTCAATAAATTACCGGTCTTCAGCTGCCAATCCGACATTACATTCCAACATCACATTCCGTGTAGCTTCACATACTCCACTCACTACACACGCCGCTGTGCGCCATCCCCCACCTCCGCCCCCACTTCCTCTTTCACCTCTCGGCTGCTTCTCCGCTCCTCTGTCTCACCCTCGCCTTCTCCGGTTACAAGCTTGGCTGCATTAGCTTGCACTGACCTGTATTTAGCCTGTATCAGCCTCGGTCACACCAGTAATACTGCGGAAATGCTACGGGAATAGCCGAAAATAGCTGCCTTTGAGTTGTGAACGCTGGAGGGGATACCGGAGTGCTCCGCTAAGATCTCACTACTCCAACACTGCCATCACCATGCCACGCCCCCCGGGAAGGTGTGATCGTCTCAGGTGATTTCACTGACAGTCCAATGGTTGCTATTTCAATAAATGGGAGACTCCTCCCCTATCTCGTTGATAGCGGGGCCACTAGGAGTACTATTTGTGAAGATCATTTCAGAGGCAAATGGGAACCAGCGGAACCCTCTTTGGGAATTAATGGGATACTGACAAAAACATATAGGACTCCACCCCTACCAATAGAAGATGATGAAGGGTACACCATATGCACACATTCTTTCAGGATAATACCAAGGTGTCCTGTAAATTTGTTGGGAAGAGACTTGTTTGGGCCACTAGGAATCACAATTAGAACCAACTCAGAAGGAGGTCTAGACATTTCCTCAGATAAAATCACTATAGTAGCATGCAAACCAGGTTTATTGATGCTGTCACAACAAAATAGTGAAGAAGATTTTGAGGATTTAGACCCCCAGGTCTGGTCTACATCAGATCTGGATGTAGGACTTGTTTCATGCACACCATACAAGGCCACTCTCAAAGAAGGTGCATTTCCTATCTATCATAAACAGTATCCACTTTCTAAAGAAAAGATGGATGGCATAGTGCCAATGGTGAAGAAGTTTCTGCAGGATGGAATCCTGGAGGAAATTATTTCTCCATACAACACACCTGTTAACCCTGTAAAGAAGCCGGATGGCTCCTTCAGATTTGTACAGGACTTGAGGGCCATAAATGACCTCATAGTCCCAATAGCACCCATTGTACCTGATGTTCCATCTCCACTGTCCTCCATTCCAGCAACAGCCAAATGTTTTACTGTAATTGATTTAAAGAATGCTTTTTTCTCTGTCCTTGTAGACAAGGAGACAAGGCCACTCTTTGCTTTTACTGTGTCGATTGACCAACACAATCGCCAGTTTACCTGGTGTAGAATGCCCCAGGGATATATAGACTCACCTGTGGTCTATTCTATAGTACTCCAAGCCACAATCAGGCCTTGGACTGCCCCTCATGGTTCTGTACTGTTGCAATATGTTGATGATCTTTTGATTTGTAGTTCTTCAGAGGACTGCCGAGCTGATAGCCTATCCTTATTGAAATGGTTACATACGTGTGGTCACAAAGTGTCTAAGAAAAAATTACAATGGTGTAAACAGGAGGTTGAGTACCTAGGGTTTGTGCTGTCTCCGGGAGTTAGGAAAGTCAGTCACAAAAGAACTGTTGCTATAGTGGGTCTGCCCCGCCCACTTACCAAGAAAGACCTGCTAACCTTTCTTGGAATGATTGGTTACTGCCGCCAATGGATACCTGACTGTTCTTTCTATGACAATATATTGAGACAAGCAACACTCTCTGAAATGTCTGACATTGTAAAATGGTCTGATGAAATGTTAAATGCTTTTACCATGTTGAAAAGTGCAATGGTTACCAGCCCGAGCCTTGGCCTCCCTGATTTTAGCAAAATGTTTCACTTGTTTGCTAGGGAAAATTGCAGAAACATGGCAGGAGTACTGGCCCAGGAACATGGTGGGAGACTGCGCCCTGTAGCTTTTTTCTCAAAGGTGGTTCCAGTACAGGTGCAAGGCATGCCTGCTTGTCTCGGTGAAGCTTGAAGCGTTGGCTTCTTGTTCTATGGTTGCAGAGTTGGCAGCACCATTTACCTTGGGCCATAACACTACTTTACACACCTCACACAACGTTACCACACTCCTCAAAACTTTACATACTCAGCATATGTCAGCACAAAGATTGAGTGGGTATGAAGTCATCCTCCTGTCCAATCCAAACCTGAAAATTAAAAGTTCAAACATAAACTCTGGCCCAGCTCCAATTTTGAATGCCTTATTAGGTCTTAAAGGAGAACAGGATGACTTACCACCACCTCATGACTGTACACAATCAATACATCAGGACACTTCACCTAGAGCAGATATGCTTTCAGTACCAATTCCTACTGCACAAACAGTTCAAATGCCCATGCTAACACCTCAGCCATGTTCCCTGAAAGAGACAGGCTTTTGCCACCCCTGATGATATTGCGCAATGGAACTGTGATGGGATGGTACAAAAGGATCCTAAAACAGGATTAATCTGCAAAGAGGGGAAGCCGTGTATTCCTGTTGCTAGCGCCCCCCCTGTTCATTGCACAATACCATGGACTGGGTCACAAGGGATGGGCAGGCCACATGTGAACTTCTAGATGCAGATTTTTTCATTGCAGGATTACCTAATCTAGTCAAAGCTTTTGTAAGGAGATGTGTCACTTGCATTAGGAACAATCCAACAAACCCAAAGAAATCAAAGCATGAACATCTTGAGTACCCAACAACACCGTTTACCCATTTACAGATAGACTTTACACATATGCCCAAAGAAGGAAAGAAACAACAATACCTTTTGGTCATAGTGATCATGATGTCACGCTGGCCCGAAATTTTTGTCACCAACAATGAAAACGCACAAACTGTAGTGAAGATCCTCACACAGGAAATTATTCCTAGATGGGGGTGTCCATTGCAAATAAATTCAGACAATGGCCCAGCTTTCACAGCTAAAATCTGCCAAGATCTTGTAAAAGTACTAAAAATAGACTGGAAATTTCACCTCCCCTACCATCCACAGAGTTCAGGAATTGTAGAGAGAATGAATAGAACAATTAAAGACAAGAGAAGGAAAGCTACGGGGGAATTTTGGCAAGTGGAAAAAAGTTCTCCCAGCTGTATTAGCTGAAATCAGAATGACCCCTCACAGTGTGACGGGTTATTCCCCCTTCGAGGTACTCATGGGTAGGCCATTCCCCACACCGTGGGCTAATCATCCCTTGATGGTAGAGAAAGGTGATTTGGAACAAATACAGGAGGAATATGTAAAAAAACTGATTGAAACTCTTGATATTGTTGAAAGAAGAGTTGCTCGCACCTCTCCTTCTTCTTCACAGGTACCAACCCACCCGTTCCAGGTCGGTGATCAAGTTGTGGTCCAGAGGCTTCAGAAAGGTCGAAAGCCGCAAGAGGTTCCATTCGGACCAGTGACCAAAGTGGTAGCCATCACCAGGACCGCCATCCTTACAGAGGAAAGTCCTACTTGGATCCATGCCAGCAGAGTAAAGAAGGTTGATCTAAGCCCAGGAATTCAAGAAAGGCTGAAAAGAGGTGAAGCAGGTGTTTTAAGTCCTCAAAAGACAAGCACAGACATAAAGGACAGTGATGTCACTCATTTCACCACAGACTTCTGGGAAGGCCTTTTGCCTTCTGGATGTTTCTACTTCTGATCTTTGTCCCAGTGTGGATAATAACTAACTGTATCTTTCATCCTGACGACTTAGGTGCCTTAAAACTCATATGTGGTAAAAGCAAAATACACACCAACCATACTGACTTTCACCTCAGAAATCGCAGTAAAAGAGATGTCTCTAATGAATTGATCAAAGAAACAAGTTTTTCTGGAAAAATGTTACTGTTAAAATTTAAATATGCTTATGCTAGAAAGTCAGGATATGAAAAATGCTGGATTTGTAGTAAGTTGCACCCAGAAACTGCTAAAATCCCACTTTTAGCTGTCCCTCTAAACCTCAAGTCATTATTGGAAAATACTCTAGTCTTAAGTATTAAGAATGTCTCGGAAGGGTACCGCAATCAGAGTATTATGTTTTACACTTTAGGAAAGACACATGAACCTGAGTGGTGTGTTCAGCTAGGCAATACATCCAACGGAATAGGTATGTGTTCCAAGTCTGTATTTAACATTTGAAAGGGTATTCCCTTCCACACCAGTAACATTATCATGGGTCATATGTGTAGTTACAAAAATCAATCCCTTAACAACACCATTAGTGAACTTACTACATACAGGAACACAACCTCTGGGATACTTGTGAGTAAACATTTGAGGCTGGAACTGAGCCCCAACGTAGTTCTCTAAGAAGTTTTTCATTGGGAAACAATACATATGTATGCTGTGCTAAAATTTGTTACCCATGGATCCCCGCAGGAGTGAAAGGATGGTGTTATTTAGCACAGTTGGTACCAGTCATGTCAGCCCTGGGCCAGAATCAGGAACATCACATACAAGTGACTTCAAGTCCAGTACATAGGTTAACTTATAAATACAAGAGAGAAACCCCACCTATATTTTCTACTACAGATAAGTCATGGACATGGTTTCCATCCTGGACAGGATGGGGCATAACCATGATGGACAAATTAAATAACTACACTAGTTTAATAAATGATGTTATGGAAAAAAACTCCCAAGATATAGGACTACTCAATGTCGAGCTCAAAGCAATTAGAAGACAACTAGAGTTACACGAATTGGCTATTGAAAGCATGAGTGCAGCTCTGACAGGTTTATGCGAAATGACCCAAGATTATGAATGTTGTACATGGTTTCACAATACCAGGATAGAAATCCCAGACTACTATGATGTTATTAGTCAACACCGAACACAGGTAAATGAATTAATGAAACAAGCAAGGGACATAGGTAATTATGGATGGAACCCCTTTTCTAGTTTGGGTTTAGGTGGAATGTTTTCATGGTTAAAGGACATAGTGATTATGATTATCATAGTACTATTGTTAGGATTGATAGGCTACCTGATTTTCAAGCTTATTCTACTTTGTATTAGCAAATGTACTACACCAGACCAACCTTCTCACGCATATACACAATATCTGCAGCTTGTAAATGAATATAACAAACGTAGCAAGAACCGTAGATTTCAGGAGGCTGCGGAACTGTAGAAGTCATTCCATGACTTAAGAGGGGGTTGAAAGGTTATGTTAAGCATCCATCTTGTTTCTGTCAGCCATCTTAATATTCACAAACTTCCATTTTACAATATGTACAGTTTGAACACCCCTTTAACTTCTCAGATAACTGTCTCAACATGAGATTCTTCTAACTCATGTGTTCTCACACACTTATCTATAACCTTCACACTGTTTCTCAGCATTCTTTTAGCTACAGAAGGAATTATGTATCTTTTTCTTATATTAATTCAGCTAGCTTAGAACAAAGAACAATAGCGTTTTGTCTTGACCAGCTGTAATCGTCTTGATGTCTACTGCGCATGTCTTATTCTGTATGACGTGAAATTTACTATATCAATCGCTTTGTAATAACTCAATACAATTAGTTCTTGAAGGACGCCATGGTGTGTGTGTGGTTTTATTTGTCCTTCGAGAATTGATTCCAGATATATCTGAATTTATACAATACATTGGATCTAAGGTCTGAGAGGTTGAAGGGACCACCCTAGACACAGGATTAACCCTTTCAGTTTGGGCCTGGTTAGTACCTGGATGGGAGACCTTCTGGGAATACCAGGCGCCGTAGGCTTTATTTTAATATGTTGTTGGCGTGGACGACCTGTTTTAATTAAGCCTGGTTGCTAGGTTTACAAAAAGTTGTCACTAAATGATATATTGCTCACAAAAGCCATAGTTATATGTGGAATTGCACCCCAAATATATTCTGCTGCTTCTCCTGAGTACGGGGATACCACATATGTGGGACTTTTTGGGAGTCTAGCCGTGTACGGCACCCCGAAATCCAATCACTGCCTTCAGGATTTCTAAGGGTGCAAATTTTTGATTTCACTCCTCACTACCTATAACAGTTCCGAAGGCCATAAAATGCCAAAATAACACAACCCTCCCCCCCAAATGACCCCATTTTGGAAAGTAGACACCCCAAGGAAATTGCTGAGGGGCATGTTGAGCCCACTGAAAATTTTTTTTGTCCCAAGTGATTGAATAATGATACAAAAAAAAAAAGTTTACAAAAAAGTTGTCACTAAATGATATATTGCTCACACATGCCATAGTTATTTGTAGAATTGCACCCCAAATATATATTCTGCTGCTTCTCCTGAGTATGGGGATACCACATATGTGGGACTCTTTGGGAGCCTAGCCACGTACGGGACCCTGAAAACCAAGCACTGCCTTCCGAATTTAAATATAAAACGCTACCAAAAAAAACTGTTAGCAATCGCAAGGATCAGGCCTGGCTCTGCGAACGCTGCAGTTATGTGTTTAGTGTTTTGTAAGTGACAATGATCGATCGATACTGCACTTGGGTGGGCTGGGAGGAGGGGCAAAACGCAGGTGCTAGCAGGTATCTGGGCTGATCCCGCTAACAATATGTTTTTTTGGAACCCTAAACTGCTGGGGACGTTAGTATAGATCTGATCAGTCAGATATTGATCTGTTCAGATTCTATACCACTACGGGAGGTTTATGCTGTGCGCGTGGGTGTTAGCGGTACTGGCACTAACCTAGCGCTACCTGGGGCGACGCAGACCCTGACCCTAAAACCTAATTGATATCACCCGCCGGGTGATCAGGGGCTTAAACCTTTATTAGGTAATAAATGGTGGGTGCCCTGATGCTATAAAAAGCAAACTAACTAACCAGATTCACCCATAACACTTATACGGAGATCACTGGGGAAAGGGTTAACTAGCGGCAACCAGGGGGTTAAAATCTTTATTAGGTAGTATATGGGGGTCCCTGGCGCTATATAAAAACCTGACGGGGAACCTAAATAAGTAACTGGCTAACCAGCGTCACCAGTGACACTTATACGGTGATCGCTGGTGAAAGGGTTAACTAGGGGCAATCAGGGGGTTAAACCGTTATTGGGTAGTATATCGGGGTACCTAGCGCTATAAAAACCTGGCGGTGAACCTAAAAAAATAACTAGCTACTTAGCGGCACCAGTGACACTAATGCAGCGATCAGAAAAACGATTGCTTAGTGACACTGGCAAAAGGGGGTGAAAGGGTTAACTCTAGGGGCAATCAGGGGGTTAAACCTTTATTGGGGGGGGGGTAGGGGGCTACCCTGGACCTAACATTAACTGCCCTGACAGCTTTTACTGTCACAACTGACACTAAATGCAGTGATCAATAAATAAATGATCACTGCAATCAGTGACACTGTGACTGGGAGGGGGAGGGGGGTTTGTGCGTCTATGTGTGCCTACATGTCAGTGTAGTGTTGGTGCACACTTACTTTCACTGTTCTCCTCGTAGTCCGGTCAATAAGACCGCCCCGAGGAGAATGACATCCCTGCCTGTGTTTACTATACACAGCGGGGGAAGCTTCTCATTCGCCAGGAGCGATCGAGAGGGGATGGCCATCCCCTCATCCCGGATCGCTCCTGAAGCGAAACGGACCACCGCATCCAGCGGGAGGGGGGTCCCATCGGACCACCCACCCGCTGGCAGGCGAGCATGTACATGTACGTGCTTTCATAGTTTCATAGTTAGTTAGGTTAAAAAAAAGACACCAGTCCATCCAGTTCAATCTGAGTGAGTGTCTACAATTGTCCCTATTCCTGTACATTGCACACTCACATTGGTCCCTACCCTCAAGAAGCCCACAATCCAAGGTCCCTATGCATATACTAGGGCCAATTTTGAACAGAGGCCAATTAACCTACCTGCATGTCTTTGGATTGTGGGAGGAAACTGGAGTACCCGGAGGAAACCCACGTAGGCACAGGGAGAACATGCAAACTCCAGGCAGGTAGTGTTGTGGTTGGGATTTGAACCAGTGACCCTTCTTACTGCTAGGTGAGAGTGCTAACCACTACACCACTGTGCTGCCCTTGTGCCTGTCGGTGCCATTGCACCGATGTACATTACCATGCGGCGGTCCTTAAGTGGTTAAGGATGATAAAATAAATTGTCTAACATGCTATAGAAGCAGTGTCAGAGTTATGAGCTTTAATCATAACTCATTGCTTGGGTTCATCACTGAATTTTGTGGACCCAAAAATATTACTTGACTGTGTTAGGAATGAAAAAGTATATAGCTCAATCAACTGCCTGAGTTATGAGCTTTAATCAGAACTCATTGCTTGGGTTTACCCACTGAATTTTGTGGATCCAAAAATATTGCTGGATCGAGTTAGGAATAAGAAAGAGAGCAGGGATTTCAGTCTGATCCCTCTTGGGAAAGTCTACAGAGAGCCCCCGCTCTCTGGAAGTAAAGGGCGACTGTTGGAAGACCATCTTACATTTCAATTGTAAGCTATAATTAAGCCTCTAGTCTGGTTGCTAGGTTGTTCTGAAGTAGAAGGCTGAGGGACTGGGTCAATCTCAGTTCGTGCTGGACTTGTGGAAGAGTGCTCATTCCTCTGAGAAGGCCGGGCTAGATCTGATTCAGTCTCTCTCTCTCTTCCAACTGCTTCTATGGCAATATGGCAGGCAGTCCAAATGTTTGGTTATGGCCTATAAAGTGAATGGCAGATCCTATTCTAACTGTTTATCCTTTCTTCTTGGGAATTCAGTGTTTTGATCTTGGAATGGTTCTTAGCTTTTCTTGGTTAGAGTATGAGGGCACCATACTACAGCCAACAAACTTTGGCCAGGCCAAAATCAACGTGCCCTATTCTTGGTTCAGACTTTAGGGACTGGGTCAAGATGTCTTCTCCCCATAGGGGAAAAGGTATGACACATGCCATTCCCACACAAATAGGTTTAAACCTCCATAATTTAAACCATATGAAAGTTTTCAATGAAAACTATTCATTAATGTCCATGTATAGTGTAGCCAGTAGCAAGCAAAAACAGAGTAGGATTCAGGCACAATGCACGTAGATATCACTTGCTGCCCATTTGCTAGAGCAGGATTTAGACAGGACCCCCTCCCAAGCCCACTGTAGCATTGTTTGTATATAATGCTGTTAACTACCCGTTTGCTACTCATTAGTATGCCCACCTTGGAGCAGTGTAGAATGCATTGCCAGTGATTTCCCCTTGCGCATATGCTCTGTGGTCCCAACAGAGCACATTTCATAGGCAATGTAAATAGTAAATGGCTGCTCTACTAGAGCCGACCTTTGGTTTATATGAAATTCAAATGATGTGTTGTGCAATCAAGCCCACTGAAGCATTGTTTGTTTACAATGTCATTAATTCCCCTCCACTACACATTTATATGCCCAACTTGGAGCAGTGTAGAATGCATTGCAAATGATTTCACCTTGCGCATATGCTTTTTGTGGTCCCAACAAAGCAGCATTCATAAGCAATGCAGATAGGGAAGCCCGGAAACGCAGGCTGGACGGAGGTGCAGGGCTGGCATGACTGATGCTAGGTAGCCCCTATAGGGTTAATCCTAGTGAGAAGATAGAGGGAGGGGTGGAGCTGCAGGAAGGGAAGAGGAGAGGGCGGAGTGTTATAAAAGCAAGGGGAGGAGTCACGGCAGGAAGCGTGGGGTCACAAGGAAGAAGTTGGCCAGCAGTGAGGACGCACAGGACGAGCTCCGGCGGCACGGCGGTATCGCGGGCGGGACGGGTGGGTTTTGGCACACGGGGGGGCTTTTGCTGGACAGTAATTACCATGGGGGACGTAGCGGAGCTTTTGGAGCGGCTCCGGGCGGCAGCGGGAACACGTGGGGCGGACTGGTTACAGGAACAGGTGGCGGCCATAACACGTGCGGCGGCGGGGGGGCCAGTAGAGGGGGGGGATGGCACACCACGCGCTCGGCGGTCCAGGCCACCGGAGCGCTTCTCACCTGGCCCCTCCACCAGAGTCCAGCGCCCTACCAGGAGCCCGATAGCGGACCCGCCGGCCCCCCCCGCGAAACGGTCTTCAGCGGGGGCTCGGGGGGGGTCCGGGCGGAATCCTATTCGTGGGCGGGACTCGGGGAGCGGGGGCTTGGAGTCAGCAGTCACCCCCTCCCCACCAGCGCGGTCAGGGGATGGACGGAGCACGGTCCCCCTTGCGGCCGCGGTGCAGCCGCCGCGGGGGGAGGCCCGGCGGAGGAGATCCAGCGACACACCTGCGCGTCCGCTACCAGACGCGGCGGGCAGGTCGGAGCGGAGCGGAAGTGGAGCCCGGAGGGTGGACGGGGACAGGCCTACGGGGCCCGCACGGGGACGCAGTGCGGGCGCCTTGCTCGGCAGGAGGGTCGGTCGGGCCTGCTGCGACGACAGAGCATCGACTAGCACAGCTGCTGCACCCCCGGGCTGCTCCACGGCCGGAGGGTCTGCTACGCCTATGCCGTCCGAGGCAGATGCGCGGTCCGAAGGGGAGCTGTCGGGTTCCGAAGAGGACGTCCTGGGTCGAGTGGCGGCGGCTGGAGTTTCCGGAGGGACGGCTGACGGGAGGGGACCCACGCAGCCAGGTAAGGGGCTTCAGTTTCCTTCTCACATTTTACCTGATGCTTTGGGGTGTCTGTCGGGGGAGGAGGGGGGGGCGCGGCATGGGGCCGCGCGGGGGGGGTGCCGCGGGAGGCGGGCGGTTTGCCCGCCTCAGGCGGGACCCAGGGATCGTTGCAGGCGCTGTTGGGGGGTTTACAGGATCTGCTGCAGAGGTTTGCTGCCGGGGCGTCCGCGGGCCCCCCGCAGGTTGCACCTTGGGTGGGTGGTCTGGGGGCTGGGTTGGGCTTGAGTACCCTTCCGGGGGACGGGGCGTCCCGTGGGGGTGAGGTAGTACTGGGGCCCGGGGCTGGGGTGTCAGCGTCGCTGGAGGCGGGCTCCCCCTCTGGGGTGCAGGCGCCGGTGTCCGGGAGTGTGGAGGTAAGTTCGCGGCAGGAGGCGACGGTGGCTGGAGCATCCTCGGTAAGTACGGGGGACGACCTGACGGCAAAGGAGGCCGCGGCTCGGGTGGATGTGGTGCGGCTGGCGGACGCGGCTAGGTGTGAGGTCTATGTCTGTTACGAAGGGCCGTTGGGGGCGCATCTCAAGCAGGAGGTGCGGGAGAAGATCAAAAAGGGTGAGTATGTGGAGATCTTTTCGTTGCTTCCCTTGGAAAAATTCAATTTAGATAGGGTAAAGCCGGATAGCTCCAAAAAAGATGATGAGGAGAAGAGGCGGTACCGGCTGATACCGCGGACTTTCCCCAATTGGCTGCAGGCTTTTGCCATCCTAGCCAGCGTGATTGGCGAAACGGCGCCGGAGCATTGCTCGGCCCTGTTTTGTTACATGGACGCTATCGGGGAGGCGTATAGGGTGTATGGGGGTACGGCTTGGCTGCGTTACGACGAGCAGTTTAGGCAACGGCGGGCGGTGCGGCCTGATATTCGGTGGGACCACAAGGATATCAGCCTTTGGATGCGGTTGATGGCGTCTGCGCGGACGCCGTCGCAGTTTTTTCAGGGGGGGGCCGGGGGAACCCCCGCCTCGGGACTTCCGGCCGGGAAAAAAATGGGCGTCTGCTGGCAGTTTAACGAGGGGGCCTGCAAGTTCGGGGGGTCCTGTCGATTTAAACATGAGTGTTCCGGTTGCGGGGGCTCGCACTCCCTCTCCCGTTGTTTTAAAAAGGGCAAGCGCGCCGGGGAACCTGCGTTCAAGGGGAGCAACCCCGGTGAGGGTGGAAAGGATGCGTCCTTTTCTAAATAGGTACCCGGACAAAAGGGCTGCGCGGGTGCTGGGGGAGGGGTTTGCGGTGGGGTTTCGGATTCCGTGTTCGTTAGAAGTTGTTCCGCCGTTGGCTAGGAACTTGAGGTCCGCCCTGCAGCATCCGGGGGTGGTTAGCGAAAAATTGGCTAAGGAGGTTGCCTTGGGTAGGATGAGTGGCCCGTTCGTGGAACAGCCGTTGCCGGTTTTGGTGGTGTCGCCGTTGGGGGTGGTGCCTAAGAAGGAGCCTAACAAGTTCCGGCTTATCCATCATCTGTCCTTCCCAAAGGGGGGTTCCGTGAACGATGCCATCGATCCCGAGGCCTGCACGGTGTCTTACACGTCGTTTGACGCGGCGGTGGGCTGGGTGCGGCGTTACGGTAAGGGGGCCCTTATGGCGAAGTCTGACATTGAAGCGGCTTTTAGGCTGTTGCCGGTGCACCCGGAGAGCTTTTGGCTCTTGGGGTGTTCTTGGCAGGACCGGTTTTACGTGGATCAGTGCTTGCCCATGGGCTGTTCCGTCTCCTGTGCCTTGTTTGAACTGTTTAGTTCATTCTTGGAATGGGTGGTGCGCGACGTGTCGGGCTGGGCGTCGGTGATTCACTACCTGGACGACTTTCTCGTCGTGGGCCCCCCGTCCTCCAATGTGTGTGCGATCCTGTTGGCCACGTTGCAGCACATTGCGGATCGTTTTGGGGTGCCGTTAGCGGCCGACAAAACAGAGGGGCCGGCCACGGTCTTGAGTTTTTTTGGGCATTGAAATAGACACCGAGGTGATGGAGTGCCGCTTACCGGAGGACAAAGTCGAGGGACTGAAGCAGGAGCTGAGGGAGTTGGTCGGCGTGCGGAAAGTGCAGCTGCGGAAGTTGCAGTCGGTCCTGGGTAAGTTGAATTTTGCTTGCCGGATCATTCCGATGGGGCGGATATTTTGCCGACGGCTGTCGGGGGCTACGGCAGGTGTTCTGGTTCCGACCCACTTCATTCGTTTGACAAGGGACCTTAGGGAGGATTTGAGGATTTGGCAGACTTTTTTGGAGGGCTTCAACGGACGGTCGGTGTGGATGAAGGGACCGGTGAGTAATTTTGACGTGGAGTTGGTGACGGATGCGGCAGGGTCAGCGGGCTATGGGGCCTTTTTTCAGGGGCAATGGAGCGCAGAGGCGTGGCCCCGGTCGTGGGTGGAGGCGGGGTATGCGAAGAACCTGGTGCTGCTGGAATTGTTTCCGGTGGTGCTGGCTATGGAACTGTGGGGGGAGTCGTGCCGGGATCTGAAGATCAGGTTGCACTGTGACAACATGGGCGTGGTGCAGGTGATCAATCGGATGTCGGCGTCTTCGCAGCCGGTGATCCGGCTGCTGCGCCACCTGGTGCTGAGGTGTTTGCAAGCGAACATATTTTTGTATGCAGTTCACGTACCGGGGGTGGACAATAACGTGGCTGATGCCTTGTCTCGATTCCAGTGGGAGCGGTTTCGGGCGTTGGCTCCGGAGGCGGCGAGCGAGGGGATCCCCTGCCCGGGGTGGCTCTGGGAGGTTGCGTTGGAATCGCCACGGACTGGATCAGGAGGTCGGTGAGCGGTGCGACATGGGCGGCATACAGTAAGGTGTGGAAGGAATGGATGGACTTTACACGGCTAGCGGACGCTGAGCTGGGTGGGGGTGGCGATCAGGGGCTGTGGGTGTTGTGCTTTGTAGCTAAGATCATGGAACGCTTGGGGTCGGTGTCATTGCTTGAGCGTAAGCTTGCGGCGCTGGCCTTTTGGTTTAAGCTGCGGGGGGAGATTGATCACACAAAAAGTTTTTGGGTCAAGCAGGCGGTTAAAGGGTACAAGAAGGGCAATCCGCGAAGGGATACGAGGAGGCCGGTGACCTTCCAGGTCTTGCAGGTTATCTGCGAGCGGTTGGGGGAACAGTGCACTTCGGATTATGAGGTGCGGTTGTTCCGAGCGGCTTTTTCGTTGGCGTTTTTTGGGGCATTTCGGGTGGGGGAGTTGGTCAGTCCGGCAAAGACTGTTGGGGGGGGTCTGTTGGGTCAAGATGTGACCCTGGGAGCTGATAGGGTGCGTTTGCGGCTGCGTAGGTCTAAGACGGATCAGACAGGGAATGGGGTGGACATATGGTTGTTTGCGCTGCCGGGGTCGGGAGTATGCCCGGTGAGGGTGGTTTCGGAGTTCCTGGGGGTTCGGCCGCAAGGGGTGGGCCCGTTGCTGGTGCATCAAGATGGCACCTTTTTATCTCGCTTTCAGTTTGTGGCTGTGTTTAGGAGGTGTCTGCGGGCCGGGGGTTTGGATTGCTCTCAATTTGCCTCCCACTCCTTCCGCATTGGGGCAGCCACTGAGGCGGCCAGGTGCGGGTTGGACGAGGCGGTGGTCAAGAGGATTGGGCGCTGGGAATCACGGAGGTTTCGGTCGTACGTGCGGCCACACCTGATGTGAGCGGAGTTCGGGGTTTGGTTCATGTTGTACAGGTGGTGGGGGGGGGGCTGTATGTGTTAAGGGGTCGTGGTCGGGTTTTGCATAGTTGCTTTAGTATTTTGTTTTTCCTTTCAGATGGAGGTCGCGAACGCCTCGTCTGGATTTTGGGGCACTCCTATGTTTTTTGGGGTGCCAGGAGAGCAGATGTCAGGCCGGAAGGAAGGCAGCTGGGGATTTCCCGGGGGGAGGCAAGCATACGGTGGTTGGGGATCCCCGGGCTTAAATGGGAAAGGGTGGTGCCGGAGTTTCATAGGTACGCCAGACTGGATAGGCCCCCGGATGTGTTGGTGTTGCATGTGGGGGGGAACGACTTGGGGGTCCGGTCCACCAGGGACATCGTTTCGGATGTAAAGAGGGATTTTCTCATGCTCCGGAGGGATTTTCCGAGTATGGTTGTGATCTGGTCGGACATTGTTGCGCGGACCGCATGGCGTATGGCTCGCTCGGTGGTTCGACTCAACAAGGCTAGGATTAAAGTTAATAAGGCCCTGGGGAGGTTTGTGTCCCGGAATGGGGGATTGGTGATACGGCACACGGAGTTGGAGGTGAATGTGGGCATGTACCTCAGGGGGGATGGAGTACACCTCACGGCAGTAGGAACTGACCTTTGGACCCTGGGGGTGCAGGGGGGGATTGAGAGGGCTCTGCGGGTGTGGAGGGGCCCTTAAGGCTAAGGGGGTCAGCCTTGCGGGCGGTGGCGGTGTCTTTGGTCTTTGACGGGGTAAAGGAAATTAGGTGATGGAACGGTGTGGGGGGCTCATAGGTGGTATGTCCCCCGTTTTTGGTGTATCCCAGTGGAAGGGTAGGCTGGGATACGGTTTTGGTGACACTGCGGGAAGGTGGGGGTTGTCTCCGGGCTGTTAAACGGCCGGAGGCCTTGTATGGTACAAAATTTGGTCCCGCAGTGGGTGTGGAAAAGGGTAACGTTAAAATGGAACCGAGGTACCGTCAAAGACCAAACGACTGGGAGTTGTAATTGCTGCTGCAAGATATATATATATATAAGTATGTTCTATTTAACATTAAAGTTATTTATTTTATTTTGGTTAAAGGTTTTGGTTAAAATAAAAGGCTGCTATGGCCAATTTATACTCCAAACTCCGGTGTGGTCTATTTATTGGGAATGGGGGAGGAAAAATGGAACGGTACAGGTATGAGTAGTAAAAGGGAATATTTACGGAAGGGGTAATTACCGAATGCATAGGTCAAGGGAAGCCCGGAAACGCAGGCTGGACGGAGGTGCAGGGCTGGCATGACTGATGCTAGGTAGCCCCTATAGGGTTAATCCTAGTGAGAAGATAGAGGGAGGGGTGGAGCTGCAGGAAGGGAAGAGGAGAGGGCGGAGTGTTATAAAAGCAAGGGGAGGAGTCACGGCAGGAAGCGTGGGGTCACAAGGAAGAAGTTGCCCGCCCACCCGCCCTTTAGGTTAAGATGCTATGTTTGTTTTCAGGTGGTTGTCGGTTGTCTCATTTTTCTTGCAGGTTCGGTTGAGGAGGTCGTCATAGCAGTGGAAGGCGGTGTCTTTGGTCTTTGACGGGGTAAAGGAAATTAGGTGATGGAACGGTGTGGGGGGCTCATAGGTGGTATGTCCCCCGTTTTTGGTGTATCCCAGTGGAAGGGTAGGCTGGGATACGGTTTTGGTGACACTGCGGGAAGGTGGGGGTTGTCTCCGGGCTGTTAAACGGCCGGAGGCCTTGTATGGTACAAAATTTGGTCCCGCAGTGGGTGTGGAAAAGGGTAACGTTAAAATGGAACCGAGGTACCGTCAAAGACCAAACGACTGGGAGTTGTAATTGCTGCTGCAAGATATATATATATATAAGTATGTTCTATTTAACATTAAAGTTATTTATTTTATTTTGGTTAAAGGTTTTGGTTAAAATAAAAGGCTGCTATGGCCAATTTATACTCCAAACTCCGGTGTGGTCTATTTATTGGGAATGGGGGAGGAAAAATGGAACGGTACAGGTATGAGTAGTAAAAGGGAATATTTACGGAAGGGGTAATTACCGAATGCATAGGTCAAGTGATTGGCTGCTCTAGGGGAGCCAGTTATACGAAATGCAAATGATGTGTTGCACAATCAAGCCCACTGTAGCATTGGTTTTATACAATGCCATTAATTCGGCCTTTGCTGCTGATTCATATCCAGTCTGGCGCAGCATAGAATGTATTGCGACTGATTTCCCGTTTCAGGCTCTCTGTGGTCCCAACAGAGCAGTGTTCAGATGCAATGCACATAGATTTCTTGCTGCCCATTTGTTGCAGCTAGGCTTTCGACAGGACCCCCTCCCAAGCCCACGGTAGCATTGTTTGTATAAAATGCCATTAATTTGCCCTTTGCTGCTGATTCATGCCCAGCCTGGCACAGCATAGAATACATTGTGATTGATTTCCCATTGGTTTCCAGCTCTTTGTGGTCCCAACAGAGCAGTATTCAGACACAATGCACATCATTGATTTATTTTTATTTTTTTGTTAGGCTTTAGTGCGGTTATTAGTTAGCATTAGAACCATATTGTTTAATGTGAAAATTATGTATATTTTTTACTGCTGAATGCTTTATTTTTTTAGAAGCCAGGAAAGCATTTTATTGTTTTAAAATGCCTAGCTTGTCAATATTACAATTGAGTGCAGTGTGTTTTAAAGGTTGTTAATGCAATAATTGGGGCCTAAAACCTGATATCATCCTCCTTGTGTTTTTTAATGTTACCAATATCTCGTTGCAGATGACTGGAATGAGCACAAGATGTATGTGTGAAATGCGTCCACATGACCATAGTTTGGTGTCTTTGGTGTTATCTTTGTGAAACAATATAAAAGGCAATCTGAAGTTCTGGATCTGCAGTCATTTCTTTCTTCCTTCTGACTGGAATGATCCAATATGGCTGGGCTGCTGTTCAATCTAAAGTAAGTGAAGGGTACACATTTTTTCTTAATTTTATACATTTATTTTTCTTTAAAGATGCATTTAGCCTTTAACTCCAGGGCACGTTCATCCCATTGGTGGTCAATGGGCAGCATGTCTCCCCTTGGTGGTCAATGATGGGCAGCATGTCTCCCCTTGGTGGTCAATGATGGGCAGCATGTCTCCCTTTGGTGTGTCAATGATGGGCAGCACGTCTCCCCTTGGTGTTCAATGATGGGCAGCACGTCTCCCCTTGGTGGTCAATGATGGGCAGCATGTCTCCCCTTGGTGCTCAGTGATGGGCAGCACGTCTCCCCTTGGTGGTCAATGAGGATTCACTATTGAGTTGGCCCACCCTTTTGCAGCTACAACAGCTTCAATTCTTCTGGGCAGGCTGACCACAAGGTTTAGGTGTGTGTCTTTGGGAATGTTTGACCATTCTTCCAGGAAGAGCATTTGTGAAGTCAGGCACTGATGTGGACGAGTAGGCTTGGCTCGGGATTCTCTGCTCTAATTCATCCCAAAGGTGTTCTATTGGGTTGAGGTCAAGAATCTGTCCAGCCCAGTAAAGCTCCTCCACCCCAAACTCGCTCATCCATGTCTTTTATGGATTATGCTTTTTACACTGGTGCACAGTCATGTTGGAACAGAAAGGGGCCTTCCTCAAACTTCCCACAAAGTTGAGAGCATGAAATTGTCCAGCATTTCTTGGTATGCTGACACCTTAAGTGTTGCCTTCACTGGAATTTAGGGGCCAAGCCCAACCCCTGAAAAACAACACCACACCATAATCCCCCCTCCACCAAGTGATTTGGACCAGTGCACAAAGCAAGATCCATAAAGACATGGATGAGTGTGTTTGGGGTGAAGGAACGTGACTGGAATGCAGAGTCCTGACCTAAACCCAATAGAATACCTTTGGGGTGAAATAGAGTGAAGGCTGAGAGATGGGCCTTTCTCGTCCAACATCAGTGCCTGACCTCACAAATGTACTATTGGAAGAATGGTCAAATATTCCCATAGACACACTCCTAAAACTTGTAGACAGCCTTCCCAGAATAGTTGAAGCTGTTAGAACTGCAAAGAGTGTGCCAACTAAATATTGAACCCTATGGACGAAGACTGATATTCCATTAAAGTTTGTGTGTGTTCGTGTGTAAAGGCAGGTGTCCCAATACTTTTGACAATATAGTGTATGTGTAGGGGGCACTCTGCCACACTCTGATGCAAGGGGGCGATACTCTGCTATAAAGTGGGACTCTGATGTAAGGTGTTGTGGGTGATGCAATGGGCTTTGGGGAGATTCGATATTCTGGGGAGATGCGATGGGGCGAAGCGATTCGATGTGCTGATGTGATTCGATGTGATGCGATGTGCTGCGATGTGCTGGGGGCGATGCGATGTGATGTGCTGGGGGCCATTTGAAGTTCTGGGGATATGTGATGCGATTGGGCGATGGGATTCTAGGTGTTAGGGTGAAGCGATTCGATGTGCTGATGCAATTCGATGTGTTGGGGGTGATGCAATGTGCTTTGGGCGATGCGATGTGCTGGGGGTGATTCGATGTTTGTGGGAGATGTGATTCGATGTGCTGGGGGAGATGCAATTCGATGTGCTGAGGGTGATGAGATTCGATGTGCTGGGGGAGATGCGATCCTATGTGCTGGGAGCAATGTGGTGCGATGTGCTGGGGGCGATGCGATGTGCTGGGGCGATGCGATTCGATGTGATGTGCTGGGGGCGATGCGATTCGATGTGTTGCGGGTGATGCAATGTACTTTGGGAGATGCGATGTGCTGGGGGTGATTCGATGTGCTGGGGAGATGTGATTCGATGTGCTGGGGGAGATGCGATTCGATGTGATGCCAAGTGCTGGGGGGCGATGCGATGTGCTGGGGTGATGCGATTCGATGTGATGTGCTGGGGGCAATTCGATGTTCTGGGGAGATGTGATGCGATTGGGCAATGGGATTCGAGGTGTTGGGGTGAAGCGATTCGATGTGCTGATGCGATTCGATGTGTTGGGGGTGATGCAATGTGCTTTGGGCGATGCAATGTGCTTTGGGCGATGCATTGTGCTGGGGGTGATTCAATGTGCTGGGGGAGTTGCGATTCGATGTGCTGGGGGAGATGCGATTCTATGTGCTGGGGGAGATGCGATTCTATGTGCTGGGGGCAATGTGATGTAATATGCTGGGGGCGATGCGATGTGATTTGATGTGATGTGCTGTGGGCGATGCGATTCGATGTGTTGCGGGTGATGCAATGTGCTTTGGGGAGAGTCGATGTCCTGGGGAGATGCGATGCGATTGGGCGATGGGATTCGATGTGTTGGGGCGAAGCGATTCGATGTGCTGATGCGATTCGATGTTTTGGGGGTGATGCAATGTGCTTTGGGCGATGCGATGTGCTGGGGAGATGCGATTCGATGTGCTGGGGCCAATATGATGTGCTGGGGGCGAATCGATGTGCTGGGGTGATGCAATGTGCTGGGGGTTATGCGATTGGATGTTCTGGGGAGATGCGATTCGATGTGCTGGGGGCGAATCGATGTGCTGGGGTGATGCAATGTGCTGGGGGTTATGCGATTGGATGTTCTGGGGAGATGCGATTCGATGTGCTGGGGCGATGCGATGTGCTTGGGTGATGTGTTTCGATGCGATGTGGTGGGGCAAAGCGATTTGATGTGTTGGGGGTGATGCAATGTGCTTTGGGCGATTTGATGCGCTGGGGCGATTCGATGTGCTGGGGGAGATGCGAATCGATTTGCTGGGAGATGTGATGTGCTGGGGGCGATGAGATGTGCTGGGGCTATGCGATTCGATGTGCTGATGCAATTCGAAGTGTTGGGGGTGATACAATGTGCTGGAGTGATGCGATTCAATGTTCTGGGTGAGATGCAATTCGATGTGCTGGGGCGATTCAATGCGATGTGCTTGGGTGATGCGATTTGATGTGCTGGGGCGATGCGATGTGC
This sequence comes from Lithobates pipiens, assembly GCF_037356315.1. NCBI lineage: Eukaryota > Metazoa > Chordata > Amphibia > Anura > Ranidae > Lithobates > Lithobates pipiens. The sequence continues at coordinate 80,197,267 of NW_027507789.1, read as the reverse complement.
TTGGGCAATGCGTTTTGATGCTATGTGGTGGGGCAAAGCGATTTGATGTGCTGCTGCGATTCGATGTGCTGGGAGATGCAATGTGCTGGGGGAGATGCGATTCGATTTGCTGGGGCGATGCGATGTGCTGGGGCGATGCGATTCGATGTGATGATGCAATTCGAAGTGTTGGGGTGATGCAATGTGCTGGGGTGATGTGATTCGATGTTCCGGGGAGATGCGATTCGATGTGCTGGGGCGATTCAATGCGATGTGCTTGGGTGATGTGATTCAATGCGATGTGTTGGGGTGGCGCGATTCGATGTTCTGTTGCGATTTGATGTGTTGGGGTGATGCAATGTGCTTTGGGCAATGCAATTTGCTGGGGGCGATTCAATGTGCTGGGGGAGATGCGATTCGATGTTCTGGGGAGATGCGATTCGATGTGCTTTGGGCATTTCGATGCGCTGGGGCTGATGCAATGTGCTGGGGGAGATGCAATGTGATGGGGAGATGCGATTCGATTTGCTGGGGCGATGAGATGTGCTGGGGTGATGCGATTCGATGTACTGATACAATTCGAAGTGTTGAGGGTGATGCAATGTGCTGGGGGTGATGCGATTCGATGTTCTGGGGGAGATGCGATGCGATGTGCTTGGGTGTTTTGCGATTTGATGTTCTGGGAGAGATGCGATTCAATGTGCTGGGGCGATTCAATGCGATGTTCTTGGGAGATGCGATTTGATGCAATCTGTTGGGGGCGACGCGATTCGATGTTCTGATGCGATTTGATGTGTCGGGGTGATGCAATGTGCTTTGGGCGATGCGATGAGAAGTGTTGGGGGAGATGCGATTCGATGTGCTGGGGGCATTGTGATGCAATGTGCTGGGGCGATGCGATTTTACGGGGGGGTGATGCGATGTGCTGGGGGAATATTTTCTTATTTTTAACCCGATTATCTATGTAACATAGAGAAAGTTGTTTGTGCAAATAGTTGTAAATAAGCAGTTTTTTTAAATACTCCCACCATCCCATCTAAGGCCCCATTCACACATGCGGACATTATGTGCGTATTTCATCCATCCGTTTACGGATGAAGTACGGACATGCATGCATTCCTATGAGAGTCGGCGGATGAACATCCGCAAACACCCGATATCGTCCACTTCCGCAATTGTCCGATTCTGCAGACGGAGGAAAATCCTATTTTTCTATCCGTCTGCAGAGCGGATCGGATGAACACGGACAGACGGACGATCCCCCATAGAGGAGAGCGGAGAGCTGACAGGGCGGTCCATGCACAGTGTACTGGGACCACCCTGTTATCCTCCGGCTCAGCGGGGACAACAGAGCGATCCCCGCTGAGCAAGCGGATCATCATGGGGCGGATCATTACTAAAACATCCCGTGTGAAAGGGGCCTAACACCAAAACACAAGCACAATTTTTCAAAATTAATATGCACAGTTTGAACTTCATAAAGTCGTCTTCAATACGTCTAGATGCATAAATGAATTGTGTTGCTGACATTATTATTTTTTTAATTATTTTTTTTTCTTTTTAAATGAAAAGCTGTACAGAAAAAAGTATCAGCTGAGTGTAGATATGTGTGTGTGTGTATATGTACAGAACACGATATATATATATATAGTGTGTGTGTGTGTTTCTTGAATAATATTTCTTGTACATGCAGTATATTTACTGGTTCCTGGAGGGAGGAGGGGTTTGCATAGATATGGGTGGCAACTTCCTCTAACACTGCCGTTGCCATGGAAACCTGACCTGAAACTTATTACACTGCTTGTGCAGCATTGAGCATGTGCGAGATCTGCAAGGCTGAAATCCAGGAAGAAATACAGTCTGGCTTCAGATGCCCACACTTAAGATGGCCACAGTCTGCTGCTAGTTTATAAACTTTCAAAATGCTGTAATAACCTAACAAAACGGACCTTAGTTTACAGACCAACTTTACTGAATACATTAAGCTTGTGTATTATAGGGGTATTTTTATTTAAAAAGTGTAGTTTTGGCCTGAGCACCACTTTAACCACTTGCTTACTGGGCACTTAAAGCGGAGGTCCACCCTAAAGTTGACCTCCGCTCATCGGAACCCTCCCCCCCTCCGGCGCCACAATTGGCACCTTTCAGGGGGGAGGGGGGTGCAGATACCTGTACAGTACAGGTATTCTTCACCCACTTCCGGGATAGCTCTCTGCGGAAAGGAGCGTAGATTACGCCCCTTTCCGCAAGTGCCCCGCTGCCTGCTGGGAAACACACAGATCCCAGAGGCAGCGGGGACCATCCTTATTGCGCAGCGCGATTCGCGCATGCGCAGTAGGGAACCGGGAAATGAAGCCGAAAGGCTCCATTTCCTGATTCCCATACCCAAGATGGCGGCGGCAGCACCCGACAAGACGATCTAGAGATCGGCTTCGGGTGCCGACATCGCGGGCGCGCTGGGTAGCTAAGTGTCCTTATTTTAAAAGTCAGCAGCTGCAGTATTTGTAGCTGCTGGCTTTAAAAAAAAAAAAAAAACGCGGAGTCCCGGCGGACTCCCGCTTTAAACCCCCCTCCTGCCCAGACCAATTTTCAGCTTTCAGCGCTGATGCACTTTGAATGACAATTGCGCGGTCATACAACACCGTACCCAAATGGAATTTTTATCATTTTTTTCCCACAAATAGAGCTTTCTTTTGGTGGTATTTAATTACAGCTGGGAGTTTTATTTTTTGCTAAACAAACAAAAAAAGATGCAAAAAAATAAAAAAATCATGTTTAATAGTTTGTTATAAAATTTTGCAAACAGGTCATTTTACTCCTTCATTGAAGTGCACTCATGAGGCGGCACTGGTGGGACTGATAGGCATAGTTAAGGCGACACTAATAGGCACAGATAAAGTGGCACCGATAGGCACAGATAAAGTGGCACCGATAGGCACAGATAAGGCAGTACTGATGGGCACAGATAAGGCGGCACTGATGGGCAAAGATGGGCACAGATAAGATGGCACGGATGGTTGGCACTAATAGGTACCACTGATAGATGGGACTGATGGGCACTGATAGGTGGCACTGATAGGTGGCATTGCTGGGCACTGATGTGCGGCACTGATGGGCACTGGTAGATGACACTGATGGGCACAGATATGTGGCACTGGGGTGCAGCACCGTTGTTGAGGCAGATTGTGGGCACTGATGGGTGGCACTGTGGGCACTGATGTGTGGCACGGTGGGTACTGATGTGTGGCACTGTGGGCACTGCTGGGTGGCACTGTGGGCACTGCTGGGTGGCACTATGGGCACTGCTGGGTGGCACTGATGGAGGGCCCCTTTTTTATTACAGAGGTGGCACTGGCAGGGGGCAGGTGGGTACTGGTAAGCTGGCCGTGATCGGGACTAATGTCCCGATCACGGCCACCGGTGATCGGCTCTTTTTTTTTCTCTTCGCGCTGTCAGCGCGAGGAAGAAAAATAGCCGATTACCGGCTCCGTTGTATCACATGATCAGCTGTCATTGGCTGACAGCTGATCACGTGGTAAGGGGTCGGGATCGCCGATCACAGAGCGTGCCGCGTGCGCCCCTCAGGCTGCTCGTGCAGGGGACGACGTCAATAGACGTCGTCCCAGCAAAGGAGGTCCACGCTGTAGCCGTCATTTGGCTATAGCGCGGGTCTCTACTGGTTAAACTGAGCCGCAGATCTAAACCATTGTGCAGAAACTCCAAAACTACTGAGGTGGACGGAGTGGTGGGGTCCCACTGCTTACTTTCTGCAAATGTTTTAAATGTATTCCATATTTTAGAATAGATAAAGTTCGTGGAAGGTTTCCTAGCCTTTAGGAGAGTAGAAATCACCCCCACTGAGAATCCTAATGACTGGAAATTCTGCCGCTCAAGATCCAAAGATGTAGATTCACTTTGTGAGGAGCTGGGTGCACCAATTTCCCCTGTGAGAGAAGCTGCGGGAACACTGGGATCTTCAACGGCGGGGCATACGCTGAGGTTCACTGCCCAAGGGAACCACGGCCTCTTCGGCCAGTACGGCAGAATAGCTATCACTCTGACTGGCTCCATTGATAATCTGATTAAAAACTTTGCGATCAAGGGTCTGGGGGGAAACGCATATGCGGTCTCGCATCGCCACGGACTCAAGAGGGCATCTACTGCTTCTGCACGGGGATGAGGCAGACGGGATGGAAATCTCGGCAGCTTTGCATTCATTGGAGAAGCAAAGAGATCTATTTCTGGTGGCTTCTGCAGACTCATGATCCAACTGAACTCTGATGGGTGCACTGCCCACTCGTTGCTGTCTGAAATGAGGTCTTCCTTTGACCCCCAGAGGAGACTTCTCTTCATAGAAGCTGAAATTGATATTCTCTGACATAGGGACTTCTTCCTCCACTGCGTCAAAAAGCCCCATTGAAAAGTCCTCAGATGCCAATGAGCCCAAGGTAACATTGGAAGGCAAGCCGCCATGGTCCCGATTAAACTCAAGCAATTCGAGGCTGACAGGTGGGAGAGAGATCTGACGTGGACCATCTTCTGAACAATCGCCTTCACCTTCTGGGGAGGGAGGTGCACTGTACCAGCCTTGGTGCTGAATAGAGCACCCAGGTAAATCATCACCTGAGTAGGGGTTAGGAGGCTCTTCTCTGTATTTACTAACCATCCAAACTCTCTCAGAGTCCTCAGAAGAATCTCCTTGTGGTCCCGTAGCTGGGCTTGATCAGACGCTAGCAGTAGAATGTCATCCAAAAAGTGAAAGACTCGAAGGTGCCAGGGCTGAAATTAGAACTTTTGAGAATATCCTTGGTGATGTGCATAGGCCAAAAGGCAGGCATTGAAAGTGGAGATGTGTTGAGCCTATTGCCACTCTCAAAAATCTTTGGAACGCTGGTAACACGGGAACATGGAAATAAGCATCTTGCGAGTCTACCTATACCATCCAGTCTCCTGGTTGGACCATCTGGATGATCGTCTGCAAGGATTCCATCTTGAACGAGTCGAGCTGTATGAAACGATTTAACCTCTTCAGATCCACCACTGGTCTCCACTCTCCACTCTTCTTGGGGATGAGGAAGAGAGGAGAATAGAATGCCATGAATCTCTCGGAGGGAGGGACCGGTAAAACTGCTTGTTGTACTACAAGAAGGTGAAGATATTTCTGCAGAGCTTCTGCTTTCTGCTGTGAAGTTGGACTTTTTGTTAGAACTAACGAGTCCTGTGGGGGCACATCTTGGAAGGTCCAAAAATGGGTAAAACGGACTGTAGAAACCACCCACGGATCTTCGCAACGACTGCCCGATACCTCCGCAAACCTCTTCAACCTGGCTGCAGTGGCCTTTTGTCAAATGGACTTTGTCCCCTCCTGATTATTGGAGAGGCTTCTCTATTTGCCTTTAGAAACGTGGCCTGAGTACTCCTCCAATTCTTTTTGGGGTCTCTGCCTTGTCTAAAGTTGGAGAAATTCCTATTCCTGGAAGCTTGGAATTTTGTTGATACCACGTGTGAATGCCTCACCCTTCTATCCTGGGGAAGTAGCCCCAACTTCCCTCCTGTCACTAATCCATAAAAGACATGGATGAGCGAGTTTGGGATGGAGGAGCTTACTGGGCTGGACAGATTCTTGACCTCAACCCAATAGAACACCTTTGGGATGAATTAGAGCAGAGAATCCCGAGCCAAGCCTACTCGTCCACATCAGTGCCTGACTTCACAAATGCTCTCCCTGGAAGAATGGTCAAACATTCCCAAAGACACACACCTAAACCTTGTGGTCAGCCTGCCCAGAAGAATTGAAGCTGTTGTAGCTGCAAAAGGGTGGGCCAACTCAATAGTGAATCCTCATTGACCACCAAGGGGAGACGTGCTGCCCATCATTGAGCATCAAGGGGAGACGTGCTGCCCATCATTGACCACCAAGGGGAGACGTGCTGCCTATCATTGACCACCAAGGGGAGACATGCTGCCCATCATTGACCACCAAGGGGAGACATGCTGCCCATCATTGACCACCAAGGGGAGACATGCTGCCCATCATTGACCACCAAGGGGAGACATGCTGCCCATTGACCACCAAGGGGAGACATGCTGCCCATTGACCACCAATGGGATGAACGTGCCCTGGAGTTAAAGGCTAAATGCATCTTTAAAGAAAAATAAATGTATAAAATGAAAAAAAAATGTGTACCCTTCACTTACTTTAGATCGAACAGCAGCCCAGCCATACTGGATCATTCCAGTCAGAAGGAAGAAAGAAATGACTGCAGATCCAGAACTTCCGATTGCCTTTTATATTGTTTCACAAAGATAACACCAAAGACACCAAACTATGGTCATGTGGACGCATTTCACACATACATCTTGTGCTCATTCCAGTCATCTGCAACGAGATATTGGTAACATTAAAAAACACAAGGAGGATGATATGGGGCTTTGGGCCCCAATTATTGCATTAACAACCTTTAAAACACACTGCACTCAATTGTAATATTGACAAGCTAGGCATTTTAAAACAATAAAATGCTTTCCTGGCTTCTAAAAAAATAAAGCATTCAGCAGTAAAAATATACATCATTTTCACATTAAACAATATGGTTCTAATGCTAACTAATAACCGTACTAAAGCCTAACAAAAAAATAAAAATAAATCAATTATGTGCATTGTGTCTGAATACTCCTCTGTTGGGACCACAAAGAGCTGGAAACCAATGGGAAATCAATCGCAATGCATTCTATGCTGCGCCAGGCTGGGCATGAATCAGCAGCAAAGGGCAAATTAATGGCATTGTATACAAACAATGCTACCATGGGCTTGGGAGGGGGTCCTGTCGAAAGCCTAGCTGCAACAAATGGGCAGCAAGAAATCTATGTGCATTGCATCTGAACACTGCTCTGTTGGGACCACAGAGAGCCTGAAAAGGGAAATCAGGCGCAATACATTCTATGCTGCGCCAGACTGGGTATGAATCAGCAGCAAAGGGCGAATTAATGGCATTGTATAAAACCAATGCTACAGTGGGCTTGATTGTGCAACACATCATTTGCATTTCATATAACTGGCTCCCCTAGAGCAGCCAATCACTATCTGCATTGCTTATGAATGCTGCTTTGTTGGGACCACAAAAAGCATATGCGCAAGGTGAAATCATTTGCAATGCATTCTACACTGCTCCAAGTTGGGCATATAAATGAGTAGTGGAGGGGAATTAATGGCATTGTAAACAAACAATGCTTCAGTGGTCTTGATTGCACAACACATCATTTGAATTTCATATAAACCAAAGGCCGGCTCTAGTAGAGCAGCCATTTACTATTTACATTGCCTATGAAATCTGCTCTGTTGGGACCACAGAGCATATGCGCAAGGGGAAATCACTGGCAATGCATTATATACTGCTCCAAGGTGGGCATACTAATGAGCAGCAAACAGGTAGTTAACAGCATTATATACAAACAATGCTACAGTGGGCTTGGGAGGGGGTCCTGTCTAAATCCTGCTCTAGCAAATGGGCAGCAAGTGATATCTATGTGCATTGTGCCTGAACCCTACTCTGTTTTTGCTTGCTACTGGCTACACTATACATGGACATTAATGAATAGTTTTCATTGAAAACTTTCATATGGTTTAAATTATGGACGTTTAAACCTATTTGTGTGGGAATGGCATGTGTCATACCTTTTCCCCTATGGGGAGAAGACATCTTGACCCAGTCCCTAAAGTCTGAACCAAGAATAGGGCACGTTGATTTTTGGCCTGGCCAAAGTTTGTTGGCTGTAGTATGGTGCCCTCATACTCTAACCAAGAAAAGCTAAGAACCATTCCAAGATCAAAACACCGAATTCCCAGGAAGAAAGGATGAATAGTTAGAATAGGATCTGCCATTCACTTCATAGGCCATAACCAAACATTTGGACTGCCTGCCATGTTGCCCTAGAAGCAGTTGGAAGAGAGACTGAATCAGATCTAGCCCGGCCTTCTCAGAGGAATGAGCACTCTTCCGCAAGTCCAGCACGAACTGAGATTGACCCAGTCCCTCAGCCTTCTACTTCAGAGCAACCTAGCAACCAGACTAGAGGCTTAATTATAGCTTACAATTGAAATGTAAGATGGTCTTCCAACAGCCGCCCTTTACTTCCAGAGAGCGGGGGCTCTCTGTAGACTTTCCCAAGAGGGATCAGACTGAAATCCCTGCTCTCTTTCTTATTCCTAACTCCATCCAGCAATATTTTTGGGTCCACAAAATTCAGTGGGTAAACCCAAGCAATGAGTTCTGATTAAAGCTCATAACTCAGGCAGTTAATTGAGCTATATACTTTTTCATTCCTAACGCAGTCCAGCAATATTTATGGGTCCACAAAATTCAGTGATGAACCCAAGCAATGAGTTATGATTAAAGCTCATAACTCTGACACTGCTTCTATAGCATGTTAGACAATTAATTTTATCATCCTTAACCACTTAAGGACCGCCGCATGGCAATGTACGTCGGTGCAATGGCACCGACAGGCACAAGGGCAGCACAGTGGTGTAGTGGTTAGCACTCTCACCTAGGAATAAGAAGGGTCACTGGTTCAAATCCCAACCACAACACTACCTGCTTGGAGTTTGCATGTTCTCCCTGTGTCTGCGTGGGTTTTCTCCGGGTACTCCGGTTTCCTCCCACAATCCCACAATCCAAAGACATGCAGGTAGGTTAATTGGCCTCTGTCCAAAATTGGCCCTAGTATATGCATGGGGACCTTGGATTGTGGGCTCCTTGAGGGTAGGGACCAATGTGAGTGTGCAATGTACAGGGACAATTGTAGACACTCACTCAGGTTGGACTGGTGTCTTTTTTCAACCTATCTAACTATGAAACTATGAAAGCACGTACATGTACATGCTTGCCTTCCAGTGGGTGGGGGGTCCGATCGGACCCCCCTCCCGCTGGATGCGGCGGTCCGTTTCGCTTCAGGAGCGATCCGGGATGAGGGGATGGTCGTTGGTTTCTGGCCATCCCCTCTCGATCGCTCCCGGCGAATGAGAAGCTTCCCCCGCTGTGTATAGTAAACACAGGCAGGGAAGAAGTGATGTCATTCTCCTCGGGGCGGTCTTATTGACCGGACTACGAGGAGAACAGTGAAAGTAAGTGTGCACCAACACTACACTGAGATGTAGGCACACAACCCCCCCCCCCCCCCGATCGCCCTCCGCCTCCCCCCCCTCCCAGTCACAGTGTCACTGATTGCAGTGATCATTTATTTATTGATCACTGCATTTAGTGTCAGTTGTGACAGTAAATACTGTCAGGGCAGTTAATGTGAGGTCCAGGGTAGCCCCCTACCCCCCTAATAAAGGTTTAACCCCCTGATTGCCCCTAGAGTTAACCCTTTCACCCCCTTTTGCCAGTGTCACTAAGCGATCGTTTTTCTGATCGCTCCATTAGTGTCACTGGTGCCGCTAAGTAGCTAGTTATTTTTTTAGGTTACAAAAGAAATTAGAAATCTGCGCTTAGTAAAATAAAATAAAATAAAATGATATAAAAACAGCAGCTGAACACTATAACCCGGATACTGGGCACACAAAAGCAGAAAAAAGTAAAAGTGCTTCGCTTGGCCTCTTAAATATAAATGTGACTTAATAGGGAAAATGTGTGTGTATGGAAAATGTGAAAAACCTAAATAATGTGAAAAATCATTAGTGAAAAATACTTTGAAAACCCAAATGTCCAATGAAGTCAAAAGAAATTAATCTGTAACTCAAATGTCCATTAAAGTGAAAAACCAAATAATCATAAAAAATAATGTGACACAATATAAAGTCCCATGTGAAACATGAGACAAAAAATTATGATTGATCTTGTATGTTCAAAACAACAATAATAATGCTTGACCACGTGGACCCTTCACCTCTGTAAACCAATAATGAATGGAGGCTTACCAGATCTCCAGTGACCCCCTGTTAAGGGAGGTCAGTCTGCGCAGATACGATCACATAGACGTTTCGATAAGGAAGCCGAAAGCCGACCCAATCGTTCGGTGCAAGAAGCCGGGAAACGACCCAATCCTTCGGATATCACGTAGTCTCCAAATACGCTCGGATCCTCTCTTAGGCCTCAAAACGTCATATCACTGGTGCTGCTCCTGGATAATGCTAATGCACCTGGGGTGATTAGGGTGTGCCCAGGCACGCTGCGTGCCTGGGCACACCCTAATCACCCCAGGTGCATTCATTATTGGTTTACAGAGGTGAAGGGTCCACGTGGTCAAGCATAAGTTGTTTTGAACATACAAGATCAATCATCATTTTTTGTCTTATATTTCACATGGGACTTTATATTGTGTCACATTATTTTTTATGATTATTTGGTTTTTCACTTTAATGGACATTTGAGTTACAGATTCATTTCTTTTGACTTCATTGGACATTTGGGTTTTCAAAGTATTTTTCACTAATGATTTTTCACATTATTTAGGTTTTTCACATTTTCCATACACACACATTTTTCCTATTAAGTCACATTAATACACATTTATATTTAAGAGGCCAAGCACTGCACTTTTATTTTTTTTAGGTTCACCGCCAGGTTTTTATAGCGCTAGGTACCCCGATATACTGCCCAATAATGGTTTACGCTGCACTTAGGTCTAGGGACATTCAGGGTGACATGGTTAGCACCTGGATGGGAAACCGCCAGGGAATACCAGGTGCCGTATTCTTTTTTTTAATATGTTGTTGGCGTCGATGACCTGTTTTATTTTTCTGCTTGTTTGCCGAGGTGACCATCTTGGCATTTGTCAAGAGGGTTGAGAGTGGCCAGAAAGATCGCCTACAACCAAATCAGCCTGAATTTGCCCGATCTCATTTGATTTTGGATGCTAAGCAGGGTCGGGCCTGTTTAGTACCTGGGTGGGATTCCGCCTGGGAATTCCAGGTGCCGTAGACTTTTTCTTAATATGTTGTTGGCGTCGACGACCTGTTTTATTTTGCTGGTTGTTTGCCAAGGTGAATATGTTGGCGTTTGTCAAGAGGGTTGAGAGTGGCCAGAAAGATCGCTTACTGTACATCACCCTGAATGCGCCCGATCTCATCTGATCTCGGATGCTAAGCAGGGTCGAACCTGGTTAGTACCTGGATAGTACACCGCATGGGAATACCAGGAGCTGTAGGCTTTTTTTAAATATGTTGTTGATGTCGACAACCTCTTTTATTTTTCTGCTTTTTTGCCGAGGTGACCATCTTGGTGTTTTTCAAGAGGGTTGAGAGTGGCCAAAAAGATCGCCTACGGCCACATCACCCTGAATGCGCCTGATCTCGTCTGATCTCGGATACTAACCAGGGTCGGGCCTGGTTAGAGCCTGGATGGAAGACCCCCTGGGAATACATTCTGAAATGGTACATTTAGAAAATTTATTTTATCATCATCCATGATTTTTATGTAGGTACCCACCATCTGCTAATGCTGCAGAAGCAGAAAAGGGATTCCGTCTTGCTTGGAGTGTGCCTGGCTTCCCATCTTGCTTTGAGAGATCATAGCTTCCCATCTTGCTTGAAGATTTCATGGCTTATCAAACAGTCATGAAAAAGAGAAAATTTACAATGGAATTATGCTTACTTATCCAGAGATAATGAAATCTGAGGTTTGGGTTAAAAATACAAAATCGAAACCATGGCACGATATACATTTTTTTTACTGTTAACCTAAAATGCTTACTTCATGGTTAAACCTGGCTTAACCCATTCATGACTAAGCCTATTTTTGGCATTTGGTGTTTACAAGTTAAAATCCATATTATTTGCTAGAAAATTACTTGGAACCCCCAAACATTATATATATATATATATTTTTTTAACAGAGACTCTAGAGAATAAAACGGCGATTGTTGCAATATTTTATGTCACACGGTATTTGCTCAGCGGTGTTTTAAATGCAACTTTTTGGGAAAAGGGACACTTCATTAATAAAAAAAAAAAAAACAGTAAAATTATCCCATTTTTTTTTTGCATAATGTGAAAGATAATGTTACGCCGAGTAAATAGATACCAAACATGCCACACTTTATAATTGCACGCACTTGTGGATTGACGACAAAGTACGGTACCTAAAAATCTCAATAGGCGACGCTTTAAACATTTTTTACGGTTACCAGGTTAGAGTTTCAGAGGAGGTCTAGTGCTAGAATTAGTGCATCAGCGCTGAAAGCTGAAAATTGGTCTGGGCAGGAGGGGGGTTTAAGTGCCCAGTAAGCAAGTGGTTAAAGTGGTGCTCCGGCCAAAATTACACTTTTTAAATAAAAATACCCCTATAATACACAAGCTTAATGTATTCAGTAAAGTTGGTCTGTAAACTAAGGTCTGTTTTGTTAGGTTATTACAGCATTTTGAAAGTTTATAAACTAGCAGCAGACTGTGACCATCTAAAGTGTGGGCATCTGAAGCCAGACCGTATTTCTTCCTGGATTTCAGCCTTGCAGATCTCGCACATGCTCAATGCTGCACAAGCAGTGTAATAAGGTTCAGGTCAGGTTTCCATGGCAACGGCAGTGTTAGAGGAAGTTGCCACCCATATCTATGCAAACCCCTCCTCCCTCCAGGAACCAGTAAATATACTGCATGTACAAGGAATATTATTCAAGAAACACACACACACACTATATCTACACTCAGCTGATACTTTTTTCTGTACAGATTTTCATTTAAAAAGAAAAAAATAATAATTAAAAAAATAATAATCACAGCAACACAATTCATTTATGCATCTAGACGTATTGAAGACGACTTTATGAAGTTCAAACTGTGCATATTAATTTTGAAAAATTGTGCTTGTGTTTTGGTGTTAGGCCCCTTTCACACGGGATGGATCAGTAATGATCCGCCCCGTGATGATCCGCTTGCTCAGCAGGGATCGCTCTGTTGTTCCCGCTGAGCCGGAGGATAACAGGGCGGTTCCAGCACACTGTGCATGGACCGCCCTGTCAGCTCTCCGCTCTCCTCTATGGGGGATCGTCTGTCCGTGTTCATCCGATCCGCTCTGCAGACGGATTGAAAAATAGGATTTTCCTCCATCTGCAGAATCGGACAATTGCGGAGGCGGACGATATCGGGTGTTTGCGGATGTTCATCCGCCGACACCCGCTATCCCATAGGAATGCATGTATGTCCGTACTTCATCCGCAAACGGATGGATGAAATACGCACATAATGTCCGCATGTGTGAATGGGGCCTTAGATGGGATGGTGGGAGTATTTAAAAAAACTGCTTATTTACAACTATTTGCACAAACAACTTTCTCTATGTTACATAGATAATCGGGTTAAAAATAAGAAAATATTCCCCTAGCACATCGCATCGCCCCCCTCCCCGTAAAAACGCATCGCCCCAGCACATTGGATCACAACGCCCCCAGCACATCGAATCGCATCTCCCCCAACACTTCTCATCGCATCGCCCAAAGCACATTGCATCACCCCCGACACATCAAATCACATCAGAACATCGAATCGCATCGCCCTCAACAGATCGCATCAAATCGCATCACCCAAGCACATCGCATTAAATCGCCCCAGCACATTGAATCGCATCTCTCCCAGAACATCAAATCGCAACACCCAAGCACATCGCATCGCATCTCCCCCAGAACATCGAATCGCATCACCCCCAGCACATTGCATCACCCCCAACACTTTGAATTGCATCAGCACATCAAATCGCATCGCCCCAGCACATCTCATCGCCCCAGCAAATCGAATTGCATCTCCCCCATCACATTGCATCTGCCCCAGCACATTGCATCACCCCCAGCGCATCGAAATGCCCAAAGCACATTGCATCACCTACAAATCATCGAATCGCATCAGCACATCGAATTGCTTCGCCCCACCTTATCGCATCAAAATGCATCACCCAAGCACATCGCATCGCCTCAGCACATCGAATCGCATCTCCCCAGAACATCGAATCACATCTCCCCCAGCACATCGAATCGCCCCCGCACATCGCATCGCCCAAAGCACATTGCATCACGCCAACACATCAAATCGCATCAGAAAATCGTATCGCGCCGCCCTCAACACATCGCATCGAATCACATCACCCAAGCACATCGCATTGAATGGCCCCAGCACATCGAATCGCATCTCCCCCAGAACATCGAATCACATCACCCCAGCACATTGCATCACCCCCAACACTTCGAATTGCATCATTACATCGAATCGCATCGCCCCAGCAAATCGAATCGCATCTCCCCCAGCACATTGCATCTCCCAGCACATCTAATCGCCCCAGCACATCAAATCGCCCAAAGCACATTGCATCACCCCCAAAACATCGAATCACATCAGCACATCAAATCGCTTTGCCCCACCACATCGCATCGAAACACATCACCCAAGCACATCACATCGCTGGTAGAAGGGAATTAATTAATTTACAGTTAAATGTTGTTAGAGTACTTACCTTTGATTGGTCCAGAGGCTTAGTAACGGTTGCCACAAACAGGAGACCCTATAAAAGAGAAAAAAGTGTGTCAGTTGCCGCAGTATAACGGACAACGAAGATCAGAACACATCCCTGCTGTTTCGTTATGGAGTCCTTACTGCGACAGGTGATCGAACAGGCTGGTGCCGTGGATGGAGAGCGGTGGCTTCGTTCCTGTCTGTCGGCTTATCCGGTGGCTGGTTCTGGTAGTGTTCTGTTTGTGGATGTCCCTCTGGTGGAGCAGTTTGATTTCCTCAGTGCATTCTCTCGGGTACCCCAGGATCTTCCGGTTTCAGCGGCTTCCTCTTCCTCCCGGTCGGTCCCTCCTCTTGACACGGTGACGCAAGAACCTTTCGGAGATGTCCGCAGCTGTTCGGCCTATTCTCCGATCTCCGAGGACAGCGCAGGTGCAGTGGACCATCGGGCTGCCCGGAAAAAAACGAGAAGGAGACCGCGAAGATTTGAATCGGTGGATTCACCCCTGCAAAACAAAAAAGGTACTGGGTCTGCTTGTTTGAAGAAAAAGAAAAAATCGAATCATTTGAATGTTACTGGGCATACTGTCACTGCTAGGGACAATGTCTATAGTGCTTTACATGTATCTGATGCGGTGGCTGCTACAGTTGATAATGCTTCACTGGTGCTTGATAACGTTGCCATGGTGAATGACAGAGCTCCTGTAATGGCTGCAGATTGCTCCATTTCTGAAGGATTTCAGCAGGCAGATGTTCCTACTGCTCAAGAAGTTTCACGTTTAAATGGAGGTGAGTCGATTGATGCCTCTATTCTGCAAAACTTTATGATTAATGTCACAACTTTTATCGAATTTATTGCCTAAAACTGCTTCTTCTCGCTCTGCTGATGACGCTGCTCTTATGTCAGTTTCAAAAGATAGTGTTCATACTGCTTCAAATTCTTCTGTTTTACTTAATGTTGATTTGACTTCCTCTGGTGCTACTGTTTCTAATGTTCCTGAACCTTACATTAAAGAAGTACTTACGTGTGAAATGTCTCCATTAGGTTTTCACTTACCTATTTCAGTTAAAGAAAAGATTTGGAAAGGGGATTATATTGAATTGCTTTCCTTATTGCCGTCATTTAAAGAATATAGGTTTGATAAAAAATATGGTGAGAAATCTGATGATGACAGGAGACGTTTAGGCACACGCAATTTTAATAATTGGTTACAATCTTTTTGTATTTATGCTAGTGTAATGGGCGAATGTCATCCTGAGTTATGTAGCGGTATGTTTCATCATGTTGAAATAATTTTAGAAGCTTATAAAAATGTTTCAGGTTTAGCTTGGTTCTCTTATGATGAAGCCTTTCGACAGAAGCTTTCGGTTCATATGTCTTCCTTTGGAGCAGGGAGAGACTGCAGTGACCCAAATCGCTAGCTATTAGGTCCACAAAAGTTATTTTAAGAACTGGTATGGTATAGGTGTAGTTCAGGATGGGTGGCACTAATAGGTACCACTGATAGATGGGACTGATGGGCACTGATAGGTGGCTCTGATAGGTGGCACTGCTGGGCACTGATGGGCGGCGCTGATGGGCACTGGTAGATGACACTGATGGGCACGGATATGTGGCACTGGGGTGCAGCTCTGTTGTTGAGGCAGATTGTGGGCACTGATGTGTGGCACTGTGGGCACTGATGTGTGGCACTGTGGGCACTGCTGGGTGGCACTATGGGCACTGCTGGGTGGCACTGATTGGGGGCACTTTTTTATTACAGAGGTGGCACTGGCAGGGGGCAGGTGGGTACTGGTAAGCTGGCCGTGATCGGGACTGATGTCCCGATCACGGCCGCCGCTGATCGGCTCTTTTTTTTTCTCCTCGCGCTGTCAGCGCGAGGAGGAAAGATAGCCGATTACCGGCTTCGTTGTATCACATGATCAGCTGTCATTGGCTGACAGCTGATCACATGGTAAGGGGTCGGGATCGACCCCTTGCTTGGATCTGTGATCAGGCGAGTCTCATAAACGGGCAGCCGTCATTTGGCTATAGCGCGGGTCTCTACTGGTTAAACTGAGCCGCAGATCTAAACCATTCTGCAGAAACTCCAAAACTACTGAGGTGGACGGAGTGGTGGGGTCCCACTGCTTACTTTCTGCAAATGTTTTAAATGTATTCCATATTTTAGAATAGATAAAGTTTGTGGAAGGTTTCCTAGCCTTTAGGAGAGTAGAAATCACCCCCACTGAGAATCCTAATGACTGGAAATTCTGCCGCTCAAGATCCAAAGATGTAGATTCAGTTTGTGAGGAGCTGGGTGCACCAATTTCTCCTGTGAGAGAAGCTGCGGGAACACTGGGATCTTGACCGGCGGGGCATACGCTGAGATGTTCTTAGATGTAGATGTTCTTTTAGACTCAGCAGAGCTAAATACACTGCTCGCAGCTCTAAGACGTTGGAGACTACCCCCGCCACAGGGACGTCCCATTTCCCTTGCACTGCCAGGTGATCTCAGTGTGCTCCCCACCCTTTCGAACTTGCGTCGGTGGTAAGAATGGTCCAGGAAGGGCATTGCAGGAGCCGAGGCTTTGAAATGAGGTCTTCCTTCGACCACCAGAGGAGACTTCTCTTCATAGAAGCTGAAATTGATATTCTCTGACATAGGGACTTCTTCCTCCACTGCGTCAAAAAGCCCCATTGAAGAGTCCTCAGATGCCAATGAGCCCAAGGTAACATTGGAAAGGCAAGCCGCCATGGTCCCGATTAAACTCAAGCAATTCGAGGCTGACAGGTGGGAGAGAGATCTGACGTGGACCATCTTCTGAACAATCGCCTTCACCTTCTGGGGAGGGAGGCGCACTGTACCAGCCTTGGTGTTGAATAGAGCACCCAGGTAAATCATCACCTGAGTTGGGGTTAGGAGGCTCTTCTCTGTATTTACTAACCATCCAAACTCTCTCAGAGTCCTCAGAAGAATCTCCTTGTGGTCCCGTAGCTGGGCTTGATCAGACGCTAGCAGTAGAATGTCATCCAAAAAGTGAAAGACTCGAAGGTGCCAGGGCTGAAATTAGAACTTTTGAGAATATCCTTGGTGATGTGCATAGACCAAAAGGCAGGCATTGAAACTGGAGATGTGTTGAGCCTATTGCCACTCTCAAAAATCTTTGGAACGCTGGTAACACGGGAACATGGAAATAAGCATCTTGCAAGTCTACCGATAGCAAGCAGTCTCCTGGTTGGACCATCTGGATGATCGTCTGCAAGGATTCCATCTTGAACGAGTCGAGCTGTATGAAACGATTTAACCTCTTGAGATCCACCACTGGTCTCCACTCTCCACTCTTCTTGGGGATGAGGAAGAGAGGAGAATAGAATCCCATGAATCTCTTGGAGGGAGGGACCGGTAAAACTGCCTGTTGTACTACAAGAAGGTGAAGATATTTCTGCAGAGCTTCCGCTTTCTGCTGTGAAGTTGGACTTTTTGTTAGAACTAACGAGTCTTGTGGGGGCACATCTTGGAAGGTCCAAAAATGGGTAAAACGGACTGTAGAGACCACCCACGGATCTTCGCAACGACTGCCCGATACCTCCGCAAACCTCTTCAACCTGGCTGCAGTGGCCTTTTGTCAAAAGGATTTTGTCCCCTCCTGAGTATTGGAGAGGCTTCTCTATTTGCCTTTAGAAACGTGGCCTGAGTACTCCTCCAATTCTTTTTGGGGTCTCTGCCTTGTCTAAAGTTGGAGAAATTCCTATTCCTGGAAGCTTGGAATTTTGTTGATACCACGTGTGAATGCCTCACCCTTCTATCCTGGGGAAGTAGCCCCAACTTCCCTCCTGTCACTCTCGAGATTGCCTTTTCCAGTCTTTCTCCAAAGAGTGCCTTCCCATCAAAAGGGATTTTGCACCAGTTTTGTTTTGATGCTGCGTCGGCTGCCCATGGCTTTTATAATGTTGTCCTTTGGTACATCTTCTCGGATGACTACTTCAATGTTTTCTGTCCAAACTTTAATGGCATTAGACACCAAGGCTAAAGCCACAGCCAGTCTACATGCTCCTCCAGCCAACTGATAGGCTTTTTTCAAATCCATCTATACGCCTGTCCAGAGGATCTTTAAAAGGAGGCCGAATCCTCCATAGGTAGGGTGATGTTCTTGGTTAAACGCACCACTGCTGCATCAACTACTGGAGGTGTATCCAGGAAGGCTGTATCTGACTTGGCCAGCGGGTACAACTTCTGGAGTCTATTTAGGGAGAAGCGTTTATCCGTCCTCTTCCATTCCCCTTCTATTAAATCCTTTAATTCTTCTAGAAAGGGAAAAAAATGAATTTCATTTTCAGAAATGGAAAAAAGGTTTTTGTCTTTTTAGGAGGCTCTTCCACCTCTTCCCAGCAGATAGCTGGTTTAACCGCCAAGACAAAAGGTTGTACTAATGAAAAATTAAACCCCGAGGGTTCTGATTCATCTGAGGAATCCTCCGACTCGGCACTGTCCCCAGCAGATAAGGGAGGCGGGGTTGAAGAAGTGCCTGCTGGGTCCGCAGATGATTGACCCTGGTTAGTCATTTCTGACGTTTGACCCCTAAGCGTGTCTTGCAGGGAGGGAGGTGTATGAATTAGCTCTGCTAATGAGTCTTTAACCACTTAACAACCGGCCCATAACCGAATGACGGCTACAGGGCGGTTGTTTAACTCTGGGAGGCCGTCATATGACGTCCTCCCAGAATTCCGCTCTCGCGCGCCCCCTGGGGCGCGCACTCGAGAACATCCTTGACTGCTGGGTCCACGTGATCGCTCCATCAAATGACGGAGTGATCACTTGTAAACAAACCGATCGGTACAGCGGAGGGGGAAGAGATTGGTGTGAGCAGCGCTGTGGGCTGCATCTGCAGTGCCCACATCGCTGCTCATCGAAAATTAACCCCATTATACCCTGCCATTACTCTGCAATACTCTGCTTCAATACTCTACAATACTCTGCTGCAATACTCTGCAATACCCTGCAACAACACTCTGCAATGCTCTGCGACACCCGCCAATACCCTGCAACACCCGCCAATACCCTGCAACACCCTGCAATGCTCTGCAACACCCTGCAATGATCTGCAATGCTCTGCAACACCCGCCAATACTCTGCAACACTCTGCAATGCTCTGCAACACCCGCCAATACCCTGCAACACTCTGCAACACCCGCCAATACCCTGCAACACCCTGCAATACCCTGCAACACCCTGCAACAACACTCTGCAATACCCTGCAACAACACTCTGCAATGCTCTGCAACACCCGCCAATACCCTGCAACACCCGCCAATATCCTGCAACACCCTCCAATATCCTGCAACACCCTGCAATACCCTGCAACACCCGCCAATACCCTGCAACACTCTGCAATGCTCTGCAACACCCTGCAACACTCTGCAATGCTCTGCAACACTCTGCAATACTCTGCAACACCCGCCAATACCCTGCAACACTCTGCAACACCCGCCAATACCCTGCAACACCCTGCAATACCCTGCAACACTCTGCAATACCCTGCAACACTCTGCAATGTTCTGCAACACCCGCCAATACCCTGCAACACTCTGCAATACTCTGCAACACCCGCCAATACCCTACAACACTCTGCAATGTTCTGCAACACCCGCCAATACCCTGCAACACTCTGCAATACTCTGCAACACCCGCCAATACCCTACAACATTCTGCAATGCTCTGCAACACCCACCAATACCCTGCAATGCTCTGCAATGCAATACTCTGCAACGCCATACTCTGAGATATCCAGTCATACTCTGAGATACCCAGTCATACTTGGAGATACCCAGTCATACTCAGAGATACCCAGTCATACTCAGAGATACCCAGCCATACTCAGAGATACCCAGCCATACTCAGAGATACCCAGCCATACCCAGCCATAGTCGGTGATACCCATAGACACCCCCCCTCCCGCCGCCCTCTGGTGCTTCTACCGACTCGCCAATACGATCAAAGCCAGAATCTTTTTTTTTTTCAGGCTTCCCAGCTTAGAGGTGAGATGCGGGGTCTTATTGACCCCATATCTCACTGTAAAGAGGACCTGTCATGCCATATTCCTATTACAAGGGATGTTTACATTCCTTGTAATAGGAATAAAAGTGATCAAAAAATTTATTTTTGGGGAAAAAAAGTCAAACTAAAATAAATAAAGTAAAATGAACAATAAAATTATTTTTTTTTAAAGCGCCCCTGTCCCCATGTGCTCGCATGCAGAAGCGAACGCATACATAAGTCCCGCCCACATATGAAAACGGTGTTCAAACCACACATGTGAGGTATCGCTGCGAACGTTAGAGCGAGAGCAATAATTCTAGCCCTAGACCTCCTCTGTAACTCAAAACATATAACTAGTAAAAAAAATTTAAATCATCGTCTAAAGTAAGTGAAGGGTACACATTTTTTCTTAATTTTATACATTTATTTTTCTTTAAAGATGCATTTAGCTTTTAACTCCAGGGCACGTTAATCCCATTGGTGGTCAATGGGCAGCATGTCTCCCCTGGGTGGTCAATGATGGGCAGCATGTCTCCCCTTGGTGGTCAATGATGGGCAGCATGTCTCCCTTTGGTGGTCAATGATGGGCAGCACGTCTCCCCTTGGTGCTCAATGATGGGCAGCACGTCTCCCCTTGGTGGTCAATGAGGATTCACTATTGAGTTGGCCCACCCTTTTGCAGCTACAACAGCTTCAATTCTTCTGGGCAGGCTGACCACAAGATTTAGGTGTGTGTCTTTGGGAATGTTTGACCATTCTTCCAGGAAGAGCATTTGTGAAGTCAGGCACTGATGTGGACGAGTAGGCTTGGCTCGGGATTCTCTGCTCTAATTCATCCCAAAGGTGGTGTTCTATTGGGTTGAGGTCAAGAATCTGTCCAGCCCAGTAAAGCTCCTCCACCCCAAACTCGCTCATTCATGTCTTTTATGGATTATGCTTTGTACACTGGTGCACAGTCATGTTGGAACAGAAAGGGGCCTTCCTCAAACTTCCCACAAAGTTGAGAGCATGAAATTGTCCAACATTTCTTGGTATGCTGACACCTTAAGTGTTGCCTTCACTGCAATTTAGGGGCCAAGCCCAACCCCTGAAAAACAACACCACACCACAATCCCCCTCCACCAAGTGATTTGGACCAGTGCACAAAGCAAGATCCATAAAGACATGGATGAGTGTGTTTGGGGTGAAGGAACGTGATTGGAATGCAGAGTCCTGACCTCAACCCAATAGAATACCTTTGGGGTGAAATAGAGTGAAGGCTGAGAGATGGGCCTTTCTCGTCCAACATCAGTGCCTGACCTCACAAATGTACTATTGGAAGAATGGTCAAATATTCCCATAGACACACTCCTAAACCTTGTAGACAGCCTTCCCAGAATAGTTGAAGCTGTTATAACTGCAAAGAGTGTGGCAACTAAATATTGAACCCTATGGACGAAGACTGATATTCCATTAAAGTTTGTGTGTGTTCGTGTGTAAAGGCAGGTGTCCCAATACTTTTGACAATATAGTGTATGCGGAAGGGGGCACTCTGCCACACTCTGATGCAAGGGGGCGATACTCTGCTATAAAGTGGGACTCTGATGTAAGGTGTTGTGGGTGATGCAATGGGCTTTGGGGCGATTCGATGTTCTGGGGAGATGTGATTGGGCGATGGGATTCGATGTGTTGGGGCGAAGCGATTCGATGTGCTGATGCGATTCGATGTGATGCGATGTGCTGCGATGTGCTGGGGGCGATGCGATGTGATGTGCTGGGGGCGATTCGATGTTCTGGGGATATGTGATGCGATTGGGCGATGGGATTCTAGGTGTTGGGGTGAAGCGATTCGATGTGCTGATGCAATTCGATGTGTTGGGGGTGATGCAATGTGCTTTGGGCGTTGCGATGTGCTGGGGGTGATTCGATGTGCTGGGGAGATGTGATTCGATGTGCTGGGGGAGATGCAATTCGATGTGCTGGGGGTGATGCGATTCGATGTGCTGGGGGAGATGCGATTCGATGTGCTGGGAGCAATGTGATGTGCTGGGGCAATGCGATTCGAATTGATGTGCTGGGGGCGATGCGATTCGATGTGTTGCGGGTGATGCAATGTACTTTGGGAGATGCGATGTGCTGGGGGTGATTCGATGTGCTGGGAGATGTGATTCGATGTGATGCCATGTGCTGGGGGCGATGCGATGTGCTGGGGTGATGCGAGTCGATGTGCTGGGGAGATGCAATTCGATGTGATGCCATGTGCTGGGGGCGATGCGATGTGCTGGGGTGATGCGATTCGATGTGATTTGCTGGGGGCGATTCGATGTTCTGCATTTGGGTGATGGGATTCGAGGTGTTGGGGTGAAGCGATTCGATGTGCTGATGCGATTCGATGTGTTGGGGGTGATGCAATGTGCTTTGGGCGATGCAATGTGCTTTGGGCGATGCGTTGTGCTGGGGGTGATTCAATGTGCTGGGGGAGTTGCGATTCGATGTGCTGGGGGAGATGCGATTCTATGTGCTGGGGGAGATGCCATTCTATGTGCCCGGGGCAATGTGATGTGATATGCTGGGGGCGATGCGATGTGCTGGGGCGATGTGATTCGATGTGATGTGCTGTGGGCGATGCGATTTGATGTGTTGCGGGTGATGCAATGTGTTTTGGGGAGAGTCGATGTGCTGGGGAGATGCAATGCGATTGGGCGATGGGATTCGATGTGTTGGGGCGAAGCGATTCGATGTGCTGATGCGATTCGATGTTTTGGGGGTGATGCAATGTTCTTTGGGCGATGCGATGTGCTGGGGAGATGCGAATCGTTGTGCTGGGGCCAATGTGATGTGCTGAGGGCGATTCGATGTGCTGAGGTGATGCAATGTGCTGGGGGTTATGCAATTCGATATTCTGGGGAGATGCGATTCGATGTGCTGGGGCGATGCGATGTGCTTGGGTGATGCGTTTCAATGCGATGTGGTGGGGCAAAGCGATTCGATGTGCTGATGTGATTCGATGTGTTGGGGGTGATGCAATGTGCTTTGGGCGAATTGATGCGCTGGGGGAGATGCGCTGTGCTGGGGGAGATGCGATTAGATTTGCTGGGGAGATGTGATGTGCTGGGGCTATGCGATTCGATGTGCTGATGCAATTCGAAGTGTTGGGGGTGATGCAATGTGTTGGGGTGATGCGATTCGATGTTCTGGGGAGATGCGATTCGATGTGCTGGGGCGATGCGATGTGCTTGGGCAATGCGTTTTGATGCTATGTGGTGGGGCAAAGCGATTTGATGTGCTGATGTGATTCGATGTTTTGGGGGTGATGCAATGTGCTTTGGGCAATTTGATGTGCTGGGGCGATTAGATGTGCTGGGAGATGCAATGTGCTGGGGGAGATGCGTTTCGATTTGCTGCATCGAATTGCATCAGCACATCGAATCGCTTCACCCCAACACCTAGAATCCCATCGCCCAATCGCATCACATATCCCCAGAACATCGAATCGCCCCCAGCACATCGCAGCACATCGCATCACATCGAATCGCATCAGCACATCGAATCGCTTCGCCCCAACACATCGAATCCCATCGCTCAATCACATCTCCCCAGAACATCGAATCGCCCCAAAGCCCATTGCATCACCCACAACACCTTACATCAGAGTCCCACTTTATAGCAGAGTATCGCCCCCTTGCATCAGAGTGTGGCAGAGTGCCCCCTTCCACATACACTATATTGTCAAAAGTATTGGGACACCTGCCTTTACACACGAACACACAAACTTTAATGGAATATCAGTCTTCGTCCATAGGGTTCAATATTTAGTTGCCACACTCTTTGCAGTTATAACAGCTTCAACTATTCTGGGAAGGCTGTCTACAAGGTTTAGGAGTGTGTCTATGGGAATATTTGACCATTCTTCCAATAGTACATTTGTGAGGTCAGGCACTGATGTTGGACGAGAAAGGCCCATCTCGCAGCCTTCACTCTATTTCACCCCAAAGGTGTTCTATTGGGTTGAGGTTAGGACTCTGCATTCCAGTCACGTTCCTCCACCCCAAACACGCTCATCCATGTCTTTATGGATCTTGCTTTGTGCACTGGTCCAAATCACTTGGTGGAGGGGGATTATGGTGTGGTGTTGTTTTTCAGGGGTTGGGCTTGGCCCCTAAATTGCAGTGAAGGCAACACTTAAGGTGTCAGCATACCAAGAAATGTTGGACAATTTCATGCTCTCAACTTTGTTGGGCCAGCAAGATCGCCTATGGCTACATCACCCTGAATGCTCCCGATCTTATCTTATCTCGTCTGATCTCGAATGCTAAGCAGTGTCGGGCCTGGTTAGTACCTGGATGGAAGACCGCTTGGGAATACCAGGTGCCGTAGGCTTTTTTTTAATATGTTGTTGGTGTCGACAACCTGTTATATTTTTCTACTGATTTGCAGAAGTGACCATCTTAGCGTTTGTCAAGAGGGTTGAGAGTGGCCAGCAAGGTCGCCTACAGCCACATCACCCTGAATGCTCTTGATCTTGTCTGATTTCGGATGCAAAGCAGGGTCGGGCTTGGTTAGTACCTGGATGGGAGACCGCCTGGGAATAACAGGTGCCATAGGCTTTTTTGTAATATGTTGTTTGTGTAGACGACCAGATTTAATTTTTCTGCTTGTTTGCTGAGGTGATCATCTTGACGTTTGTCAAGAGGGTTGAGAGTGGACAAAAGTGATCAGATTTTTTTTTTTTAAAGGGACAATGCAAAAAAAGAAAAAAAAATAAGATTTTTTTTTTAAAGCACCCCCCTCCCATCTTCGCATGCTTGCGCAGCAAAGAAAACGCTTACGTAAGTCACACCTCATATATAAATGGTGTTCAAATCACACATAAGGTATTGCCACAAACTAGATCTCCTCTGTAACTCTAACCTGGTAACCGTTACATTATTTTTAAAAGCGCTGTCTATGGAGATTTATTAAGTTCCTTAGTTTGTCGTCATTGCAGTAATGTTCACAAGCATGACATTGACATTAAGTATCTATTTACTTGGCATAACATCATCTTTTACATTATAGAAAAAAATTGGGCTAACTTTATGGGGTTTTTTTTTCATAAAAGTGTATTTTTCCCCCCAAAAATGTGTTTGAAAGAGCACTGCGCAAATATCATGAGACAAAAAAAATGATTTCAACGATCACCAATTTATTCGCTAGGGTCTATGCTAAAATATATATATATATATATATATATATATATATATATATATATATATATATATATATATATATATATATATATACAGTAGGTGCCGCCATTTTCCTATAGGAGCGAGAGAGCGGCGATAATGTCTCGGGGGCATACCAGGCCCTTAGGTCCGGTAGGAATTTTAAGGGGAATCCCCTACGCCAAAAAAAGGCGTGGGGTCCCCCTCAAAATCCATACCAGACCCCTATCCGAGCACGCAGCCCGGCCGGTCAGGAAAGGGGGTGGGGACGAACGAGCGCCCCCCCCCCTCCTGAGCCATACCAGGCTCAACATGGGGGGTGCCTTGGGGAAGGGGGGGCGGCGCGGCGCGGCCCCCGCACCCCAAAGCACCTTGTACCCATGTTGATGAGGACAAGGGCCTCTTCCCGACAACCCTGGCCGTTGGTTGTCGGGGTCTGCGGGCGGGGGGCTTATCGGAATCTGGGAGCCCCCTTTAATAAGGGGGCCCCCGGATAGCGTCCCCCCACCCTATGTGAATGAGTATGGGGTGCAATGTACTTTTAAGATCAGCCTAACTTCCTTATCCTTTGGATTACAAATTATAAAGGACCATCATAGCTAGCAGAAGAAAAGAAGATTAAAGAATGTTTACTATTAACAAGATCTTGCAACTAGCTATTAAAGTAGGGGGAGCTCCCTTGTGGTTTCACCTTGTAAAATTGTTGTTTTGCATTCATTGTTCTGTCATTTTACGTTAGGATGACAGTAC
Organism: Lithobates pipiens; assembly: GCF_037356315.1. Lineage (NCBI taxonomy): Eukaryota > Metazoa > Chordata > Amphibia > Anura > Ranidae > Lithobates > Lithobates pipiens. Next base: position 80,170,898 of record NW_027507789.1, on the reverse strand, counting down.
AATTATTCTAACCACCTGTTTATCATAATTACAGTAAAGTATATTTATGGTTAAGTACTTCAATTGTGTGGAGTATTGTTTTCTCTCAGCAGGTGGAGCCATCGGGTGTCCTGGTAATAATACAGGTATATTATATTGTATTGTGGCGTTACCTCTCACCATTTCATTACACATTCATATTGCACCACAGCTGTGTCAAGGGGACTGAGTCAAGTCAAGGGGGGTTCATTAGCAAAGTGCAGGTGCAAATAAAACCAGCAGCTCCTTCAGGGGTTAGTGCTACATGGTAATGGGGGGGAAAAAAAATCAAGCCGTTTTTGTTCAACCCACTGGTTGAGCACAAAGAAACATTCTGATGTATGGACTGAGCTTACATGAAAGAAGAACTTAATTAAAACCAGCAACAGTTGAGACAATGAACACCTTGGTCAGGTCTATGTACAGTATATCTATGCATATTGTATAGAGTACAGGGATTAAGAGCAAGCAATAAACAAAACAGAGTACAGCAGTAAGGATAACTGCCACATTCACAACAGGGTTCTCCTTTACATCCATGTCTCTAAAGTCCCACCCAGTAGTGCACCTCACCCCTATATATTGTGGACCTATACCAGTCCTTAAGGATTAGCAGACTGTACCTCACTCAACCCAATATACTGTAGTGCGCTATACCTTACCAGTCCTTAGAAGGACCTTTGTGCAAATAGTAGGTTGGGATTAGCAGACTGTACCTCAGTCCCTATACTCATAAAGGACTGCTGCAGTATAGGGCAGTAGTCAGCAGTAGTGCACCTCAATCCTATATATTGTGGACCTATACCAGTCCTTAAGGATTAGCAGACTGTACCTCACTCAACCCTATATACTGTAGTACGCTATACCTTACCAGTCCTTAGAAGGACCTTTGTGCAGTGAATCTGGGATCGATAACTACAAGCATTCTTTTTTTATATGTGAAATTCTGACAATTCAGGACTCTTGAGACAATGGAGGCGAGGGAAGGTCAGGGTAGGCAAAGAAGAGGGTGCAGGAGATGATCACCAGCACCGTGATATAGAGCACTGACACCTGCACCGTGATAGAGCGATCTGACACCAGCACCGTGACATAACACATGTATGAGGTGAATCTGGGATCGACAACTACAAGCATTCTTTTTTTATATGTGAAATTCTGCCAATTCAGGACTCTTGAGACAATGGAGTCGAGGGAAAAAATCAAGCCGTTTTTGTTCAACCCACTGGTTGAGCACAAAGAAACATTCTGATGTATGGACTGAGCTTACATGAAAGAAGAACTTAATTAAAACCAGCAACAGTTGAGACAATGAACACCTTGGTCAGGTCTATGTACAGTATATCTATGCATATTGTATAGAGTACAGGGATTAAGAGCAAGCAATAAACAAAACAGAGTACAGCAGTAAGGATAACTGCCACATTCACAACAGGGTTCTCCTTTACATCCATGTCTCTAAAGTCCCACCCAGTAGTGCACCTCACCCCTATATATTGTGGACCTATACCAGTCCTTAAGGATTAGCAGACTGTACCTCACTCAACCCAATATACTGTAGTGCGCTATACCTTACCAGTCCTTAGAAGGACCTTTGTGCAAATAGTAGGCTGTGATTAGCAGACTGTACCTCAGTCCCTATACTCATAAAGGACTGCTGCAGTATAGGGCAGTAGTCAGCAGTAGTGCACCTCAATCCTATATATTGTGGACCTATACCAGTCCTTAAGGATTAGCAGACTGTACCTCACTCAACCCTATATACTGTAGTACGCTATACCTTACCAGTCCTTAGAAGGACCTTTGTGCAGTGAATCTGGGATCGATAACTACAAGCATTCTTTTTTTATATGTGAAATTCTGACAATTCAGGACTCTTGAGACAATGGAGGCGAGGGAAGGTCAGGGTAGGCAAAGAAGAGGGTGCAGGAGATGATCACCAGCACCGTGATATAGAGCACTGACACCTGCACCGTGATAGAGCGATCTGACACCAGCACCGTGACATAACACATGTATGAGGTGAATCTGGGATCGACAACTACAAGCATTCTTTTTTTATATGTGAAATTCTGCCAATTCAGGACTCTTGAGACAATGGAGTCGAGGGAAGGTCAGGGTAGGCAAAGAAGAGGTGCAGGAGATGATCACCAGCACCAGCACCGTGATATAGAGCACTGACACCTGCACCATGATAGAGTGCACTGACACCAGCACCGAGATAGAGAGCACTAACAGCAGCACTGATACCAGCAACTTGCTGCTGGACCCCAAAAATATGACACCGCTCAACCTCTTCAAACAGGAGGGTACGGGCATATAGTACGGTGTGCTTTTTAGGTTGTGATTAGCAGACTGTACCTCACTGAACCCTATATACTGTAGTACACTATACCTTACCAGTCCTTATAAGGACCTTTGTGGAACTAGTAGGTTGTGATTAGCAGACTGTACCTCAGTCCCTATACTGATAAAAGGACTGCTGCAGAATTGGGCAGCAGTCAGCAGTAGTGCACCTCAATCCTATATATTGTGGACCTATACCAGTCCTTAAGGATTAGCAGACTGTACCTCACTCAACCCTATATACTGTAGTACGCTATACCTTACCAGTCCTTAGAAGGACCTTTGTGCAAATAGTAGGGTGTGATTTTCGTCCGGGAGCGATCCGGGACGAGGGGGCGGCCATTCATTCATGGCCACCCCCTCGCGATCGCTCCCGACGAATAGAAATCCCCCGTGACATCACTTCCTCTCCTGTAATGTAAACACAGGAGAGGAAGTGATGTATTCTCTCCTCCGTGTCGGTATTTTTCGTTCCGACACGGAGGAGAGCGGATCGGTGAGTTGCACCAACACTCTACACACACAGTAGAACATGCCAGGCACACTCACACCCCCCCCGATCACCCCCCCCCAATTACCCCTGCCCCCCAGTCACAGTGACACCAATGTCATATTTTTTTTTTGCATTGGTGTCATTTGTGACTGTAATAACTGTTAGGGCAGTTAGGGTTAGCCCCCTTTAGTTCTAATGTACCCCCCTAACCCCCCCAATAAAGGTTTAACCCCGTGATCACCCCCCGTCGCCAGTGTCACTAAGGCTGGGTTCACATTGCAGCGGTTTATGAGAACGAATGTGATTCGCACCGCACTGCAGTGCAAATCACATCCGATCTCTGTGCGATTCGAGTTCAGCCATTCGCCGCACCCGCCGCACCCGCCGCACCCGCCACACCCGCCGCACCCGCCGCAAATTCGCACGGGACCCTTTTTTTGGCCCGCAGCAGAATCGGATCGCATGGGTGTTCACACCATGCGATCCGAGTTTGCAGATCGCACTGCGATATGCGAACTGATCTGGGGGTGTCAGTAACATTTCACTGACACTCCCAGCAGTTCGCATAGGGCAGTGTGAACTGCCGCCGGGAGGCATGCGATGCGGGAACCCGCCGCGGATTCGCGGCGTTTCCGCATCGCTCCAGTGTGAACCCAGCCTAATAAGCGATCATTTTTCTGATCGCCGTATTAGTGTCACAGGTGACGCTAGTTAGGCAGGTAGGTATTTAGGTTCGCCGCAGCTTTTTATAGCGCCAGGGACCCCCATATACTACCGCATAAAGCCCCCTGATTGCCCCCTAGTTAACCCTTTCACCAGTGATCACCATATAACTGTTACAGGTGACGCTGGTTGGTTAGTTATTTTTTTATAGTTTCAGGGCACCCGCCATTTATTACCTAATAAAGGTTTAACCCCCTGATCACCCGGCGGGTGTCATTTGTGACTAATAACTGTTAGGGCAGTTAGGGTTAGCCCCCTTTAGTTCTAAGGTACCCCCCTAACCCCCCCAATAAAGGTTTAACCCCGTGATCACCCCCCGTCGCCAGTGTCACTAAGGCTGGGTTCACATTGCAGCGGTTTATGAGAACGGATGTGATTCGCACCGCACTGCAGTGCAAATCACATCCGATCTCTGTGCGATTCGAGTTCAGCTATACAGATAGTATGGCTGAATTCGTGTCGCACCCGCCGCACCCGCCGCAAACTCGCACGGGACCCTTTTTTTGGTCCGCAGCAGAATCGGATCGCATGGGTGTTCACACCATGCGATCCAAGTTTGCAGATCGCACTGCGATATGCGAACTGATCTGGGGGTGTCATTAACATTTCACTGACACTCCCAGCAGTTCGCATAGGGCAGTGTGAACTGCCGCCGGGAGGCATGCGATGCGGGAACCCGCCGCGCATTCGTGGCGTTCCCGCATCGCTCCAGTGTGAACCCAGCCTAATAAGCGATCGTTTTTCTGATCGCTGTATTAGTGTCACAGGTGACGCTAGTTAGGCAGGTAGGTATTTAGGTTCGCCGCAGCTTTTTATAGCGCCAGGGACCCCCATATACTACCGCATAAAGCCCCCTGATTGCCCCCTAGTTAACCCTTTCACCAGTGATCACCATATAACTGTTACAGGTGACGCTGGTTGGTTAGTTATTTTTTTATAGTTTCAGGGCACCCGCCATTTATTACCTAGTCTCACTAGTGTACCCCTAAATTTAGGGGTGTCTACTTTCCAAAATGGGGTCATTTGGGGGGGGTTTGTGCCATCTTGGCATTTTATGGCCTTCAAAACTGTAACGCCCTTAGAAAGCCTGAAGGCGGTGCTTGGGTTTCGGGGCCCCGTACGCGGCTAGGCTCCCAAAAAGTCCCACATATGTGGTATCCCCGTACTCAGGAGAAGCAGCAGAATTTATTTTGGGGTGTAATTTCACATATGCCCATGGCATGCGTGAGCAATATATCATTTAGTGACAACTTTGTGAAAAAAAAAAAAAAAAAAAAGTTTGTAATTTTCCCGCAACTTGTGGCAAAATATAAAATATTCCATGGACTCAACATGCCTCTCAGCAAATAGCTTGGGGTGTCTACTTTCTAAAATGGGGTCATTTGTGGGGGTTTTGTGCCATCTTGGCATTTTATGGCCTTCAAAACTGTAATAGGTAGTGAGAAGTGAACTCAAAAATTTACGCCCTTAGAAAGCCTGAAGGCGGTGCTTGGTTTTCGGGGCCCCGTACGCGGCTAGGCTCCCAAAAAGTCCCACATATGTGGTATCCCCGTACTCAGGAGAAGCAGCAGAATTTATTTTGGGGTGTCATTTCACATATGCCCATGGCATGCATGAGCAATATATCATTTAGTGACAACTTTGTGAAAAAAAAAAAAAAAAAAAGTTTGTAATTTTCCCGCAACTTGTGGCAAAATATAAAATATTCCATGAACTCAACATGCCTCTCAGCAAATAGCTTGGGGTGTCTACTTTCTAAAATGGGGTCATTTGTGGGGGTTTTGTGCCATCTTGGCATTTTATGGCCTTCAAAACTGTAATAGGTAGTGAGAAGTGAACTCAAAAATTTACGCCCTTAGAAAGCCTGAAGGCGGTGCTTGGTTTTCGGGGCCCCGTACGCGGCTAGGCTCCCAAAAAGTCCCACATATGTGGTATCTCCGTACTCAGGAGAAGCAGCAGAATTTATTTTGGGGTGTCATTTCACATATGCCCATAGCATGTGTGAGCAATATATCATTTAGTGACAACTTTGTGTAAAAAAAAAAAAAAAAAAATTTTTTGTCATTATTCAATCGCTTGAGGCAAAAAAATAAAATATTCAATGGGCTCAACATGCCTCTTATCAATTTCCTTAGGGGGTCTACTTTCCAAAATGGGGTCATTTGGGGGGGTTTTGTACTGCCCTGCCATTTTAGCACCTCATGAAATAAGATAGGCAGTCGTAAACTAAAAGCTGCGTAAATTCCAGAAAACGTACCTTAGTTTGTAGATGTGACAACTTTTGCGCAAACCAATAAATATACAATTATTGACTTTTTTTTTACCAAAGACATGTGGCTGAATACATTTTGGCCTAAATGTATGACTAAAATTGAGTTTATTGGATTTTTCTAATAACAAAAAGTAGAAAATATCATTTTTTTTCAAAATTTGCGGTCTTTTTACGTTTATATCGCAAAAAATAAAAATCGCAGAGGCAATCAAATACCATAAAAAGAAAGCTCTATTTGTGGGAAGAAAAGGACGCAAATTTTGTTTGGGTACAACATTGCATGACCGCGCAATTACCAGTTAAAGCAGCGCAGTGCCAAAGTGTAAAAAGACCTCTGGTCATTTACCAGCAAAATGGTCCGGTCTGAAAGTGGTTAAGGATTAGCAGACTGTGCCTCACTCAACCCTATATACTGTAGTACGCTATACCTTACCAGTCCTTAGAAGGACCTTTGTGCAAATACTAGGTTGTGATTAGCAGACTGTACCTCCGTCCCTATACTCTTAAAGGACTGCTGCAGAATAGGGCAGCAGTCAACAGTAGTGCACCTCAACCCTATATATTGTGGACCTATACCAGTCCTTAAGGATTAGCAGACTGTACCTCACTCAACCCTGTATACTGTAGTACACTATACCTTACCAGTGCTTAGAAGGACCTTTGTGGAACTAGTAGGTTGTGATTAGTAGACTGTACCTCAGTCCCTATACTCATAAAGGACTGCTGAAGAATAGGGCAGCAGTCAGCAGTAGTGCACCTCAACCCTATATATTGTGGACCTATACCAGTCCTTAAGGATTAGCAGACTGTACCTCACTCAACCCTATATACTGTATTACGCTATACCTTACCAGTCCTTAGAAGGACCTTTGTGCAAATAGTAGGTTGTGATTAGCAGACTGTACCTCAGTCCCTATACTCATAAAGGACTACTGCAGCAGAAGGGCAGCAGTCAAGTATAATATTCTTTCTATATTTGGAAGAAAGAATATTATACGTGTATAAGCCTATTACCATACCAGTCCTTAAAAGATCCTTTGTGGACCTAATAGTAACAGCTACTGATTAAACTGACTGTTCCTCACTGCCACACACAGCTTCCTGCCTGTCCCTATTTAAACTGACAAAACACAGGCTCCTGCAACAATAACTTGAATAGCACTCAAAACTATATCCTTTACTACTTTACCATACCAGTCCTGAAAAGGACTTTTGTGGACCTAATAGTAACAGCTAATGATTAAACTGACTGTCCCTGCTGCACACAGCGTCCTGTCCCTCTCTCAGCCCTGACAAAAGACAATCTGCAGCAACAATGACTTGAATAGCAGTGCCTCAAACCTATATCCGTGCCACCCATCCGTGCCATCTTATCTGTGCCCATCTTTGCCCATCAGTGCCTCCTTATCTGTGCCCATCAGTACTGCCTTATCTGTGCCTATTGGTGCCACTTTATCTGTGCCTATTAGTGCCGCCTTAACTATGCCTATCATTGCCCACCAGTGTAGCCTATCAGTGCCCACCAGTGTCGCCTCATCAGTGCACTTCAATGAAGGAGAAAAATTACCTGTTTGCAAAATTTTATAACAAACTATTAAACATGATTTTTATTTTATTTTTTTGCATCTTTTTTTGTTTGTGGGAAAAAAATGATAAAAATTTCATTTGGGTACGGTGTTGTATGACCGCGCAATTGTCATTCAAAGTGCATCAGCGCTGAAAGCTGAAAATTGGTCTGGGCAGGAGGGGGGTCGCATCACCCCCAGCACATTGCATCACCCCCAACACTTCGAATTGCATCAGCACATCGAATTGTATCGCCCCAACACATCTCATCGCCCCAGCAAATCGAATTGCATCTCCCCCATCACATTGCATCTGCCCCAGCACATTGCATCACCCCCAGCCCATCGAAATGCCCAAAGCACATTGCATCACCTACAACACATCGAATCGCATCAGCACATCGAATTGCTTCGCCCCACCTTATCGCATCAAAATGCATCACCCAAGCACATCGCATCGCCTCAGCACATCGAATCGCATCTCCCCAGAACAACGAATCACATCTCCCCCAGCACATCGAATCGCCCAAAGCACATTGCATCACGCCAACACATCAAATCGCATCAGAAAATCGAATCGCGCCGCCCTCAACACATCGCATCGAATCACATCACCCAAGCACATTGCATTGAATGGCCCCAGCACATCGAATCGCATCTCCCCCAGAACATCGAATCACATCACCCCAGCACATTGCATCACCCCCAACACTTCGAATTGCATCATCACATCGAATCGCATCGCCCCAGCAAATCGAATCGCATCTCCCCCAGCACATTGCATCTCCCAGCACATCTAATTGCCCCAGCACATCAAATCGCCCAAAGCACATTGCATCACCCCCAAAACATCGAATCACATCAGCACATCAAATCGCTTTGCCCCACCCCATCGCATCGAAACACATCACCCAAGCACATCGCATCGCTGGTAGAAGGGAATTAATTAATTTACAGTTAAATGTTGTTAGAGTACTTACCTTTGATTGGTCCAGAGGCTTAGTAACAGTTGCCACAAACAGGAGACCCTATAAAAGAGAAAAAAGTGTGTCAGTTGCCGCAGTATAACGGACAAAGAAGATCAGAACACATCCCTGCTGTTTCGTTATGGAGTCCTTACTGCGACAGGTGATCGAACAGGCTGGTGCCGTGGATGGAGAGCGGTGGCTTCGTTCCTGTCTGTCGGCTTATCCGGTGGCTGGTTCTGGTAGTGTTCCGTCTGTGGATGTCCCTCTGGTGGAGCAGTTTGATTTCCTCAGTGCATTCTCTCGGGTACCCCAGGATCTTCCGGTTTCGGCGGCTTCCTCTTCCTCCCGGTCGGTCCCTCCTCTTGACACGGTGACGCAAGAACCTTTCGGAGATGTCCGCAGCTGTTCGGCCTATTCTCCGATCTCCGAGGACGGCGCATGTGCAGTGGACCATCGGGCTGCCCGGAAAAAAACGAGAAGGAGACCGCGAAGATTTGAATCGGTGGATTCACCCCTGCAAAACAAAAAAGGTACTGGGTCTGCTTGTTTGAAGAAAAAGAAAAAATCTAATCATTTGAATGTTACTGGGCATACTGTCACTGCTAGGGACAATGTCTATAGTGCTTTGCATGTATCTGATGCGGTGGCTGCTACAGTTGATAATGCTTCACTGGTGCTTGATAACATTGCCATGGTGAATGCAGGGGCGGATCCAGGGGGGGGCAACGGGTCAATTGCCCCCCCGAGAATACCGGCAGGCTGGTTTCCGCGGGTCCAATCGCGGCCGGTTCCGCGGGTACCAGCGGCCCGGTTCCGCGGGTACCAGCGGGCCGGTTCCGCAGGTCCAATCGCGGCCCGTTCCGCGGGTCCAATTGCGGCCGGTTCTGCGGGTACCCGCACGGCCGGTTCCGCGGGTCCAATCGCGGTCGGTTCCGCGGGTACCCGCGCTGAGTGGACGGTGAGGCGGGGGCAGCTGGGTGGCTTAGGAGGGCTGCTGGCCAATCAGGAAGCCAGCAGGCAGGGGAGCAGGGAGATGACATCATCTCTCACTGCCCTGCATCCCTCCAGTTCCGCCCTCACTGTGTAGGAAGCTGTGTGCAGCAGAGAGATTGCAGAAAAGTGACACAGTAGGTGACAATCCGCAATGTGTGGCAGGCTACGTGGCAATCCGCAATGTGTGGCAGACTACGTGGCAAGTGGCAATCCGCAATCTGTGGCAGGTGACGTGGCAAGTGACAATCCGCAATGTGTGGCAGGCAACGTGGCAAGTGACAATCCGCAATGTGTGGCAGGTGACGTGGCAAGTGGCAATCCGCAATGTGTGGCAGGCAATGTGGCAAGTGACAATCCGCAATGTGTGGCAGGCTACGTGGCAAGTGGCAATCCGCAATGTGTGGCAGGCAACGTGGCAAGTGACAATCCGCAATGTGTGGCAGGTGATGTGGCAAGTGGCAATCCGCAATGTGTGGCAGGCAACGTGGCAAGTGACAATCCGCAATGTGTGGCAGGTGACGTGGCAAGTGGCAATCCGCAATGTGTGGCAGGCTACGTGGCAATCCGCATCTGGTGGCAGGCGAGGTGGCAAGTGACAATCCGCAATGTTTGGCAGGCAACGTGGCAAGTGACAATCCGCAATGTGTGGCAGGTGACGTGGCAAGTAACAATCCGCATTTGGTGACAGGCAACGTGGCAAGTGACAATCCGCAATGTGTGGCAGGTGACGTGGCAAGTGGCAATCCGCAATGTGTGGCAGGCAATGTGGCAAGTGACAATCCGCAATGTGTGGCAGGCTACGTGGCAAGTGGCAATCCGCAATGTGTGGCAGGCAACGTGGCAAGTGACAATCCGCAATGTGTGGCAGGTGATGTGGCAAGTGGCAATCCGCAATGTGTGGCAGGCAACGTGGCAAGTGACAATCCGCAATGTGTGGCAGGTGACGTGGCAAGTGGCAATCCGCAATGTGTGGCAGGCTACGTGGCAATCCGCATCTGGTGGCAGGCGAGGTGGCAAGTGACAATCCGCAATGTGTGGCAGGCAACGTGGCAAGTGACAATCCGCAATGTGTGGCAGGTGACGTGGCAAGTAACAATCCGCATTTGGTGACAAGTGACGTGGCAAGTGACAATCCACATTTGGTGGCAGGCGACATGGCAAGTGACATCCTCAGGGCTCCCACTGATTCTGCATTATGGTGAGTTGAACCATTTAATTTTATATTACAATGTATTAATAGAAATAATGCACTTCAATCATCCTGACACCATAACAACCATGGTGCCGTAATGATTGAAGCACAAATACCAGCCATTTCCCATATAAATTGCCCCCAAAAAAACATATTTTATAGCAGTGCCCCTCCCGAGATTAGACTCTGGATCCGCCCCTGGGTGAATGACAGAGCTCCTGTAATGGCTGCAGATTGCTCCATTTCTGAAGGATTTCAGCAGGCAGCTGTTCCTACTGCTCAAGAAGTTTCACGTTTAAATGGAGGTGAGTCGATTGATGCCTCTATTCTGCAAAACTTTATGATTAATGTCACAACTTTTATCGAATTTATTGCCTAAAACTGCTTCTTCTCGCTCTGCTGATGACGCTGCTTTTATGTCAGTTTCAAAAGATAGTGTTCATACTGCTTCAAATTCTTCTGTTTTGCTAAATGTTGATTTGACTTTCTCTGGTTTATCATTAGTTCCCTCTTGTGCTACTGTTTCTAATGTTCTTGAACCTTACATTAAAGAAGTACTTACGTGTGAATTGTCTCCATTAGGTTTTCACTTACCTATTTCAGTTAAAGAAAAGATTTGGAAAGGGGATTATATTGAATTGCTTTCCTTATTGCGTCATTTAAAGAATATAGGTTTGATAAAAAATATGGTGAGAAATCTGATGATGACAGGAGACGTTTAGGCACACGCAATTTTAATAATTGGTTACAATCTTTTTGTATTTATGCTAGTGTAATGGGCGAATGTCATCCTGAGTTATGTAGCGGTATGTTTCATCATGTTGAAATAATTTTAGAAGCTTATAAAAATGTTCCAGGTTTAGCTTGGTTCTCTTATGATGAAGCCTTTCGACAGAAGCTTTCGGTTCATAAGTCTTCCTTTGGAGCAGGGAGAGACTGCAGTGACCCAAATCGCTAGCTATTAGGTCCACAAAAGTTATTTTAAGAACTGGTATGGTATAGGTGTAGTTCAGGATGGGTGGCACTAATAGGTACCACTGATAGATGGGACTGATGGGCACTGATAAGTGGCACTGATAGGTGGCTCTGATAGGTGGCACTGCTGGGCACTGATGGGCGGCGCTGATGGGCACTGGTAGATGACACTGATGGGCACGGATATGTGGCACTGGGGTGCAGCTCCGTTGTTGAGGCAGATTGTGGGCACTGATGTGTGGTACTGTGGGCACTGATGTGTGGCACTGTGGGCACTGCTGGGTGGCACTATGGGCACTGCTGGGTGGCACTGATTGGGGGCACTTTTTTATTACAGAGGTGGCACTGGCAGGGGGCTGGTGGGTACTGGTAAGCTGGCCGTGATCGGGACTGATGTCCCGATCACGGCCGCCGGTGATCGGCTCTTTTTTTTTCTCCTCGCGCTGTCAGCGCGAGGAGGAAAGATAGCCGATTACCGGCTTCGTTGTATCTCATGATCAGCTGTCATTGGCTGACAGCTGATCACATGGTAAGGGGTCGGGATCGACCCCTTGCTTGGATCTGTGATCAGGCAAGTCTCATAAACGGGCAGGGCGCTCGTGCACGGGACGATGTCGATAGACGTCGTCCCGGCAAAGGAGGTCCGCGTTGTAGCCGTCATTTGGCTATAGCGCGGGTCTCTACTGGTTAAACTGAGCCGCAGATCTAAACCATTCTGCAGAAACTCCAAAACTACTGAGGTGGACGGAGTGGTGGGGTCCCACTGCTTACTTTCTGCAAATGTTTTAAATGTATTCCATATTTTAGAATAGATAAAGTTTGTGGAAGGTTTCCTAGCCTTTAGGAGAGTAGAAATCACCCCCACTGAGAATCCTAATGACTGGAAATTCTGCCGCTCAAGATCCAAAGATGTAGATTCAGTTTGTGAGGAGCTGGGTGCACCAATTTCTCCTGTGAGAGAAGCTGCGGGAACACTGGGATCTTGACCGGCGGGGCATACGCTGAGATGTTCTTAGATGTAGATGTTCTTTTAGACTCAGCAGAGCTAAATACACTGCTCGCAGCTCTAAGACGTTGGAGACTACCCCCGCCACAGGGACGTCCCATTTCCCTTGCACTGCCAGGTGATCTCAGTGTGCTCCCCACCCTTTCGAACTTGCGTCGGTGGTAAGAATGGTCCAGGAAGGGCATTGCAGGAGCCGAGGCTTTGAAATGAGGTCTTCCTTCGACCCCCAGAGGAGACTTCTCTTCATAGAAGCTGAAATTGATATTCTCTGACATAGGGACTTCTTCCTCCACTGCGTCAAAAAGCCCCATTGAAGAGTCCTCAGATGCCAATGAGCCCAAGGTAACATTGGAAAGGCAAGCCGCCATGGTCCCGATTAAACTCAAGCAATTCGAGGCTGACAGGTGGGAGAGAGATCTGACGTGGACCATCTTCTGAACAATCACCTTCACCTTCTGGGGAGGGAGGCGCACTGTACCAGTCTTGGTATTGAATAGAGCACCCAGGTAAATCATCACCTGAGTTGGGGTTAGGAGGCTCTTCTCTGTATTTACTAACCATCCAAACTCTCTCAGAGTCCTCAGAAGAATCTCCTTGTAGTCCCGTAGCTGGGCTTGATCAGACGCTAGCAGTAGAATGTCATCCAAAAAGTGAAAGACTCGAAGGTGCCAGGGCTGAAATTAGAACTTTTGAGAATATCCTTGGTGATGTGCATAGGCCAAAAGGCAGGCATTGAAACTGGAGATGTGTTGAGCCTATTGCCACTCTCAAAAATCTTTGGAACGCTGGTAACACGGGAACATGGAAATAAGCATCTTGCAAGTCTACCGATAGCAAGCAGTCTCCTGGTTGGACCATCTGGATGATCGTCTGCAAGGATTCCATCTTGAACGAGTCGAGCTGTATGAAACGATTTAACCTCTTCAGATCCACCACTGGTCTCCACTCTCCACTCTTCTTGGGGATGAGGAAGAGAGGAGAATAGAATCCCATGAATCTCTCGGAGGGAGGGACCGGTAAAACTGCCTGTTGTACTACAAGAAGGTGAAGATATTTCTGCAGAGCTTCCGCTTTCTGCTGTGAAGTTGGACTTTTTGTTAGAACTAACGAGTCTTGTGGGGGCACATCTTGGAAGGTCCAAAAATGGGTAAAACGGACTGTAGAGACCACCCACGGATCTTCGCAACGACTGCTCGATACCTCCGCAAACCTCTTCAACCTGGCTGCAGTGGCCTTTTGTCAAAAGGATTTTGTCCCCTCCTGAGTATTGGAGAGGCTTCTCTATTTGCCTTTAGAAACGTGGCCTGAGTACTCCTCCAATTCTTTTTGGGGTCTCTGCCTTGTCTAAAGTTGGAGAAATTCCTATTCCTGGAAGCTTGGAATTTTGTTGATACCACGTGTGAATGCCTCACCCTTCTATCCTGGGGAAGTAGCCCCAACTTCCCTCCTGTCACTCTCGAGATTGCCTTTTCCAGTCTTTCTCTAAAGAGTGCCTTCCCATCAAAAGGGATTTTGCACCAGTTTTGTTTTGATGCTGCGTCGGCTGCCCATGGCTTTTATAATGTTGTCCTTTGGTACATCTTCTCGGATGACTACTTCAATGTTTTCTGTCCAAACTTTAATGGCATTAGACACCAAGGCTAAAGCCACAGCCAGTCTACATGCTCCTCCAGCCAACTGATAGGCTTTTTTCAAATCCATCTATACGCCTGTCCAGAGGATCTTTAAAAGGAGGCTGAATCCTCCATAGGTAGGGTGATGTTCTTCGTTAAACGCACCACTGCTGCATCAACTACTGGAGGTGTATCCAGGAAGGCTGTATCTGACTTGGCCAGCGGGTACAACTTCTGGAGTCTATTTAGGGAGAAGCGTTTATCCGTCCTCTTCCATTCCCCTTCTATTAAATCCTTTAATTCTTCTAGAAAGGGAAAAAAATGAATTTCATTTTCAGAAATGGAAAAAAGGTTTTTGTCTTTTTAGGAGGCTCTTCCACCTCTTCCCAGCAGATAGCTGGTTTAACCGCCAAGACAAAAGGTTGTACTAATGAAAAATTAAACCCCGAGGGTTCTGATTCATCTGAGGAATCCTCCGACTCGGCACTGTCCCCAGCAGATAAGGGAGGCGGGGTTGAAGAAGTGCCTGCTGGGTCCACGGATGATTGACCCTGGTTAGTCATTTCTGACGTTTGACCCCTAAGCGTGTCTTGCAGGGAGGGAGGTGTATGAATTAGCTCTGCTAATGAGTCTTTAACCACTTAACAACCAGCCCATAACCGAATGACGGCTACAGGGCGGTTGTTTAACTCTGGGAGGCCGTCATATGACGTCCTCCCAGAATTCCGCTCTCGCGCGCCCCCTGGGGCGCGCACTCGAGAGCATCCTTGACTGCCGGGTCCACGTGATCGCTCCATCAAATGACGGAGTGATCACTTGTAAACAAACCGATCGGTACAGCGGAGGGGGAAGAGATCAGTGTCAGCAGCGCTGTGGGCTGCATCTGCAGTGCCCACATCGCTGCTCATCGAAAATTAACCCCATCATACCCTGCCATTACTCTGCAATACTCTGCTTCAATACTCTACAATACTCTGCTGCAATACTCTGCAATACCCTGCAACAACACTCTGCAATGCTCTGCGACACCCGCCAATACCCTGCAACACCCTGCAATGCTCTGCAACACCCTGCAATGATCTGCAATGCTCTGCAACACCCGCCAATACTCTGCAACACTCTGCAATGCTCTGCAACACCCGCCAATACCCTGCAACACTCTGCAACACCCGCCAATACCCTGCAACACCCTGCAATACCCTGCAACACCCTGCAACAACACTCTGCAATACCCTGCAACAACACTCTGCAATGCTCTGCAACACCCGCCAATACCCTGCAACACCCGCCAATATCCTGCAACACCCTGCAATACCCTGCAACACCCGCCAATACCCTGCAACACTCTGCAATGCTCTGCAACACTCTGCAATGCTCTGCAACACTCTGCAATGCTCTGCAACACCCGCCAATACCCTGCAACACTCTGCAACACCCGCCAATACCCTGCAACACCCTGCAATACCCTGCAACACTCTGCAATACCCTGCAACACTCTGCAATGTTCTGCAACACCCGCCAATACCCTGCAACACTCTGCAATACTCTGCAACACCCGCCAATACCCTACAACACTCTGCAATGTTCTGCAACACCCGCCAATACCCTGCAACACTCGGCAATACTCTGCAACACCCGCCAATACCCTACAACATTCTGCAATGCTCTGCAACACCCACCAATACCCTGCAATGCTCTGCAATGCAATACTCTGCAACGCCATACTCTGAGATATCCAGTCATACTCTGAGATACCCAGTCATACTTGGAGATACCCAGTCATACTCAGAGATACCCAG
Organism: Lithobates pipiens; assembly: GCF_037356315.1. Classification (NCBI taxonomy): domain Eukaryota; kingdom Metazoa; phylum Chordata; class Amphibia; order Anura; family Ranidae; genus Lithobates; species Lithobates pipiens. The sequence goes on along the minus strand of NW_027507789.1, from coordinate 80,154,935 downwards.
CCATACTCAGAGATACCCAGCCATACTCAGAGATACCCAGCCATACTCAGCCATAGTCAGTGATACCCATAGACACCCCCCCTCCCGCCGCCCTCTGGTGCTTCTACCGACTCGCCAATACGATCAAAGCCAGAATCTTTTTTTTTTTCAGGCTTCCCAGCTTAGAGGTGAGATGCGGGGTCTTATTGACCCCATATCTCACTGTAAAGAGGACCTGTCATGCCATATTCCTATTACAAGGGATGTTTACATTCCTTGTAATAGGAATAAAAGTGATCAAAAAATTTATTTTTGGGGAAAAAAAGTCAAACTAAAATAAATAAAGTAAAATGAACAATAATATATATTTTTTTAAAGCGCCCCTGTCCCCATGTGCTCGCATGCAGAAGCGAAACGCATACATAAGTCCCGCCCACATATGAAAACGGTGTTCAAACCACACATGTGAGGTATCGCTGCGAACGTTAGAGCGAGAGTAATAATTCTAGCCCTAGACCTCCTCTGTAACTCAAAACATATAACCAGTAAAAAAAATTTAAATCATCGTCTAAAGTAAGTGAAGGGTACACATTTTTTCTTAATTTTATACATTTATTTTTCTTTAAAGATGCATTTAGCTTTTAACTCCAGGGCACGTTAATCCCATTGGTGGTCAATGGGCAGCATGTCTCCCCTGGGTGGTCAATGATGGGCAGCATGTCTCCCCTTGGTGGTCAATGATGGGCAGCATGTCTCCCTTTGGTGGTCAATGATGGGCAGCACGTCTCCCCTTGGTGGTCAATGATGGGCAGCACGTCTCCCCTTGGTGGTCAATGATGGGCAGCACGTCTCCCCTTGGTGCTCAATGATGGGCAGCACGTCTCCCCTTGGTGGTCAATGAGGATTCACTATTGAGTTGGCCCACCCTTTTGCAGCTACAACAGCTTCAATTCTTCTGGGCAGGCTGACCACAAGGTTTAGGTGTGTGTCTTTGGGAATGTTTGACCATTCTTCCAGGAAGAGCATTTGTGAAGTCAGGCACTGATGTGGACGAGTAGGCTTGGCTCGGGATTCTCTGCTCTAATTCATCCCAAAGGTGGTGTTCTATTGGGTTGAGGTCAAGAATCTGTCCAGCCCAGTAAAGCTCCTCCACCCCAAACTCGCTCATTCATGTCTTTTATGGATTATGCTTTGTACACTGGTGCACAGTCATGTTGGAACAGAAAGGGGCCTTCCTCAAACTTCCCACAAAGTTGAGAGCATGAAATTGTCCAACATTTCTTGGTATGCTGACACCTTAAGTGTTGCCTTCACTGGAATTTAGGGGCCAAGCCCAACCCCTGAAAAACAACACCACACCATAATCCCCCTCCACCAAGTGATTTGGACCAGTGCACAAAGCAAGATCCATAAAGACACGGATGAGCGTGTTTGGGGTGGAGGAACGTGACTGGAATGCAGAGTCCTGACCTCAACCCAATAGAACACCTTTGGGGTGAAATAGAGTGAAGGCTGCGAGATGGGCCTTTCTTGTCCAACATCAGTGCCTGACCTCACAAATGTACTACTCCTAAACCTTGTAGACAGCCTTCCCAGAATAGTTGAAGCTGTTATAACTGCAAAGAGTGTGGCAACTAAATATTGAACCCTATGGACGAAGACTGATATTCCATTAAAGTTTGTGTGTGTTCGTGTGTAAAGGCAGGTGTCCCAATACTTTTGACAATATAGTGTATGCGGAAGGGGGCACTCTGCCACACTCTGATGCAAGGGGGCGATACTCTGCTATAAAGTGGGACTCTGATGTAAGGTGTTGTGGGTGATGCAATGGGCTTTGGGGCGATTCGATGTTCTGGGGAGATGTGATTGGGCGATGGGATTCGATGTGTTGGGGCGAAGCGATTCGATGTGCTGATGCGATTCGATGTGATGCGATGTGCTGCGATGTGCTGGGGGCGATGCGATGTGATGTGCTGGGGGCGATGCGATGTGATGTGCTGGGGGCGATTCGATGTTCTGGTGATATGTGATGCGATTGGGCGATGGGATTCTAGGTGTTGGGGTGAAGCGATTCGATGTGCTGATGCAATTCGATGTGTTGGGGGTGATGCAATGTGCTTTGGGCGTTGCGATGTGCTGGGGGTGATTCGATGTGCTGGGAGATGTGATTCGATGTGCTGGGGAGATGCAATTCGATGTGCTGGGGGTGATGCGATTCGATGTGCTGGGGGAGATGCGATTCTATGTGCTGGGAGCAATGTGATGTGCTGGGGCGATGCGATTCGATTTGATGTGCTGGGGGCGATGCGATTCGATGTGTTGCGGGTGATGCAATGTACTTTGGGAGATGCAATGTGCTGGGGGTGATTCGATGTGCTGGGGAGATGTGATTCCATGTGCTGGGGAGATGCGATTTGATGTGCTGGGGGAGATGCAATTCGATGTGATGCCATCTGCTGGGGGCGATGGGATGTGCTGGGGTGATGCGATTCGATGTGATGTGCTGGGGGCGATTCGATGTTCTGCATTTGGGTCATGGGATTCGAGGTGTTGGGGTGAAGCGATTCGATGTGCTGATGCGATTCGATGTGTTGGGGGTGATGCAATGTGCTTTGGGCGATGCAATGTGCTTTGGGCGATGCGTTGTGCTGGGGGTGATTCAATGTGCTGGGGGAGTTGCGATTCGATCTGCTGGGGAGATGCGATTCTATGTGCTGGAGGAGATGCGATTCTATGTGCTCGGGGCAATGTGATGTGATATGCTGGGGGCGATGCGATGTGCTGGGGCGATGTGATTCGATGTGATGTGCTGTGGGCGATGCGATTTGATGTGTTGCGGGTGATGCAATGTGTTTTGGGGAGAGTCGATGTTCTGGGGAGATGCAATGCGATTGGGCGATGGGATTCAATGTGTTGGGGCGAAGCGATTCGATGTGCTCATGCGATTCGATGTTTTGGGGGTGATGCAATGTGCTTTGGGCGATGCGATGTGCTGGGGAGATGCGATTCGTTGTGCTGGGGCCAATGTGATGTGCTGGGGGCGATTCGATGTGCTGGGGTGATGCAATGTGCTGGGGGTTATGCGATTCGATGTTCTGGGGAGATGCGATTCGATGTGCTGGGGCGATGCGATGTGCTTGGGTGATGCGTTTCAATGCGATGTGGTGGGGCAAAGTGATTCGATGTGCTGATGTGATTCGATGTGTTGGGGGTGATGCAATGTGCTTTGGGCGAATTGATGCGCTGGGTGAGATGCGCTGTGCTGGGGGAGATGCGATTAGATTTGCTGGGGAGATGTGATGTGCTGAGGGCGATGAGATGTGCTGGGGCTATGCGATTCGATGTGCTGATGCGATTCGATGTGCTGGGGGCGATGTGATGTGCTGGGGGCGATTTGATGTTCTGGGGATATGTGATGCGATTGGGCGATGGGATTCTAGGTGTTGGGGTGAAGCGATTCGATGTGCTGATGCAATTCGATGTGTTGGGGGTGATGCAATGTGCTTTGGGCGATGCAATGTGCTGGGGGTGATTTAATGTGCTGGGGAGATGTGATTCGATGTGCTGGGGGAGATGCAATTTGATGTGCTGGGGGTGATGCGATTCGATGTGCTGGTGGAGATGCGATTCTATGTGCTGGGAGCAATGTGATGCGATGTGCTGGGGGCGATGCGATGTGCTGGGGCGATGCGATTCGATGTGATGTGCTGGGGGTGATGCGATTTGATGTGTTGCGGCTGATGCAATGTACTTTGGAAGATGCGATGCGCTGGGGGTGATTCAATGTGCTGGGGAGATGTGATTCGATGTGCTGGGGGAGATGCGATTCGATGTGCTGGGGGAGATGCAATTCGATGTGATGCCATGTGCTGGGGGGCGATGCGATGTGCTGGGGTGATGCGATTCGATGTGATGTGCTGGGGCGATTCGATGTTCTGGGGAGATGTGATGCGATTGGGCGATGGGATTCGAGGTGTTGGGATGAAGCGATTCGATGTGCTGATGCGATTCGATGTGTTGGGGGTGATGCAATGTGCTTTGGGCGATGCAATGTGCTTTGGGGGATTCGTTGTGCTGGGGGTGATTCAATGTGCTGGGGGAGTTGCGATTCGATGTGCTGGGGGAGATGCGATTCTATGTGCTGGGGGAGATGCGATTCTATGTGCTGGGGGCAATGTGATGTGATATGCTGGGGGCAATGCGATGTGCTGGGGCGATGTGATTCGATGTGATGTGCTGTGGGCGATGCGATTTGATGTGTTGCGGGTAATGCAATGTGCTTTGGGGAGAGTCGATGTTCTGGGGAGATGCGATGCGATTGGGCGATGGGATTCGATGTGTTTTGGAGCGAAGCGATTCGATGGGCTGATGCGATTCGATGTTTTGGGGGTGATGCAATGTGCTTTGGCCGATGCGATGTGCTGGGGAGATGCGATTCGATGTGCTGGGGCCAATGTGATGTGCTGGGGGCGATTCGATGTGCTGGGGTGATGCAATGTGCTGGGGGTTATGCAATTCGATGTTCTAGGGAGATGCGATTCGATGTGCTGGGGCGATGCGATGTGCTTGGGTGATGCGTTTCGATGCAATGTGGTGGGGCAAAGCGATTTGATGTGCTGATGTGATTCGATGTGTTGGGGGTGATGCAATGTGCTTTGGGCGATTTGATGCGCTGGGGCGATTTGATGTGCTGGGGGAGATGCAATGTGCTGGGGGAGATGCGATTCGATTTGCTGGGGAGATGTGATGTGCTGGGGGCGATGAGATGTGCTGGGGCTATGCGATTCGATGTGCTGATGCAATTTGAAGTGTTGGGGGTGATGCAATGTGCTGGGGTGATGCGATTCGATTTTCTGGGGGAGATCCAATTTGATGTGCTGGGGCGATTCAATGCGATGTGCTTGGGTGATGCGATTCGATGCGATGGGTGATGCGATTTGATGTGCTGGGGCGATGCGATGTGCTTGGGCAATTTGTTTTGATGCTATGTGGTGGGGCAAAGCGATTTGATGTGCTGATGTGATTCGATGTTTTGGGGGTGATGCAATGTGCTTTGGGCGATTTGATGCGCTGGGGCGATTTGATGTGCTGGGGGAGATGCAATGTGCTGGGGGAGATGCGATTCGATTTGCTGGGGAGATGTGATGTGCTGGGGGCGATGAGATGTGCTGGGGCTATGCGATTCGATGTGCTGATGCAATTTGAAGTGTTGGGGGTGATGCAATGTGCTGGGGTGATGCGATTCGATGTTCTGGGGGAGATGCGATTCGATGTGCTGGGGCGATTCAATGCGATGTGCTTGGGTGATGCGATTCGATGGGTAATGCGATTTGATATGCTGGGGCGATGCGATGTGCTTGGGCAATGCGTTTTGATGCTATGCGGTGGGGCAAAGCGATTTGATGTGCTGATGTGATTTGATGTTTTGGGGGTGATGCAATGTGCTTTGGGCGATTTGATGTGCTGGGGCGATTAGATGTGCTGGGAGATGCAATGTGCTGGGGGAGATGCGTTTCGATTTGCTGCATCGAATTGCATCAGCACATCGAATCGCTTCACCCCAACACCTAGAATCCCATCGCCCAATCGCATCACATATCCCCAGAACATCGAATCGCCCCCAGCACATCGCAGCACATCGCATCATATTGAATCGCATCAGCACATCGAATCGCTTCGCCCCAACACATCGAATCCCATCGCTCAATCACATCTCCCCAGAACATCGAATCGCCCCAAAGCCCATTGCATCACCCACAACACCTTACATCAGAGTCCCACTTTATAGCAGAGTATCGCCTCCTTGCATTAGTGTGGCAGAGTGCCCCCTTCCACATACACTATATTGTCAAAAGTATTGGGACACCTGCCTTTACACACGAACACACAAACTTTAATGGAATATCAGTCTTCGTCCATAGGGTTCAATATTTAGTTGCCACACTCTTTGCAGTTATAACAGCTTCAACTATTCTGGGAAGGCTGTCTACAAGGTTTAGGAGTGTGTCTATGGGAATATTTGACCATTCTTCCAATAGTACATTTGTGAGGTCAGGCACTGATGTTGGACGAGAAAGGCCCATCTCGCAGCCTTCACTCTATTTCACCCCAAAGGTGTTCTATTGGGTTGAGGTCAGGACTCTGCATTCCAGTCACGTTCCTCCACCCCAAACACGGTCATCCATGTCTTTATGGATCTTGCTTTGTGCACTGGTCCAAATCCCTTGGTGGAGGGGGATTATGGTGTGGTGTTGTTTTTCAGGGGTTGGGCTTGGCCCCTAAATTCCAGTGAAGGCAACACTTAAGGTGTCAGCATACCAAGGAATGTTGGACAATTTCATGCTCTCAACTTTGTGGGAAGTTTGAGGAAGACCCCTTTCTGTTCCAACATGACTGTGCACCAGTGTACAAAGCATAATCCATAAAAGACATGAATGAGCGAGTTTGGGGTGGAGGAGCTTTACTGGGCTGGACAGATTCTTGACCTCAACCCAATAGAACACCTTTGGGATGAATTAGAGCAGAGAATCCCGAGCCAAGCCTACTCGTCCACATCAGTGCCTGACTTCACAAATGCTCTTCCTGGAAGAATGGTCAAACATTCCCAAAGACACACACCTAAACCTTGTGGTCAGCCTGCCCAGAAGAATTGAAGCTGTTGTAGCTGCAAAAGGGTGGGCCAACTCAATAGTGAATCCTCATTGACCACCAAGGGGAGACGTGTTGCCCATCATTGAGCACCAAGGGGAGACGTGCTGTCCATCATTGACCACCAAGGGGAGACGTGCTGCCCATCATTGACCACCAAGGGGAGACGTGCTGCCCATCATTGACCACCAAAGGGAGACATGCTGCCCATCATTGACCACCAAGGGGAGACATGCTGCCCATCATTGACCACCAAGGGGAGACATGCTGCCCATTGACCACCAATGGGATTAACGTGCCCTGGAGTTGAAGGCTAAATGCATCTTTAAAGAAAAATAAATGTATAAAATTAAGAAAAAATGTGTACCCTTCACTTACTTTAGACGATGATTTACATTTTTTTTACTGGTTATATGTTTTGAGTTACAGAGGAGGTCTAGGGCTAGAATTATTGCTCTCGCTCTAACGTTCGCAGCGATACCTCACATGTGTGGTTTGAACACCGTTTTCATATGTGAGCGGGACTTATGTATGCGTTCGCTTCTGCATGCGAGCACATGGGGACTGGGGCGCTTTAAAAAAAAAAAACATTTATTGTTCATTTTACTTTATTTATTTTAGTTTGACTTTTTTTCCCCAAAAATAAATTTTTTGATCACTTTTATTCCTATTACAAGAAATGTAAACATCCCTTGTAATAAGAATATGGCATGACAGGTCCTCTTTACAGTGAGATATGGGGTCAATAAGACCCCGCATCTCACCTCTAAGCTGGGAAGCCTGAAAAAAAGAAAAAGATTCTGGCTTTGATCGTATTGGCGAGTCGGTAGAAGCACCGGAGGGCGGCGGGAGGGGGGGTGTCTATGGGTATCACCGACTATGGCTGGGTATGGCTGGGTATCTCCGAGTATGGCTGGGTATCTCCGAGTATGGCTGGGTCTCTCCGAGTATGGCTGGGTATCTCTGAGTATGACTGGGTATCTCCAAGTATGACTGGGTATCTCAGAGTATGACTGGATATCTCAGAGTATCAATGTGCTTTGGGCATCTCCAGGGATGTGTTCTGATCTTCTTTGTCCGTTATACTGCGGCAACTGACACACTTTTTTCTCTTTTATAGGGTCTCCTCTTTGTGGCAACCGTTACTAAGCCTCTGGACCAATCAAAGATAAGTACTCTAACAACATTTAACTGTAAATTAATTAATTAATTAATTCCCTTCTACCAGCGCCCCATACATAGTGGGCGGGGACAATTCTTGCCCCTCCCACTATTATTAATATTCCCATAGACACACTCCTAAACCTTGTAGACAGCCTTCCCAGAATAGTTGAAGCTGTTATAACTGCAAAGAGTGTGCCAACTAAATATTGAACCCTATGGACGAAGACTGATATTCCATTAAAGTTCGTGTGTGTTCGTGTGTAAAGGCAGGTGTCCCAATACTTTTGACAATATAGTGTATGTGTAAGGGGGCACTCTGCCACACTCTGATGCAAGGGGGAGATACTCTGCTATAAAGTGGGACTCTGATGTAAGGTGTTGTGGGTGATGCAATGGGCTTTGGGGCAATTCGATGTTCTGGGGAGATGCGATTGGGCGATGGGATTCGATGTGTTGGGGGCGAAGCGATTCGATGTGCTGATGCGATTCGATGTGCTGGGGGCGATGTGATGTGCTGGGGGCGATTTGATGTTCTGGGGATATGTGATGCGATTGGGCGATGGGATTCTAGGTGTTGGGGTGAAGCGATTCGATGTGCTGATGCAATTCGATGTGTTGGGGGTGATGCAATGTGCTTTGGGCGATGCAATGTGCTGGGGGTGATTCAATGTGCTGGGGAGATGTGATTCGATGTGCTGGGGGAGATGCAATTTGATGTGCTGGGGGTGATGCGATTCGATGTGCTGGTGGAGATGCGATTCTATGTGCTGGGAGCAATGTGATGCGATGTGCTGGGGGCGATGCGATGTGCTGGGGCGATGCGATTCGATGTGATGTGCTGGGGGTGATGCGATTTGATGTGTTGCGGGTGATGCAATGTACTTTGGAAGATGCGATGCGCTGGGGGTGATTCAATGTGCTGGGGAGATGTGATTCGATGTGCTGGGGGAGATGCGATTCGATGTGCTGGGGGAGATGCAATTCGATGTGATGCCATGTGCTGGGGGGCGATGCGATGTGCTGGGGTGATGCGATTCGATGTGATGTGCTGGGGCGATTCGATGTTCTGGGGAGATGTGATGCGATTGGACGATGGGATTCGAGGTGTTGGGATGAAGCGATTCGATGTGCTGATGCGATTCGATGTGTTGGGGGTGATGCAATGTGCTTTGGGCGATGCAATGTGCTTTGGGGGATTCGTTGTGCTGGGGGTGATTCAATGTGCTGGGGGAGTTGCGATTCGATGTGCTGGGGGAGATGCGATTCTATGTGCTGGGGGAGATGCGATTCTATGTGCTGGGGGCAATGTGATGTGATATGCTGGGGGCAATGCGATGTGCTGGGGCGATGTGATTCGATGTGATGTGCTGTGGGCGATGCGATTTGATGTGTTGCGGGTAATGCAATGTGCTTTGGGGAGAGTCGATGTTCTGGGGAGATGCGATGCGATTGGGCGATGGGATTCGATGTGTTTTGGAGCGAAGCGATTCGATGGGCTGATGCGATTCGATGTTTTGGGGGTGATGCAATGTGCTTTGGCCGATGCGATGTGCTGGGGAGATGCGATTCGATGTGCTGGGGCCAATGTGATGTGCTGGGGGTGATTCGATGTGCTGGGGTGATGCAATGTGCTGGGGGTTATGCAATTCGATGTTCTAGGGAGATGCGATTCGATGTGCTGGGGCGATGCGATGTGCTTGGGTGATGCGTTTCGATGCAATGTGGTGGGGCAAAGCGATTTGATGTGCTGATGTGATTCGATGTGTTGGGGGTGATGCAATGTGCTTTGGGCGATTTGATGCGCTGGGGCGATTTGATGTGCTGGGGGAGATGCAATGTGCTGGGGGAGATGCGATTCGATTTGCTGGGGAGATGTGATGTGCTGGGGGCGATGAGATGTGCTGGGGCTATGCGATTCGATGTGCTGATGCAATTTGAAGTGTTGGGGGTGATGCAATGTGCTGGGGTGATGCGATTCGATTTTCTGGGGGAGATCCAATTTGATGTGCTGGGGCGATTCAATGCGATGTGCTTGGGTGATGCGATTCGATGCGATGGGTGATGCGATTTGATGTGCTGGGGCGATGCGATGTGCTTGGGCAATTTGTTTTGATGCTATGTGGTGGGGCAAAGCGATTTGATGTGCTGATGTGATTCGATGTTTTGGGGGTGATGCAATGTGCTTTGGGCGATTTGATGTGCTGGGGCGATTAGATGTGCTGGGAGATGCAATGTGCTGGGGGAGATGCGATTCGATTTGCTGGGGCGATGCGATTCGATGTGATGATGCAATTCGAAGTGTTGGGGGTGATGCAATGTGCTGGGGTGATGTGATTCGATGTTCTGGGGGAGATGCGGATCGATGTGCTGGGGCGATTCAATGCGATGTGCTTGGGTGATGTGATTCGATGTTCTGATGCGATTTGATGTGTTGGGGTGATGCAATGTGCTTTGGGCGATGCGATGTGCTGGGGGCGATTCAATGTGCATTCTAAGGAAAGAGCAAGATCCAAAAGGCATCGGTCAGCTAGCCCTCCCAGGCAGGTAAAGATGGTAAAGAGGGAATGTAGGGAGTGATGAACAGATAAACTGACAGCAACTGATGACAGCATCAGAAACCTGTTTCGCTAAACCTTTAAATTCTAATGTACTTTCATCAGCTAAAACATCTACAAATTCCATATTACTTTTCTACTCACCAAATATAAAACTCGTCAGTTTTCCCGCTGTCCACCGTCTTTCAAGACTTCTGTATATCTGAAATTCTCCGGTCTTTCACAATCAATCGATCGAATTTTCTTCTAGGTTCAATATCACCCTGAATGCGCACGATCTCGTCTGATCTCGGATGCTAAGCAGGGTCGGGCCTGCTTAGTGCTTGGATGGGAGACCTCCTGGGAATACCAGGTGCCGTAGGCTTTTTTTAAATATGTTGTTAGTGTAGACGACCTGTTTTATTTTTCTGCTTGTTTGCCAAGGTTGATCATCTTGACGTTTCTCAAGAGGGTTGAGAGTGGCCAGCAAGATCGCCTATGGCTACATCACCCTGAATGCTCCCGATCTTATCTCGTCTGATCTCGAATGCTAAGCAGTGTCGGGCCTGGTTAGTACCTGGATGGAAGACCGCTTGGGAATACCAGGTGCCGTAGGCTTTTTTTTAATATGTTGTTGGTGTCGACAACCTGTTATATTTTTCTACTGATTTGCAGAAGTGACCATCTTGGCGTTTGTCAAGAGGGTTGAGAGTGGCCAGCAAGGTCGCCTACAGCCACATCACCCTGAATGCTCTTGATCTTGTCTGATCTCGGATGCAAAGCAGGGTCGGGCTTGGTTAGTACCTGGATGGGAGACCGCCTGGGAATAACAGGTGCCATAGGCTTTTTTGTAATATGTTGTTTGTGTAGACGACCAGATTTAATTTTTCTGCTTGTTTGCTGAGGTGATCATCTTGACGTTTGTCAAGAGGGTTGAGAGTGGACAAAAGTGATCAGATTTTTTTTTTTAAAAGGACAATGCAAAAAAAGAAAAAAAAATAAGATTTTTTTTTTTAAAGCACCCCCCTCCCATCTTCGCATGCTTGCGCAGCAAAGAAAATGCTTACGTAAGTCACACCTCATATATAAATGGTGTTCAAATCACACATAAGGTATTGCCACAAACTAGATCTCCTCTGTAACTCTAACCTGGTAACCGTTACATTATTTTTAAAAGCGCTGTCTATGGAGATTTATTAAGTTCCTTAGTTTGTCGTCATTCCAGTAATGTTCACAAGCATGACATTGACATTAAGTATCTATTTACTTGGCATAACATCATCTTTTACATTATAGAAAAAAATTGGGCTAACTTTATGGGGTTTTTTTTTCATAAAAGTGTATTTTTCCCCCCAAAAATGTGTTTGAAAGAGCACTGCGCAAATATCATGAGACAAAAAAAATGATTTCAACGATCACCAATTTATTCGCTAGGGTCTATGCTAAATATATATATATATATATATATATATATATATATATATATATATATATATATATATATATATATATATATATATACAGTAGGTGCCACCATTTTCCTATAGGAGCGAGAGAGCGGCGATAATGTCTCGGGGGCATACCAGGCCCTTAGGTCCGGTAGGAATTTTAAGGGGAATCCCCTACGCCAAAAAAAGGCGTGGGGTCCCCCTCAAAATCTATACCAGACCCCTATCCGAGCACGCAGCCCGGCCGGTCAGGAAAGGGGGTGGGGACGAACGAGCGCCCCCCCCTCCTGAGCCATACCAGGCTCAACATGGGGGGTGCCTTGGGGAAGGGGGGGGCGGCGCGGCGCGGCCCCCGCACCCCAAAGCACCTTGTACCCATGTTGATGAGGACAAGGGCCTCTTCCCGACAACCCTGGCCGTTGGTTGTCGGGGTCTGCGGGCGGGGGGCTTATCGGAATCTGGGAGCCCCCTTTAATAAGGGGGCCCCCGGATAGCGTCCCCCCACCCTATGTGAATGAGTATGGGGTGCAATGTACTTTTAAGATCAGCCTAACTTCCTTATCCTTTGGATTACAAATTATAAAGGACCATCATAGCTAGCAGAAGAAAAGAAGATTAAAGAATGTTTACTATTAACAAGATCTTGCAACTAGCTATTAAAGTAGGGGGAGCTCCCTTGTGGTTTCACCTTGTAAAATTGTTGTTTTGCATTCATTGTTCTGTCATTTTACATTAGGATGACAGTACAATTATTCTAACCACCTGTTTATCATAATTACAGTAAAGTATATTTATGGTTAAGTACTTCAATTGTGTGGAGTATTGTTTTCTCTCAGCAGGTGGAGCCATCGGGTGTCCTGGTAATAATACAGGTATATTATATTGTATTGTGGCGTTACCTCTCACCATTTCATTACACATTCATATTGCACCACAGCTGTGTCAAGGGGACTGAGTCAAGTCAAGGGGGGTTCATTAGCAAAGTGCAGGTGCAAATAAAACCAGCAGCTCCTTCAGGGGTTAGTGCTACATGGTAATGGGGGAAAAAAAAATCAAGCCGTTTTTGTTCAACCCACTGGTTGAGCACAAAGAAACATTCTGATGTATGGACTGAGCTTACATGAAAGAAGAACTTAATTAAAACCAGCAACAGTTGAGACAATGAACACCTTGGTCAGGTCTATGTACAGTATATCTATGCATATTGTATAGAGTACAGGGATTAAGAGCAAGCAAAAAACAAAACAGAGTACAGCAGTAAGGATAACTGCCACATTCATAACAGGGTTCCCCTTTACATCCATGTCTCTAAAGTCCCACCCAGTAGTGCACCTCACCCCTATATATTGTGGACCTATACCAGTCCTTAAGGATTAGCAGACTGTACCTCACTCAACCCAATATACTGTAGTACGCTATACCTTACCAGTCCTTAGAAGGACCTTTTTGCAAATAGTAGGTTGTGATTAGCAGACTGTACCTCAGTCCCTATACTCATAAAGGACTGCTGCAGAATAGGGCAGTAGTCAGCAGTAGTGCACCTCAATCCTATATATTGTGGACCTATACCAGTCCTTAAGGATTAGCAGACTGTACCTCACTCAACCCTATATACTGTAGTACGCTATACCTTACCAGTCCTTAGAAGGACCTTTGTGGAACTAGTAGGTTGTGATTAGCAGACTGTACCTCAGTCCCTATACTCATAAAGGACTGCTGCAGAATAGGGCAGCAGTCAGCAGTAGTGCACCTCAACCCTATATATTGTGGACCTATACCAGTCCTTAAGGATTAGCAGACTGTACCTCACTCAACCCTATATACTGTAGTACGCTATACCTTACCAGTCCTTAGAAGGACCTTTGTGCAGTGAATCTGGGATCGATAACTACAAGCATTCTTTTTTTATATGTGAAATTCTGACAATTCAGGACTCTTGAGACAATGGAGGCGAGGGAAGGTCAGGGTAGGCAAAGAAGAGGGTGCAGGAGATGATCACCAGCACCGTGATATAGAGCACTGACACCTGCACCGTGATAGAGCGATATGACACCAGCACCGTGACATAACACATGTATGAGGTGAATCTGGGATCGACAACTACAAGCATTCTTTTTTTATATGTGAAATTCTGACAATTCAGGACTCTTGAGACAATGGAGGCGAGGGAAGGTCAGGGTAGGCAAAGAAGAGGGTGCAGGAGATGATCACCAGCACCGTGATATAGAGCACTGACACCTGCACCGTGATAGAGCGATCTGACACCAGCACCGTGACATAACACATGTATGAGGTGAATCTGGGATCGACAACTACAAGCATTCTTTTTTTATATGTGAAATTCTGACAATTCAGGACTCTTGAGACAATGGAGTCGAGGGAAGGTCAGGGTAGGCAAAGAAGAGGTGCAGGAGATGATCACCAGCACCAGCACCGTGATATAGAGCACTGACACCTGCACCGTGATAGAGTGCACTGACACCAGCACCGAGATAGAGAGCACTAACAGCAGCACTGATACCAGCAACTTGCTGCTGGGCCCCAAAAATATGACACCGCTCAACCTCTTCAAACAGGAGGGTACGGGCATATAGTACGGTGTGCTTTTTAGGTTGTGATTAGCAGACTGTACCTCACTGAACCCTATATACTGTAGTACACTATACCTTACCAATCCTTATAAGGACCTTTGTGGAACTAGTAGGTTGTGATTAGCAGACTGTACCTCAGTCCCTATACTCTTAAAGGACTGCTGCAGAATAGGGCAGCAGTCAACAGTAGTGCACCTCAACCCTATATATTGTGGACCTATACCAGTCCTTAAGGATTAGCAGACTGTACCTCACTCAACCCTATATACTGTAGTACGCGATACCTTACCAGTCCTTAGAAGGACCTTTGTGCAAATAGTAGGTTGTGATTAGCAGACTGTACCTCAGTCCCTATACTCATAAAGGACTGCTGCAGAATTGGGCAGCAGTCAGCAGTAGTGCACCTCAACCCTATATATTGTGGACCTATACCAGTCCTTAAGGATTAGCAGACTGTACCTCACTCAACCCTATATACTGTAGTACGCTATACCTTACCAGTGCTTAGAAGGACCTTTGTGGAACTAGTAGGTTGTGATTAGTAGACTGTACCTCAGTCCCTATACTCATAAAGGACTGCTGAAGAATAGGGCAGCAGTCAGCAGTAGTGCACCTCAACCCTATATATTGTGGACCTATACCAGTCCTTAAGGATTAGCAGACTGTACCTCACTCAACCCTATATACTGTATTACGCTATACCTTACCAGTCCTTAGAAGGACCTTTGTGCAAATAGTAGGTTGTGATTAGCAGACTGTACCTCAGTCCCTATACTCATAAAGGACTACTGCAGCAGAAGGGCAGCAGTCAAGTATAATATTCTTTCTATATTTGGAAGAAAAAATATTATACGTGTATAAGCCTATTACCATACCAGTCCTGAAAAGATCCTTTGTGGACCTAATAGTAACAGCTACTGATTAAACTGACTGTTCCTCACTGCCACACACAGCTTCCTGCCTGTCCCTATTTAAACTGACAAAACACAGGCTCCTGCAACAATAACTTGAATAGCACTCAAAACGATATCCTTTACTACTTTACCATACCAGTCCTGAAAAGGACTTTTGTGGACCTAATAGTAACAGCTAATGATTAAACTGACTGTCCCTGCTGCACACAGCGTCCTGTCCCTCTCTCAGCCCTGACAAAAGACAATCTGCAGCAACAATGACTTGAATAGCAGTGCCTCAAACCTATATCCGTGCCACCCATCCGTGCCATCTTATCTGTGCCCATCTTTGCCCATCAGTGCCTCCTTATCTGTGCCCATCAGTACTGCCTTATCTGTGCCTATCGGTGCCACTTTATCTGTGCCTATTAGTGCCGCCTTAACTATGCATATCAGTGCCCACCAGTGCAGCCTATCAGTGCCCACCAGTGCCGCCTCATCAGTGCACTTAAATGAAGGAGAAAAATTACCTGTTTGCAAAATTTTATAACAAACTATTAAACATGATTTTTATTTTTTTTTGCATCTTTTTTTGTTTGTTTAGCAAAAAATAAAGCTCCCAGCTGTAATTAAATACCACCAAAAGAAAGCTCTATTTGTGGGAAAAAAATGATAAAAATTTCATTTGGGTACGGTGTTGTATGACCGCGCAATTGTCATTCAAAGTGCATCAGCGCTGAAAGCTGAAAATTGGTCTGGGCAGGAGGGGGGTTTAAGTGCCCAGTAAGCAAGTGGTTAAAGTGGTGCTCCGGCCAAAATTACACTTTTTAAATAAAAATACCCCTTTAATACACAAGCTTAATGTATTCAGTAAAGTTTAATGGTTAATACAGCATTTTGAAAGTTTATAAACTAGCAGCAGACTGTGGCCATCTTAAGTGTGGGCATCTGAAGCCAGACCGTATTTCTTCCTGGATTTCAGCCTTGCAGATCTCGCACATGCTCAATGCTGCACAAGCAGTGTAATAAGTTTCAGGTCAGGTTTCCATGGCAACGGCAGTGTTAGAGGAAGTTGCCACCCATATCTATGCAAACCCCTCCTCCCTCCAGGAACCAGTAAATATACTGCATGTACAAGGAATATTATTCAAGAAACACACACTATATATACATCGTGTTCTGAACATATATACACACACATATCTACACTCAGTTGATACTTTTTTCTGTACTGCTTTTCATTTAAAAAGAAAAAAAAAAAATTAAAAAAATAATAATCTCAGCAACACAATTCATTTATGCATCTAGACGTATTGAAGACGACTTTATGAAGTTCAAACTGTGCATATTAATTTTGAAAAATGGTGCTTGTGTTTTGGTGTTAGGCCCCTTTCACACGGGATGGATCAGTAATGATCCACCCCGTGATGATCCGCTTGCTCTGCGGGGATCGCTCTGTTGTCCCCGCTGAGCCGGAGGATAACAGGGCGGTCCCAGCACACTGTGCAGGGACCGCCCTGTCAGCTCTCCGCTCTCCTCTACGGGGGATCGGATGAGCACGGACCGTCTGTCCGTGTTCATCCGATCCGCTCTGCAGACGGATAGAAAAATAGGATTTTCCTCCGTCTGCAGAATCGGACAATTGCGGAGGCGAAAGATATCGGGTGTTTGCGGATGTTCATCCGCCGACACCCGCTATCCCATAGGAATGCATGTATGTCCGTACTTCATCCGCAAACGGATGGATGAAATACGCACATAATGTCCGCATGTGTGAATGGGGCCTTAGATGGGATGGTGGGAGTATTTAAAAAAACTGCTTATTTACAACTATTTGCACAAACAACTTTCTCTATGTTACATAGATAATCGGGTTAAAAATAAGAAAATATTCCCCCAGCACATCGCATCGCCCCCCTCCCAGTAAAATCGCATCGCCCCAGCACATTGCATCACAACGCCCCCAGCACATCGAATCGCATCTCCCCCAACACTTCTCATCGCATCGCCCAAAGCACATTGCATCACCCCCGACACATCAAATCACATCAGAACATCGAATCGCCTGAGATCACCTGGCAGTGCAAGGGAAATGGGACGTCCCTGTGGCGGGGGTAGTCTCCAACATCTTAGAGCTGCGAGCAGTGTACTTAGCTCTGCTGAGTCTAAAATAACATCTACGGCAGAAACAAGTGCTATTGCGGCTAGACAACAGAGCAGCAGTTTCATATATATAACGGCAGGGGTGAACGCACAGCATCACATTATTAAAGGAAGTAGAGCCCATTATGTTATGGGCAGAAAGAAATTTGTTGGATTTAAAGGCAGTTTACCTTCCGGGCCGTTTGAATCAGCAGGCGGATCGCCTATCACGTTGTTTTCCAGACAGCAACGAGTGGGCAGTGCACCCATCAGAGTTTAGTTGGATCATGAGTCTGCAGAAGCCACTAGAAATAGATCTCTTTGCTTCTCCAATGAATGTGAAGCTGCCGAGATTTCCATCCCGTCTGCCTCATCCCCGTGCAGAAGCAGTAGATGCCCTCTCGAGTCCGTGGCGATGCGAGACCGCATATGCGTTTCCCCCCAGACCCTTGATCGCAAAGTTTTTAATCAGATTATCGATGGAGCCAGTCAGAGTGATAGCTATTCTGCCGTACTGGCCGAAAAGGCCGTGGTTCCCTTGGGCAGTGAACCTCAGCGTAGTCCCCGCCGGTCAAGATCCCAGTGTTCCCGCAGCTTCTCTCACAGGGGAAATTGGTGCACCCAGCTCCTCACAAACTGAATCTACATCTTTGGATCTTGAGCGGCAGAATTTCATTAGGATTCTCAGTGGTGGTGATTTCTACTCTCCTAAAGGCTAGGAAACCTTCCACGAACTTTATCTATTCTAAAATATGGAATACATTTAAAACATTTGCAGAAAGTAAGCAGTGTGACCCCACCACTCCGTCCACCTCAGTAGTTTTGGAGTTTCTGCAGAATGGTTTAGATCTGCGGCTCAGTTTAACCAGTAGAGACCCGCGCTATAGCCAAATGACGGCAACAGCGCGGACCTCCTTTGCCGGGACGATGTCTATTGACGTCGTCCCGTGCACGAGCGGCCTGCGCGCCCCCTGAGGGGCACGCGTGGCGCGCTCTGTGATCGGCGAGTCTACGAGACTCGTCTGATCACGGATCCGAGCAAGGGGTCGATCCCGACCTCTTACCACGTGATCAGCTGTCAGCCAATGACAGCTGATCATGTGATACAACGAGGCCGGTAATCGGCTATCTTTCCTCCTCGCGCTGACAGCGCGAGGAGAAAAAAAAGAGCCGATCACCGGCGGCCGCGATCGGGACATCAGTCCCGATCACGGCCAGCTTACCAGTACCCACCTGCCCCCTGCCAGTGCCACCTCTGTAATAAAAAAGTGCCCCCCATCAGTGCCCATAGTGCCACCCAGCAGTGCCCATAGTGCCACCCAGTAGTGCCCACAGTGCCACACATCAGTGCCCACAGTGCCACCCATCAGTGCCCACAATCTGCCTCAACAACGGTGCTGCACTTCAGTGCCACATATCCGTGCCCATCAGTGTCGCCCATCAGTGCCACCTATCAGTGCCACTTATCAGTGCCCATCAGTCCCATATATCAGTGGTACCTATTAGTGCCACAGATCTGTGACATCTTTGCCCATCAGTGCCACCTTATCTGTGCCCATCAGTACTGCCTTATCTGTGCCTATCGGTGCCACTTTATCTGTGCCTATTAGTGCCGCCTTAACTATGCCTATCAGTGCCCACCAGTGCAGCCTATCAGTGCCCACCAGTGCCGCCTCATCAGTGCACTTCAATGAAGGAGAAAAATTACCTGTTTGCAAAATTTTATAACAAACTATTAAACATGATTTTTTTTTTTTTTGCATCTTTTTTTGGTTTGTTTAGTAAAAAATAAAACTCCCAGCTGTAATTAAATACCACCAAAAGAAAGCTCTATTTGTGGGAAAAAAATTATAAAAATTTCATTTGGGTACCGTGTTGTATGACCGCGCAATTGTCATTCAAAGTGCATCAGCGCTGAAAGCTGAAAATTGGTCTGGGCAGGAGGGGGGTTTAAGTGCCCAGTAAGCAAGTGGTTAAAGTGGTGCTCAGGCCAAAATTACACTTTTAAATAAAAATACCCCTATAATACACAAGCTTAATGTATTCAGTAAAGTTGGTCTGTAAACTAAGGTCCGTTTTGTTAGGTTATTACAGCATTTTGAAAGTTTATAAACTAGCAGCAGACTGTGACCATCTGAAGTGTGGGCATCTGAAGCCAGACTGTATTTCTTCCTGGATTTCAGCCTTGCAGATCTCGCACATGCTCAATGCTGCACAAGCAGTGTAATAAGTTTCAGGTCAGGTTTCCATGGCAACGGCAGTGTTAGAGGAAGTTGACACACATATCTATGCAAACCCCTCCTCCCTCCAGGAACCAGTAAATATACTGCATGTACAAGGAATATTATTCAAGAAACACACACACACACTATATATATATCATGTTCTGTACATATATACACACACATATCTACACTCAGCTGATACTTTTTTCTGTACAGCTTTTCATTTAAAAAGAAAAAAAAAATAATTAAAAAAATAATAATCTCAGCAACACAATTCATTTATGCATCTAGACGTATTGAAGATGACTTTATGAAGTTCAAACTGTGCATATTAATTTTGAAAAATGGTGCTTGTGTTTTGGTGTTAGGCCCCTTTCACACGGGATGGATCAGTAATGATCCGCCCCGTGATGATCCGCTTGCTCTGCGGGGATCGCTCTGATATAGTGTGTGTGTGTGTGTGTTTCTTGAATAATATTCCTTGTACATGCAGTATATTTACTGGTTCCTGGAGGGAAGAGGGGTTTGCATAGATATGGGTGGCAACTTCCTCTAACACTGCCGTTGCCATGGAAACCTGACCTGAAACTTATTACACTGCTTGTGCAGCATTGAGCATGTGCGAGATCTGCAAGGCTGAAATCCAGGAAGAAATACAGTCTGGCTTCAGATGCCCACACTTCAGATGGTCACAGTCTGCTGCTAGTTTATAAACTTTCAAAATGCTGTAATAACCTAACAAAACAGACCTTAGTTTACAGACCAACTTTACTGAATACATTAAGCTTGTGTATTATAGGGGTATTTTTATTTAAAAAGTGTAATTTTGGCCGGAGCACCACTTTAACCACTTGCTTACTGGGCACTTAAACCCCCCTCCTGCCCAGACCAATTTTCAGCTTTCAGCGCTGATGCACTAATTCTAGCACTAGACCTCCTCTGAAACTCTAACCTGGTAACCGTAAAAAAATGTTTAAAGCGTCGCCTATTGAGATTTTTAGGTACCGTACTTTGTCGTCAATCCACAAGTGCGTGCAATTATAAAGTGTGGCATGTTTGGTATCTATTTACTCGGCGTAACATTATCTTTCACATTATGCAAAAAAAAAAAAATGGGATAATTTTACTGTTTTTTTTTTTTTTATTCATGAAAGTGTCCCTTTTCCCAAAAAGTTGCATTTAAAACACCGCTGAGCAAATACCGTGTGACATAAAATATTGCAACAATCGCCGTTTTATTCTCTAGAGTCTCTGTTAAAAAAAATATATATATATAATGTTTGGGGGTTCCAAGTAATTTTCTAGCAAAAAATATGGATTTTAACTTGTAAACACCAAATGCCAAAAATAGGCTTAGTCATGAATGGGTTAAGCCAGGTTTAACCATGAAGTAAGCATTTTAGGTTAACAGTAAAAAAAATGTATATCGTGCCATGGTTTCGATTTTGTATTTTTAACCCAAACCTCAGATTTCATTATCTCTGGATAAGTAAGCATAATGCCATTGTAAATTTTCTCTTTTTCATGACTGTTTGATAAGCCATGAAATCTTCAAGCAAGATGGGAAGCTATGATCTCTCAAAGCAAGATGGGAAGCCAGGCACACTCCAAGCAAGACAGAATCCCTTTTCTGCTTCTGCAGCATTAGCAGATGGTGGGTACCTACATAAAAATCATGGATGATGATAAAATAAATTTTCTAAATGTACCATTTTAGAATGTATTCCCAGGGGGTCTTCCATCCAGGCTCTAACCAGGCCCGACCCTGGTTAGTATCCGAGATCAGACGAGATCAGGCGCATTCAGGGTGATGTGGCCGTAGGCGATCTTTTTGGCCACTCTCAACCCTCTTGAAAAACACCAAGATGGTCACCTCGGCAAAAAAGCAGAAAAATAAAAGAGGTTGTCGACATCAACAACATATTAAAAAAAAGCCTACAGCTCCTGGTATTCCCATGCGGTGTACTATCCAGGTACTAACCAGGTTCGACCCTGCTTAGCATCCGAGATCAGATGAGATCGGGCGCATTCAGGGTGATGTACAGTAAGCGATCTTTCTGGCCACTCTCAACCCTCTTGACAAACGTCAACATATTCACCTTGGCAAACAACCAGCAAAATAAAAAAGGTCGTCGACGCCAACAACATATTAAGAAAAAGTCTACGGCACCTGGAATTCCCAGGCGGAATCCCACCCAGGTACTAAACAGGCCCGACCCTGCTTAGCATCCAAAATCAAATGAGATCTGGCAAATTCAGGCTGATTTGGTCGTAGGCGATCTTTCTGGCCACTCTCAACCCTCTTGACAAATGCCAAGATGGTCACCTCGGCAAACAAGCAGAAAAATAAAACAGGTCATCGACGCCAACAACATATTAAAAAAAAGAATACGGCACCTGGTATTCCCTGGCGGTTTCCCATCCAGGTGCTAACCATGTCACCCTGAATGTCCCTAGACCTAAGTGCAGCGTAAACCATTATTGGGCAGTATATCGGGGTACCTAGCTCTATAAAAACCTGGCGGTGAACCTAAAAAAAATAAAAGTGCAGTGCTTGGCCTCTTAAATATAAATGTGTATTAATGTGACTTAATAGGAAAAATGTGTGTGTATGGAAAATGTGAAAAACCTAAATAATGTGAAAAATCATTAGTGAAAAATACTTTGAAAACCCAAATGTCCAATGAAGTCAAAAGAAATGAATCTGTAACTCAAATGTCCATTAAAGTGAAAAACCAAATAATCATAAAAAATAATGTGACACAATATAAAGTCCCATGTGAAATATAAGACAAAAAATGATGATTGATCTTGTATGTTCAAAACAACAATAATAATGCTTGACCACGTGGACCCTTCACCTCTGTAAACCAATAATGAATGCACCTGGGGTGATTAGGGTGTGCCCAGGCACGCAGCGTGCCTGGGCACACCCTAATCACCCCAGGTGCATTAGCATTATCCAGGAGCAGCACCAGTGATATGACGTTTTGAGGCCTAAGAGAGGATCCGAGCGTATTTGGAGACTACGTGATATCCGAAGGATTGGGTCGTTTCCCGGCTTCTTGCACCGAAACGATTGGGTCGGCTTTCGGCTTCCTTATCGAAACGTCTATGTGATCGTATCTGCGCAGACTGACCTCCCTTAACAGGGGGTCACTGGAGATCTGGTAAGCCTCCATTCATTATTGGTTTACAGAGGTGAAGGGTCCACGTGGTCAAGCATTATTATTGTTGTTTTGAACATACAAGATCAATCATCATTTTTTGTCTTATATTTCACATGGGACTTTATATTGTGTCACATTATTTTTTATGATTATTTGGTTTTTCACTTTAATGGACATTTGAGTTACAGATTCATTTCTTTTGACTTCATTGGAAATTTGGGTTTTCAAAGAATTTTTCACTAATGATTTTTCACATTATTTAGGTTTTTCACATTTTCCATACACACACATTTTCCCTATTAAGTCACATTTATATTTAAGAGGCCAAGCGAAGCACTTTTACTTTTTTCTGCTTTTGTGTGCCCAGTATCCGGGTTATAGTGTTCAGCTGCTGTTTCTATATCATTTTATTTTATTTTATTTTACTAAGCGCAGATTTCTAATTTCTTTTGTAACCTAAAAAAAATAACTAGCTACTTAGCGGCACCAGTGACACTAATGGAGCGATCAGAAAAACGATCGCTTAGTGACACTGGCAAAAGGGGGTGAAAGGGTTAACTCTAGGGGCAATCAGGGGGTTAAACCTTTATTGGGGGGGTAGGGGGCTACCCTGGACCTAACATTAACTGCCCTGACAGTATTTACTGTCACAACTGACACTAAATGCAGTGATCAATAAATAAATGATCACTGCAATCAGTGACACTGTGACTGGGAGGGGCGATCGGGGGGGGGGGGGGGTTGTGTACCTACATGTCAGTGTAGTGTTGGTGCACACTTACTTTCACTGTTCTCCTCGTAGTCCGGTCAATAAGACCGCCCCGAGGAGAATGACATCCCTGCCTGTGTTTACTATACACAGCGGGGGAAGCTTCTCATTCGCCAGGAGT
Organism: Lithobates pipiens; assembly: GCF_037356315.1. Lineage (NCBI taxonomy): Eukaryota > Metazoa > Chordata > Amphibia > Anura > Ranidae > Lithobates > Lithobates pipiens. Next base: position 80,131,251 of record NW_027507789.1, on the reverse strand, counting down.
GATCGAGAGGGGATGGCCAGAAACCAACGGCCATCCCCTCATCCCGGATCGCTCCTGAAGCGAAACGGACCGCCGCATCCAGCGGGAGGGGGGTTCCATCAGACCCCCCACCCGCTGGAAGGCGAGCATGTACATGTATGTGCTTTCATAGTTTCATAGTTAGTTAGGTTAAAAAAAAGACACCAGTCCATCCAGTTCAATCTGAGTGAGTGTCTACAATTGTCCCTATTCCTGTACATTGCACACTCACATTGGTCCCTACCCTCAAGGAGCCCACAATCCAAGGTCCCTATGCATATACCAGGGCCAATTTTGAACAGAGGCCAATTAACCTACCTGCATGTCTTTGGATTGTGGGAGGAAACTGGAGTACCCGGAGGAAACCCACGTAGGCACAGGGAGAACATGCAAACTCCAGGCAGGTAGTGTTGTGGTTGGGATTTGAACCAGTGACCCTTCTTACTGCTAGGTGAGAGTGCTAAACACTACACCACTGTGCTGCCCTTGTGCCTGTCGGTGCCATTGCACCGATGTACATTGCCATGCGGCGGTCCTTAAGTGGTTAAGGATGATAAAATAAATTGTCTAACATGCTATAGAAGCAGTGTCAGAGTTATGAGCTTTAATCATAACTCATTGCTTGGGTTCATCACTGAATTTTGTGGACCCAAAAATATTGCTTGACTGCGTTAGGAATGAAAAAGTATATAGCTCAATCAACTGCCTGAGTTATGAGCTTTAATCAGAACTCATTGCTTGGGTTTACCCACTGAATTTTGTGGATCCAAAAATATTGCTGGATGGAGTTAGGAATAAGAAAGAGAGCAGGGATTTCAATCTGATCCCTCTTGGGAAAGTCTACAGAGAGCCCCCGCTCTCTGGAAGTAAAGGGCGGCTGTTGGAAGACCATCTTACATTTCAATTGTAAGCTATAATTAAGCCTCTAGTCTGGTTGCTAGGTTGTTCTGAAGTAGAAGGCTGAGGGACTGGGTCAATCTCAGTTCGTGCTGGACTTGCGGAAGAGTGCTCATTCCTCTGAGAAGGCCGGGCTAGATCTGATTCAGTCTCTCTTCCAACTGCTTCTAGGGCAACATGGCAGGCAGTCCAAATGTTTGGTTATGGCCTATGAAGTGAATGGCAGATCCTATTCTAACTATTCATCCTTTCTTCCTGGGAATTCGGTGTTTTGATCTTGGAATGGTTCTTATGCCGCGTACACACGAGCGGACTTTTCAACATCCAAAGTCCGAAGGACTGAGTCCGTCAGACTATCCGATCGTGTGTGGGCTGCAACGGACTTTTGACTCGCCAAAGTCCGAAGGACTTTAGAATATGGAACATGCTTCAAATTTTTCCAAAGGAACTGCGCCGGACCCGGTCCCCTTCGAAAAATCCGCTCGTGTGTATGCTACTCCGACGGACTAAAACCGACGCTAGGGCAGCTATTGGCTACTGGCTATGAACTTCCTTATTCGAGCCGAGTCGTACGTCATCACGTTCGAATCCGTCGGAGTTTAGTGTGATCGTGTGTGGCCAAGTCCGCTCAGCCGAAAAGTCTGTCAGAACTCCGTCGGAATTCCAGCAGAACTCCGACAGAACTCCTTCGGAAGTCTGTCGGACATAAGTCCTCTCGTGTGTACGGGGCTTTAGCTTTTCTTGGTTAGAGTATGAGGGCACCATACTACAGCCAACAAACTTTGGCCAGGCCAAAATCAACGTGCCCTATTCTTGGTTCAGACTTTAGGGACTGGGTCAAGATGTCTTCTCCCCATAGGGGAAAAGGTATGACACATGCCATTCCCACACAAATAGGTTTAAACGTCCATAATTTAAACCATATGAAAGTTTTCAATGAAAACTATTCATTAATGTCCATGTATAGTGTAGCCAGTAGCAAGCAAAAACAGAGTAGGGTTCAGGCACAATGCACATAGATATCACTTGCTGCCCGTTTGCTAGAGCGGGATTTAGACAGGACCCCCTCCCAAGCCCACTGTAGCATTGTTTGTATATAATGCTGTTAACTACCCGTTTGCTGCTCATTAGTATGCCCACCTTGGAGCAGTGTAGAATGCATTGCCAGTGATTTCCCCTTGCGCATATGCTCTGTGGTCCCAACAGAGCAGATTTCATAGGCAATGTAAATAGTAAATGGCTGCTCTACTAGAGCCGGCCTTTGGTTTATATGAAATTCAAATGATGTGTTGTGCAATCAAGCCCACTGAAGCATTGTTTGTTTACAATGCCATTATTTCCCCTCCACTACTCATTTATATGCCCAACTTGGAGCAGTGTAGAATGCATTGCAAATGATTTCACCTTGCGCATATGCTTTTTGTGGTCCCAACAAAGCAGCATTCATAAGCAATGCAGATAGTGATTGGCTGCTCTAGGGGAGCCAGTTATATGAAATGCAAATGATGTGTTGCACAATCAAGCCCACTGTAGCATTGGTTTTATACAATGCCATTAATTCGCCCTTTGCTCTGGATTCATACCCAGTCTGGCGCAGCATAGAATGTATTGCGCCTGATTTCCCCTTTCAGGCTCTCTGTGGTCCCAACAGAGCAGTGTTCAGATGCAATGCACATAGATTTCTTGCTGCCCATTTGTTGCAGCTAGGCTTTCGACAGGACCCCCTCCCAAGCCCATGGTAGCATTGTTTGTATACAATGCCATTAATTTGCCCTTTGCTGCTGATTCATGCCCAGCCTGGCGCAGCATAGAATGCATTGCGATTGATTTCCCGTTGGTTTCCAGCTCTTTGTGGTCCCAACAGAGGAGTATTCAGACACAATGCACATAATTGATTTATTTTTATTTTTTTGTTAGGCTTTAGTACGGTTATTAGTTAGCATTAGAACCATATTGTTTAATGTGAAAATGATGTATATTTTTACTGCTGAATGCTTTATTTTTTTAGAAGCCAGGAAAGCATTTTATTGTTTTAAAATGCCTAGCTTGTCAATATTACAATTGAGTGCAGTGTGTTTTAAAGGTTGTTAATGCAATAATTGGGGCCCAAAGCCCCATATCATCCTCCTTGTGTTTTTTAATGTTACCAATATCTCGTTGCAGATGACTGGAATGAGCACAAGATGTATGTGTGAAATGCGTCCACATGACCATAGTTTGGTGTCTTTGGTGTTATCTTTGTGAAACAATATAAAAGGCAATCGGAAGTTCTGGATCTGCAGTCATTTCTTTCTTCCTTCTGACTGGAATGATCCAGTATGGCTGGGCTGCTGTTTGATCTAAAGTAAGTGAAGGGTACACATTTTTTTTTCATTTTATACATTTATTTTTCTTTAAAGATGCATTTAGCCTTTAACTCCAGGGCACGTTCATCCCATTGGTGGTCAATGGGCAGCATGTCTCCCCTTGGTGGTCAATGGGCAGCATGTCTCCCCTTGGTGGTCAATGATGGGCAGCATGTCTCCCCTTGGTGGTCAATGATGGGCAGCATGTCTCCCCTTGGTGGTCAATGATGGGCAGCACGTCTCCCCTTGGTGGTCAATGATGGGCAGCACGTCTCCCCTTGGTGCTCAGTGATGGGCAGAACGTCTCCCCTTGGTGGTCAATGAGGATTCACTATTGAGTTGGCCCACCCTTTTGCAGCTACAACAGCTTCAATTCTTCTGGGCAGGCTGACCACAAGGTTTAGGTGTGTCTTTGGGAATGTTTGACCATTCTTCCAGGAAGAGCATTTGTGAAGTCAGGCACTGATGTGGACAAGTAGGCTTGGCTCGGGATTCTCTGCTCTAATTCATCCCAAAGGTGTTCTATTGGGTTGAGGTCAAGAATCTGTCCAGCCCAGTAAAGCTCCTCCATCCCAAACTCGCTCATCCATGTCTTTTATGGATTAAGCTTTGTACACTGGTGCACAGTCATGTTGGAACAGAAAGGGGCCTTCCTCAAACTTCCCAAAAAGTTGAGAGCATGAAATTGTCCAACATTTCTTGGTATGCTGACACCTTAAGTGTTGCCTTCACTGGAATTTAGGGGCCAAGCCCAACCCCTGAAAAACAACACCACACCATAATCCCCCCTCCACCAAGTGATTTGGACCAGTGCACAAAGCAAGATCCATAAAGACATGGATGAGTGTGTTTGGGGTGAAGGAACGTGACTGGAATGCAGAGTCCTGACCTCAACCCAATAGAATACCTTTGGGGTGAAATAGAGTGAAGGCTGAGAGATGGGCCTTTCTCGTCCAACATCAGTGCCTGACCTCACAAATGTACTATTGGAAGAATGGTCAAATATTCCCATAGACACACTCCTAAAACTTGTAGACAGCCTTCCCAGAATAGTTGAAGCTGTTAGAACTGCAAAGAGTGTGCCAACTAAATATTGAACCCTATGGACGAAGACTGATATTCCATTAAAGTTTGTGTGTGTTCGTGTGTAAAGGCAGGTGTCCCAATACTTTTGACAATATAGTGTATGTGTAAGGGGGCACTCTGCCACACTCTGATGCAAGGGGGCGATACTCTGCTATAAAGTGGGACTCTGATGTAAGGTGTTGTGGGTGATGCAATGGGCTTTGGGGAGATTCGATATTCTGGGGAGATGTGATTGGGCGATGGGATTCGATGTGTTGGGGCGAAGCGATTCGATGTGCTGATGTGATTCGATGTAATGCGATGTACTGCGATGTGCTGGGGGCGATGCGATGTGATGTGCTGGGGGCGATTTGAAGTTCTGGGGATATGTGATGCGATTGGGCGATGGGATTCTAGGTGTTGGGGTGAAGCGATTCGATGTGCTGATGCAATTCGATGTGTTGGGGGTGATGCAATGTGCTTTGGGCGATGCGATGTGCTGGGGGTGATTCGATGTTCGTGGGAGATGTGATTCGATGTGCTGGGGGAGATGCAATTCGATGTGCTGAGGGTGATGCGATTCGATGTGCTGGGGGAGATGCGATCCTATGTGCTGGGAGCAATGTGGTGCGATGTGCTGGGATCGATGCGATGTGCTGGGGCGATGCGATTCGATGTGATGTGCTGGGGGCGATGCGTTTCGATGTGTTGCGGGTGATGCAATGTACTTTGGGAGATGCGATGTGCTGGGGGTGATTCGATGTGCTGGGGAGATGTGATTCGATGTGCTGGGGGAGATGCGATTCGATGTGCTGGGGGAGATGCAATTCGATGTGATGCCAAGTGCTGGGGGGCGATGCGATGTGCTGGGGTGATGCGATTCGATGTGTTATGCTGGGGGCGATTCGATGTTCTGGGGAGATGTGATGCGATTGGGCAATGGGATTCGAGGTGTTGGGGTGAAGCGATTCGATGTGCTGATGCGATTCGATGTGTTGGGGGTGATGCAATGTGCTTTGGGCGATGCAATGTGCTTTGGGCGATGCATTGTGCTGGGGGTGATTCAATGTGCTGGGGGAGTTGCGATTTGATGTGCTGGGGGAGATGCGATTCTATGTGCTGGGGGAGATGCGATTCTTTGTGCTGGGGGCAATGTGATGTAATATGCTGGGGGCGATGCGATGTGATTTGATGTGATGTGCTGTGGGCGATGCGATTCGATATGTTGCGGGTGATGCAATGTGCTTTGGGGAGAGTCGATGTTCTGGGGAGATGCGATGCGATTGGGTGATGGGATTCGATGTGTTGGGGCGAAGCGATTCGATGTGCTGATGCGATTCGATGTTTTGGGGGTGATGCAATGTGCTTTGGGCGATGCGATGTGCTGGGGAGATGCGATTCGATGTGCTATGGCCAATATGATGTGCTGGGGGCGAATCGATGTGCTGGGGTGATGCAATGTGCTGGGGGTTATGCGATTCGATGTTCTGGGGAGATGCGATTCGATGTGCTGGGGCGATGCGATGTGCTTGGGTGATGTGTTTCGATGCGATGTGGTGGGGCAAAGCAATTTGATGTGCTGATGTGATTCGATGTGTTGGGGGTGATGCAATGTGCTTTGGGCGATTTGATGCGCTGGGGCGATTCGATGTGCTGGGGGAGATGCAATGTGCTGGGGGAGATGCAAATCGATTTGCTGGGGAGATGTGATGTGCTGGGGGCGATGAGATGTGCTGGGGCTATGCGATTCGATGTGCTGATGCAATTCGAAGTGTTGGGGGTGATACAATGTGCTGGGGTGATGCGATTCAATGTTCTGGGTGAGATGCAATTCGATGTGCTGGGGCGATTCAATGCGATGTGCCTGGGTGATGCGATTCGATGCGATGGGTGATGCGATTTGCTTGGGCAATGCGTTTTGATGCTATGTGGTGGGGCAAAGCGATTTGATGTGCTGATGCGATTTGATGTGCTGGGAGATGCAATGTGCTGGGGGAGATGCGATTCGATTTGCTGGGGCGATGCGATGTGCTGGGGCGATGCGATTCGATGTGATGATGCAATTCGATGATTCAATGCGATTCGATTTGCTGGGGTGATGCAATGTGCTGGGGTGATCTGATTCGATGTTCCGGGGAGATGCGTTTCGATGTGCTGGGGCGATTCAATGCGATGTGCTTGGGTGATGTGATTCGATGCGATGTGTTTGGGGCGGCGCGATTCGATGTTCTGATGCGATTTGATGTGTTGGGGTGATGCAATGTGCTTTGGGCGATGCAATTTGCTGGGGGCGATTCAATGTGCTGGGGGAGATGCGATTCGATGTTCTGGGGAGATGTGATTCCATGTGCTTTGGGCATTTCGATGCGCTGGGGGTGATGCAATGTGCTGGGGAGATGCAATGTGATGGGGAGATGCGATTCGATTTGCTGGGGCGATGAGATGTGCTGGGGTGATGCGATTCGATGTACTGATACAATTCGAAGTGTTGAGGGTGATGCAATGTGCTGGGGGTGATGCGATTCGATGTTCTGGGGGAGATGCGATGCGATGTGCTTGGGTGTTGCGATTTGATGTTCTGGGAGAGATGCGATTCAATGTGCTGGGGCGATTCAATGCGATGTTCTTGGGTGATGCGATTTGATGCAATCTGTTGGGGGCGACACGATTCGATCTTCTGATGCGATTTGATGTGTCGGGGTGATGCAATGTGCTTTGGGCGATGCGATGAGAAGTGTTGGGGGAGATGCGATTCGATGTGCTGGGGGCATTGTGATGCAATGTGCTGGGGCGATGCGATTTTACGGGGGGGGGGTGATGCGATGTGCTGGGGGAATATTTTCTTATTTTTAACCCGATTATCTATGTAACATAGAGAAAGTTGTTTGTGCAAATAGTTGTAAATAAGCAGTTTTTTTAAATACTCCCACCATCCCATCTAAGGCCCCATTCACACATGCGGACATTATGTGCGTATTTCATCCATCCGTTTACGGATGAAGTACAGACATGCATGCATTCCTATGGGATAGCGGGAGTCGGCGGATGAACATCCGCAAACACCCGATATCGTCCACTTCCGCAATTGTCCGATTCTGCAGACGGAGGAAAATCCTATTTTTCTATCCGTCTGCAGAGCGGATCGGATGAACACGGACAGACGATCCCCCATAGAGGAGAGCGGAGAGCTGACAGGGCGGTCCATGCACAGTGTACTGGGACCGCCCTGTTATCCTCCGGCTCAGCGGGGACAACAGAGCGATCCCCGCTGAGCAAGCGGATCATCACGGGGCGGATCATTACTGATCCATCCCGTGTGAAAGGGGCCTAACACCAAAACACAAGCACAATTTTTCAAAATTAATATGCACAGTTTGAACTTCATAAAGTCGTCTTCAATACGTCTAGATGCATAAATGAATTGTGTTGCTGACATTATTATTATTTTTTTTTTCTTTTTAAATGAAAAGCTGTACAGAAAAAAGTATCAGCTGAGTGTAGATATGTGTGTGTGTGTATATGTACAGAACACGATATATATATATATATATATATATATATATATATATATATATATATATATATAGTGTGTGTGTGTGTGTTTCTTGAATAATATTTCTTGTACATGCAGTATATTTACTGGTTCCTGGAGGGAGGAGGGGTTTGCATAGATATGGGTGGCAACTTCCTCTAACACTGCCGTTGCCATGGAAACCTGACCTGAAACTTATTACACTGCTTGTGCAGCATTGAGCATGTGCGAGATCTGCAAGGCTGAAATCCAGGAAGAAATACAGTCTGGCTTCAGATGCCCACACTTAAGATGGCCACAGTCTGCTGCTAGTTTATAAACTTTCAAAATGCTGTAATAACCTAACAAAACGGACCTTGCGATGCCGAAAAGGCGTTCGATCGGGTGAACTGGATGTTTCTCCAGGCCTCCCTGCAGCAAATAGGTTTGGGTCCGCGAATGCTCGCCAAAATTATGGCTCTTTACAAGAATCCATCTGCCAGGGTCCTGGCTAACGGGGAAACGTCGGAGGCTTTTGGGATCCGGAACGGCACCAGACAGGGGTGCCCCCTATCGCCTCTTTTGTTTGCGATTACTGTCGAACATTTGGCTCAAGCCATCAGAAATAATCATTCTATTCATGGGATCGACACCCCTTCGGCTCCCCATAAGCTATCTCTCTACGCAGATGATTTACTATTGTATGTTACTCGACCCCGTCTTAGCCTCCCTGCCATACTCGAGGAGCTTGATCGGTTTGGAGCTTATAGTAATTTCAAACTGAATCTGCACAAAACGGAAGCTTTAAATGTATCTTTACCACCGGCTGACCTAAAATTTGTTCAGCAACGCTTCTCCATTAAGTGGCAATCTCGGTCGATCAAATATCTCGGTACGGAAATCCCTGCTAACTTTCATGACGTGTACGCTCTCAACTTTAGCCCTTTGTTGACTTCCATTAAGCGCTCTCTTGAGAATTGGCACACTCTCAAGCTATCATGGTGGGGGAGGATATGGGGCTTTGGGCCCCAATTATTGCATTAACAACCCTTATTCTGTATGACGTGAAATTTACTATATCAATCGCTTTGTAATAACCCAATACAATTAGTTCTTGAAGGACGCCATGGTGTGTGTGTGGTTTTATTTGTCCTTCGAGAATTGATTCCAGATATATCTGAATTTATACAATACATTGGATCTAAGGTCTGAGAGGTTGAAGGGACCACCCTAGACACAGGATTAACCCTTTCAGTTTGGGCCTGGTTAGTACCTGGATGGGAGACCTTCTGGGAATACCAGGCGCCGTAGGCTTTATTTTAATATTTTGTTGGCGTGGACGACCTGTTTTAATTAAGCCTGGTTGCTAGGTTTACAAAAAGTTGTCACTAAATGATATATTGCTCACAAAAGCCATAGTTATATGTGGAATTGCACCCCAAAATATATTCTGCTGCTTCTCCTGAGTACGGGGATACCACATATGTGGGACTTTTTGGGAGTCTAGCCGCGTACGGCACCCCGAAATCCAATCACTGCCTTCAGGATTTCTAAGGGTGCAAATTTTTGATTTCACTCCTCACTACCTATAACAGTTCCGAAGGCCATAAAATGCCAAAATAACACAACCCTCCCCCCCAAATGACCCCATTTTGGAAAGTAGACACCCCAAGGAAATTGCTGAGGGGCATGTTGAGCCCATTGAAAAAAAAATTTTGTCCCAAGTGATTGAATAATGATACAAAAAAAAAAAAAAGTTTACAAAAAAGTTGTCACTAAATGATATATTGCTCACACATGCCATAGTTATATGTAGAATTGCACCCCAAATATATATTCTGCTGCTTCTCCTGAGTACGGGGATACCACATATGTGGGACTCTTTGGGAGCCTAGCCACGTACGGGACCCTGAAAACCAAGCACTGCCTTCCGAATTTAAATATAAAACGCTACCAAAAAAAACTGTTAGCAATCGCAGGGATCAGGCCTGACTCTGCGAATGCTGCAGTTATGTGTTTAGTGTTTTGTAAGTGACAATGATCGATCGATACTGCACTTGGGTGGGCTGGGCAGAGGGGCAAAATGCAGGTGCTAGCAGGTATCTGGGCTGATCCCGCTAACAATATGTTTTTTTGGAACCCTAAACTGCTGGGGACGTTAGTATAGATCTGATCAGTCAGATATTGATCTGTTCAGATTCTATACCACTACGGGAGGTTTATGCTGTGCGCGTGGGTGTTAGCGGTACTGGCACTAACCTAGCGCTACCTGGGGCGACGCAGACCCTGACCCTAAAACCTAATTGATATCACCCGCCGGGTGATCAGGGGCTTAAACCTTTATTAGGTAGTAAATGGTGGGTGCCCTGATGCTATAAAAAGCAAACCAACTAACCAGATTCACCCATAACACTTATACGGAGATCACTGGTGAAAGGGTTAACTAGCGGCAACCAGGGGGTTAAAATCTTTATTAGGTAGTATATGGGGGTCCCTGGCGCTATATAAAAACCTGACGGGGAACCTAAATAAGTAACTGGCTAACCAGCGTAACCAGTGACACTTATACGGTGATCGCTGGTGAAAGGGTTAACTAGGGGCAATCAGGGGGTTAAAACCGTTATTGGGTAGTATATCGGGGTACCTAGCGCTATAAAAACCTGGCGGTGAACCTAAAAAAATAACTAGCTACTTAGCGGCACCAGTGACACTAATGCAGCGATCAGAAAAACGATTGCTTAGTGACACTGGCAAAAGGGGTGAAAGGGTTAACTCTAGGGGCAATCAGGGGGTTAAACCTTTATTTGGGGGGGGTAGGGGGCTACCCTGGACCTAACATTAACTGCCCTGACAGCTTTTACTGTCACAACTGACACTAAATGCAGTGATCAATAAATAAATTATCACTGCAATCAGTGACACTGTAACTGGGAGGGGGAGGGGGGGTTTATGTGTCTATGTGTGCCTACATGTCAGTGTAGTGTTGGTGCACACTTACTTTCACTGTTCTCCTCGTAGTCCGGTCAATAAGACCGCCCCGAGGAGAATGACATCCCTGCCTGTGTTTACTATACACAGCGGGGGAAGCTTCTCATTCGCCAGGAGCGATCGAGAGGGGATGGCCAGAAACCAACGGCCATCCCCTCATCCCGGATCGCTCCTGAAGCGAAACGGACCGCCGCATCCAGCGGGAGGGGGGTTCCATCGGACCCCCCACCCGCTGGAAGGCGAGCATGTACATGTACGTGCTTTCATAGTTTCATAGTTAGTTAGGTTAAAAAAAAGACACCAGTCCATCCAGTTCAATCTGAGTGAGTGTCTACAATTGTCCCTATTCCTGTACATTGCACACTCACATTGGTCCCTACCCTCAAGGAGCCCACAATCCAAGGTCCCTATGCATATACTAGGGCCAATTTTGAACAGAGGCCAATTAACCTACCTGCATGTCTTTGGATTGTGGGAGGAAACTGGAGTACCCGGAGGAAACCCACGTAGGCACAGGGAGAACATGCAAACTCCAGGCAGGTAGTGTTGTGGTTGGGATTTGAACCAGTGACCCTTCTTACTGCTAGGTTAGAGTGCTAACCACTACACCACTGTGCTGCCCTTGTGCCTGTCGGTGCCATTGCACCGATGTACATTGCCATGCGGCGGTCCTTAAGTGGTTAAGGATGATAAAATAAATTGTCTAACATGCTATAGAAGCAGTGCAGTGCCTGTTACCTATTTCAGTTAAAGAAAAGATTTGGAAAGGGGATTATATTGAATTGCTTTCCTTATTGCCTTAATCATAACTCATTGCTTGGGTTCATCACTGAATTTTGTGGACCCAAAAATATTGCTTGACTGCGTTAGGAATGAAAAAGTATATAGCTCAATCAACTGCCTGAGTTATGAGCTTTAATCAGAACTCATTGCTTGGGTTTACCCACTGAATTTTGTGGATCCAAAAATATTGCTGGATGGAGTTAGGAATAAGAAAGAGAGCAGGGATTTCAGTCTGATCCCTCTTGGGGGAAGTCTACAGAGAGCCCCCGCTCTCTGGAAGTAAAGGGCGGCTGTTGGAAGACCATCTTACATTTCAATTGTAAGCTATAATTAAGCCTCTAGTCTGGTTGCTAGGTTGTTCTGAAGTAGAAGGCTGAGGGACTGGGTCAATCTCAGTTCGTGCTGGACTTGCGGAAGAGTGCTCATTCCTCTGAGAAGGCCGGGCTAGATCTGATTCAGTCTCTCTTCCAACTGCTTCTAGGGCAACATGGCAGGCAGTCCAAATGTTTGGTTATGGCCTATGAAGTGAATGGCAGATCCTATTCTAACTATTCATCCTTTCTTCCTGGGAATTCGGTGTTTTGATCTTGGAATGGTTCTTAGCTTTTCTTGGTTAGAGTATGAGGGCACCATACTACAGCCAACAAACTTTGGCCAGTCCAAAATCAACGTGCCCTATTCTTGGTTCAGACTTTAGGGACTGGGTCAAGATGTCTTCTCCCCATAGGGGAAAAGGTATGACACATGCCATTCCCACACAAATAGGTTTAAACGTCCATAATTTAAACCATATGAAAGTTTTCAATGAAAACTATTCATTAATGTCCATGTATAGTGTAGCCAGTAGCAAGCAAAAACAGAGTAGGGTTCAGGCACAATGCACATAGATATCACTTGCTGCCCATTTGCTAGAGCGGGATTTAGACAGGACCCCCTCCCAAGCCCACTGTAGCATTGTTTGTATATAATGCTGTTAACTACCCATTTGCTGCTCATTAGTATGCCCACCTTGGAGCAGTGTAGAATGCATTGCCAGTGATTTCCCCTTGCGCATATGCTCTGTGGTCCCAACAGAGCAGATTTCATAGGCAATGTAAATAGTAAATGGCTGCTCTACTAGAGCCGGCCTTTGGTTTATATGAAATTCAAATGATGTGTTGTGCAATCAAGCCCACTGAAGCATTGTTTGTTTACAATGCCATTATTTCCCCTCCACTACTCATTTATATGCCCAACTTGGAGCAGTGTAGAATGCATTGCAAATGATTTCACCTTGTGCATATGCTTTTTGTGGTCCCAACAAAGCAGCATTCATAAGCAATGCAGATAGTGATTGGCTGCTCTAGGGGAGCCAGTTATATGAAATGCAAATGATGTGTTGCACAATCAAGCCCACTGTAGCATTGGTTTTATACAATGCCATTAATTCGCCCTTTGCTGCTGATTCATACCCAGTCTGGCGCAGCATAGAATGTATTGCGCCTGATTTCCCTTTTCAGGCTCTCTGTGGTCCCAACAGAGCAGTGTTCAGATGCAATGCACATAGATTTCTTGCTGCCCATTTGTTGCAGCTAGGCTTTCGACAGGACCCCCTCCCAAGCCCATGGTAGCATTGTTTGTATACAATGCCATTAATTTGCCCTTTGCTGCTGATTCATGCCCAGCCTGGCGCAGCATAGAATGCATTGCGATTGATTTCCCGTTGGTTTCCAGCTCTTTGTGGTCCCAACAGAGGAGTATTCAGACACAATGCACATAATTGATTTATTTTTATTTTTTTGTTAGGCTTTAGTACGGTTATTAGTTAGCATTAGAACCATATTGTTTAATGTGAAAATGGTTAGGTTTGATAAAAAATATGGTGAGAAATCTGATGATGACAGGAGACGTTTAGGCACACGCAATTTTAATAATTGGTTACAATCTTTTTGTATTTATGCTAGTGTAATGGGCGAATGTCATCCTGAGTTATGTAGCGGTATGTTTCATCATGTTGAAATAATTTTAGAAGCTTATAAAAATGTTCCAGGTTTAGCTTGGTTCTCTTATGATGAAGCCTTTCGACAGAAGCTTTCGGTTCATAAGTCTTCCTTTGGAGCAGGGAGAGACTGCAGTGACCCAAATCGCTAGCTATTAGGTCCACAAAAGTTATTTTAAGAACTGGTATGGTATAGGTGTAGTTCAGGATGGGTGGCACTAATAGGTACCACTGATAGATGGGACTGATGGGCACTGATAGGTGGCACTGATAGGTGGCTCTGATAGGTGGCACTGCTGGGCACTGATGGGCGGCGCTGATGGGCACTGGTAGATGACACTGATGGGCACGGATATGTGGCACTGGGGTGCAGCTCCGTTGTTGAGGCAGATTGTGGGCACTGATGTGTGGCACTGTGGGCACTGATGTGTGGCACTGTGGGCACTGCTGGGTGGCACTATGGGCACTGCTGGGTGGCACTGATTGGGGGCACTTTTTTATTACAGAGGTGGCACTGGCAGGGGGCAGGTGGGTACTGGTAAGCTGGTCGTGATCGTGACTGATGTCCCGATCACGGCCGCCGGTGATCGGCTCTTTTTTTTTCTCCTCGCGCTGTCAGCGCGAGGAGGAAAGATAGCCGATTACCGGCTTCGTTGTATCTCATGATCAGCTGTCATTGGCTGACAGCTGATCACATGGTAAGGGGTCGGGATCAACCCCTTGCTTGGATCTGTGATCAGGCGAGTCTCATAAACGGGCAGGGCGCTCGTGCACGGGACGATGTCGATAGACGTCGTCCCGGCAAAGGAGGTCCGCACTGTAGCCGTCATTTGGCTATAGCGCGGGTCTCTACTGGTTAAACTGAGCCGCAGATCTAAACCATTCTGCAGAAACTCCAAAACTACTGAGGTGGACGGAGTGGTGGGGTCCCACTGCTTACTTTCTGCAAATGTTTTAAATGTATTCCATATTTTAGAATAGATAAAGTTTGTGGAAGGTTTCCTAGCCTTTAGGAGAGTAGAAATCACCCCCACTGAGAATCCTAATGACTGGAAATTCTGCCGCTCAAGATCCAAAGATGTAGATTCAGTTTGTGAGGAGCTGGGTGCACCAATTTCTCCTGTGAGAGAAGCTGCGGGAACACTGGGATCTTGACCGGCGGGGCATACGCTGAGATGTTCTTAGATGTAGATGTTCTTTTAGACTCAGCAGAGCTAAATACACTGCTCGCAGCTCTAAGACGTTGGAGACTACCCCCGCCACAGGGACGTCCCATTTCCCTTGCACTGCCAGGTGATCTCAGTGTGCTCCCCACCCTTTCGAACTTGCGTCGGTGGTAAGAATGGCCCAGGAAGGGCATTGCAGGAGCCGAGGCTTTGAAATTAGGTCTTCCTTCGACCCCCAGAGGAGACTTCTCTTCATAGAAGCTGAAATTGATATTCTCTGACATAGGGACTTCTTCCTCCACTGCGTCAAAAAGTCCCATTGAAAAGTCCTCAGATGCCAATGAGCCCAAGGTAACATTGGAAAGGCAAGCCGCCATGGTCCCGATTAAACTCAAGCAATTCGAGGCTGACAGGTGGGAGAGAGATCTGACGTGGACCATCTTCTGAACAATCGCCTTCACCTTCTGGGGAGGGAGGCGCACTGTACCAGCCTTGGTATTGAATAGAGCACCCAGGTAAATCATCACCTGAGTTGGGGTTAGGAGGCTCTTCTCTGTATTTACTAACCATCCAAACTCTCTCAGAGTCCTCAGAAGAAACTCCTTGTAGTCCCGTAGCTGGGCTTGATCAGACGCTAGCAGTAGAATGTCATCCAAAAAGTGAAAGACTCGAAGGTGCCAGGGCTGAAATTAGAACTTTTGAGAATATCCTTGGTGATGTGCATAGGCCAAAAGGCAGGCATTGAAACTGGAGATGTGTTGAGCCTATTGCCACTCTCAAAAATCTTTGGAATGCTGGTAACACGGGAACATGGAAATAAGCATCTTGCAAGTCTACCGATAGCAAGCAGTCTCCTGGTTGGACCATCTGGATGATCGTCTGCAAGGATTCCATCTTGAACGAGTCGAGCTGTATGAAACGATTTAACCTCTTCAGATCCACCACTGGTCTCCACTCTCCACTCTTCTTGGGGATGAGGAAGAGAGGAGAATAGAATCCCATGAATCTCTCGGAGGGAGGGACCGGTAAAACTGCCTGTTGTACTACAAGAAGGTGAAGATATTTCTGCAGAGCTTCCGCTTTCTGCTGTGAAGTTGGACTTTTTGTTAGAACTAACGAGTCTTGTGGGGGCACATCTTGGAAGGTCCAAAAATGGGTAAAACGGACTGTAGAGACCACCCACGGATCTTCGCAACGACTGCCCGATACCTCCGCAAACCTCTTCAACCTGGCTGCAGTGGCCTTTTGTCAAAAGGATTTTGTCCCCTCCTGAGTATTGGAGAGGCTTCTCTATTTGCCTTTAGAAACGTGGCCTGAGTACTCCTCCAATTCTTTTTGGGGTCTCTGCCTTGTCTAAAGTTGGAGAAATTCCTATTCCTGGAAGCTTGGAATTTTGTTGATACCACGTGTGAATGCCTCACCCTTCTATCCTGGGGAAGTAGCCCCAACTTCCCTCCTGTCACTCTCGAGATTGCCTTTTCCAGTCTTTCTCCAAAGAGTGCCTTCCCATCAAAAGGGATTTTGCACCAGTTTTGTTTTGATGCTGCGTCGGCTGCCCATGGCTTTTATAATGTTGTCCTTTGGTACATCTTCTCGGATGACTACTTCAATGTTTTCTGTCCAAACTTTAATGGCATTAGACACCAAGGCTAAAGCCACAGCCAGTCTACATGCTCCTCCAGCCAACTGATAGGCTTTTTTCAAATCCATCTATATGCCTGCTGCTCATCGAAAATTAACCCCATCATACCCTGCCATTACTCTGCAATACTCTGCTTCAATACTCTACAATACTCTGCTGCAATACTCTGCAATACCCTGCAACAACACTCTGCAATGCTCTGCGACACCCGCCAATACCCTGCAACACCCGCCAATACCCTGCAACACCCTGCTATGCTCTGCAACACCCTGCAATGATCTGCAATGCTCTGCAACACCCGCCAATACTCTGCAACACTCTGCAATGCTCTGCAACACCCGCCAATACCCTGCAACACTCTGCAACACCCTGCAATACCCTGCAACACCACTCTGCAATACCCTGCAACAACACTCTGCAATGCTCTGCAACACCGGCCAATACCCTGCAACACCCGCCAATATCCTGCAACACCCTGCAATACCCTGCAACACCCGCCAATACCCTGCAACACTCTGCAATGCTCTGCAACACTCTGCAATGCTCTGCAACACTCTGCAATGCTCTGCAACACCCGCCAATACCCTGCAACACTCTGCAACACCCGCCAATACCCTGCAACACCCTGCAATACCCTGCAACACTCTGCAATACCCTGCAACACTCTGCAATACCCTGCAACACTCTGCAATGTTCTGCAACACCCGCCAATACCCTGCAACACTCTGCAATACTCTGCAACACCCGCCAATACCCTACAACACTCTGCAATGTTCTGCAACACCCGCCAATACCCTGCAACACTCGGCAATACTCTGCAGCACCCGCCAATACCCTACAACATTCTGCAATGCTCTGCAACACCCACCAATACCCTGCAATGCTCTGCAATGCAATACTCTGCAACGCCATACTCTGAGATATCCAGTCATACTCTGAGATACCCAGTCATACTTGGAGATACCCAGTCATACTCAGAGATACCCAGCCATACTCAGAGATACCCAGCCATACTCAGAGATACCCAGCCATACCCAGCCATAGTCGGTGATACCCATAGACACCCCCCCTCCCGCCGCCCTCTGGTGCTTCTACCGACTCGCCAATACGATCAAAGCCAGAATCTTTTTTTTTTTTTCAGGCTTCCCAGCTTAGAGGTGAGATGCGGGGTCTTATTGACCCCATATCTCACTGTAAAGAGGACCTGTCATGCCATATTCCTATTACAAGGGATGTTT
This sequence comes from Lithobates pipiens, assembly GCF_037356315.1. Classification (NCBI taxonomy): domain Eukaryota; kingdom Metazoa; phylum Chordata; class Amphibia; order Anura; family Ranidae; genus Lithobates; species Lithobates pipiens. The sequence continues at coordinate 80,113,620 of NW_027507789.1, read as the reverse complement.
ACATTCCTTGTAATAGGAATAAAAGTGATCAAAAAATTTATTTTTGGGGAAAAAAAGTCAAACTAAAATAAATAAAGTAAAATGAACAATAAAATTTTTTTTTTTTAAAGCGCCCCTGTCCCCATGTGCTCGCATGCAGAAGCGAACGCATACATAAGTCCCGCCCACATATGAAAACGGTGTTCAAACCACACATGTGAGGTATCGCTGCGAACGTTAGAGCGAGAGCAATAATTCTAGCCCTAGACCTCCTCTGTAACTCAAAACATATAACCAGTAAAAAAAAATTAAATCATCGTCTAAAGTAAGTGAAGGGTACACATTTTTTCTTAATTTTATACATTTATTTTTCTTTAAAGATGCATTTAGCTTTTAACTCCAGGGCACGTTAATCCCATTGGTGGTCAATGGGCAGCATGTCTCCCCTGGGTGGTCAATGATGGGCAGCATGTCTCCCCTTGGTGGTCAATGATGGGCAGCATGTCTCCCTTTGGTGGTCAATGATGGGCAGCACGTCTCCCCTTGGTGGTCAATGATGGGCAGCACGTCTCCCCTTGGTGGTCAATGATGGGCAGCACGTCTCCCCTTGGTGCTCAATGATGGGCAGCACGTCTCCCCTTGGTGGTCAATGAGGATTCACTATTGAGTTGGCCCACCCTTTTGCAGCTACAACAGCTTCAATTCTTCTGGGCAGGCTGACCCCAAGGTTTAGGTGTGTGTCTTTGGGAATGTTTGACCATTCTTCCAGGAAGAGCATTTGTGAAGTCAGGCACTGATGTGGACGAGTAGGCTTGGCTCGGGATTCTCTGCTCTAATTCATCCCAAAGGTGTTCTATTGGGTTGAGGTCAAGAATCTGTCCAGCCCAGTAAAGCTCCTCCACCCCAAACTCGCTCATTCATGTCTTTTATGGATTATGCTTTGTACACTGGTGCACAGTCATGTTGGAACAGAAAGGGGCCTTCCTCAAACTTCCCACAAAGTTGAGAGCATGAAATTGTCCAACATTTCTTGGTATGCTGACACCTTAAGTGTTGCCTTCACTGGAATTTAGGGGCCAAGCCCAACCCCTGAAAAACAACACCACACCATAATCCCCCTCCACCAAGTGATTTGGACCAGTGCACAAAGCAAGATCCGTAAAGACATGGATGAGCGTGTTTGGGGTGGAGGAACGTGACTGGAATGCAGAGTCCTGACCTCAACCCAATAGAACACCTTTGGGGTGAAATAGAGTGAAGGCTGCGAGATGGGCCTTTCTCGTCCAACATCAGTGCCTGACCTCACAAATGTACTATTGGAAGAATGGTCAAATATTCCCATAGACACACTCCTAAACCTTGTAGACAGCCTTCCCAGAATAGTTGAAGCTGTTATAACTGCAAAGAGTGTGGCAACTAAATATTGAACCCTATGGACGAAGACTGATATTCCATTAAAGTTCGTGTGTAAAGGCAGGTGTCCCAATACTTTTGACAATATTGTGTATGCGGAAGGGGGCACTCTGCCACACTCTGATGCAAGGGGGAGATACTCTGCTATAAAGTGGGACTCTGATGTAAGGTGTTGTGGGTGATGCAATGGGCTTTGGGGCGATTCGATGTTCTGGGGAGATGCGATTGGGCGATGGGATTCGATGTGTTGGGGGCGAAGCGATTCGATGTGCTGATGCAATTCGATGTGCTTCGATGTGCTGGGGGCGATGTGATGTGCTGGGGGCGATTTGATGTTCTGGGGATATGTGATGCGATTGGGCGATGGGATTCTAGGTGTTGGGGTGAAGCGATTCGATGTGCTGATGCAATTCGATGTGTTGGGGGTGATGCAATGTGCTTTGGGCGATGCAATGTGCTGGGGGTGATTCAATGTGCTGGGAAGATGTGATTCGATGTGCTGGGGGAGATGCAATTCGATGTGCTGGGGGTGATGCGATTCGATGTGCTGGTGGAGATGCGATTCTGTGTGCTGGGAGCAATGTGATGCGATGTGCTGGGGGCGATGCGATGTGCTGGGGCGATGCGATTCGATGTGATGTGCTGGGGGTGATGCGATTTGATGTGTTGCGGGTGATGCAATGTACTTTGGGAGATGCGATGCGCTGGGGGTGATTCAATGTGCTGGGGAGATGTGATTCGATGTGCTGGGGGAGATGCGATTCAATGTGCTGGGGGAGATGCAATTCGATGTGATGCCATGTGCTGGGGGGCGATGCGATGTGCTGGGGTGATGCGATTCTATGTGATGTGCTGGGGGCGATTCGATGTTCTGGGGAGATGTGATGCGATTGGGCGATGGGATTCGAGGTGTTGGGATGAAGCGATTCAATGTGCTGATGCGATTCGATGTGTTGGGGGTGATGCAATGTGCTTTGGGCGATGCAATGTGCTTTGGGGATGCGTTGTGCTGGGGGTGATTCAATGTGCTGGGGGAGTTGCGATTCGATGTGCTGGGGGAGATGCGATTCTATGTGCTGGGGGAGATGCGATTCTATGTGCTGGGGGCAATGTGGTGTGATATGCTGGGGGCAATGCGATGTGCTGGGGCGATGTGATTCGATGTGATGTGCTGTGGGCGATGCGATTTGATGTGTTGCGGGTGATGCAATGTGCTTTGGGGAGAGTCGATGTTCTGGGGAGATGCGATGCGATTGGGCGATGGGATTCGATGTGTTTTGGAGCGAAGCGATTCGATGTGCTGATGCGATTCGATGTTTTGGGGGTGATGCAATGTGCTTTGGGCAATGCGATGTGCTGGGGAGATGCGATTCGATGTGCTGGGACCAATGTGATGTTCTGGGGGCGATTCGATGTGCTGGGGTGATGCAATGTGCTGGGGGTTATGCAATTCGATGTTCTAGGGAGATGCGATTCGATGTGCTGGGGCGATGCGATGTGCTTGGGTGATGCGTTTCGATGCAATGTGGTGGGGCAAAGCGATTTGATGTGCTGATGTGATTCGATGTGTTGGGGGTGATGCAATGTGCTTTGGGCAATTTGATGCGCTGGGGCGATTTGATGTGCTGGGGGGGATGCAATGTGCTGGGGGAGATGCGATTCGATTTGCTGGGGAGATGTGATGTGCTGGGGGCGATGAGATGTGCTGGGGCTATGCGATTCGATGTGCTGATGCAATTTGAAGTGTTGGGGGTGATGCAATGTGCTGGGGTGATGCGATTCGATTTTCTGGGGGAGATCCGATTTGATGTGCTGGGAGCGATTCAATGCGATGTGCTTGGGTGATGCGATTCGATGCGATGGGTAATGCGATTTGATGTGCTGGGGCGATGCGATGTGCTTGGGCAATTTGTTTTGATGCTATGTGATGGGGCAAAGCGATTTGATGTGCTGATGTGATTCGATGTTTTGGGGGGGATGCAATGTGCTTTGGGCGATTTGATGTGCTGGGGCGATTAGATGTGCTGGGAGATGCAATGTGCTGGGGGAGATGCGATTCGATTTGCTGGGGCGATGCGATTCGATGTGATGATGCAATTCGAAGTGTTGGGGGTGATGCAATGTGCTGGGGTGATGTGATTCGATGTTCTGGGGGAGATGCGGATCGATGTGCTGGGGCGATTCAATGCGATGTGCTTGGGTGATGTGATTCAATGTTCTGATGCGATTTGATGTGTTGGGGTGATGCAATGTGCTTTGGGCGATGCGATGTGCTGGGGGCGATTCAATGTGCATTCTAAGGAAAGAGCAAGATCCAAAAGGCATCGGTCAGCTAGCCCTCCCAGGCAGGTAAAGATGGTAAAGAGGGAATGTAGGGAGTGATGAACAGATAAACTGACAGCAACTGATGACAGCATCAGAAACCTGTTTCGCTAAACCTTTAAATTCTAATGTACTTTCATCAGCTAAAACATCTACAAATTCCATATTACTTTTCTACTCACCAAATATAAAACTCGTCAGTTTTCCCGCTGTCCACCGTCTTTCAAGACTTCTGTATATCTGAAATTCTCCGGTCTTTCACAATCAATCGATCGAATTTTCTTCTAGGTTCAATATCACCCTGAATGCGCACGATCTCGTCTGATCTCGGATGCTAAGCAGGGTCGGCCCTGCTTAGTGCTTGGATGAGAGACCTCCTGGGAATACCAGGTGCCGTAGGCTTTTTTTAAATATGTTGTTAGTGTAGACGACCTGTTTTATTTTTCTGCTTGTTTGCCAAGGTTGATCATCTTGACGTTTGTCAAGAGGGTTGAGAGTGGCCAGCAAGATCGCCTATGGCTACATCACCCTGAATGCTCCCGATCTTATCTTATCTCGTCTGATCTCGAATGCTAAGCAGTGTCGGGCCTGGTTAGTACCTGGATGGAAGACCGCTTGGGAATACCAGGTGCCGTAGGCTTTTTTTTAATATGTTGTTGGTGTCGACAACCTGTTATATTTTTCTACTAGTAGACATCAAGACGATTACAGCTGGTCAAGACAAAACGCTATTGTTCTTTGTTCTAAACTAGCTGAATTAATATAAGAAAAAGATACATAATTCCTTCTGTAGCTAAAAGAATGCTGAGAAACAGTGTGAAGGTTATAGATAAGTGTGTGAGAACACATGAGTTAGAAGAATCTCATGTTGAGACAGTTATCTGAGAAGTTAAAGGGGTGTTCAAACTGTACATATTGTAAAATGGAAGTTTGTGAATATTAAGATGGCTGACAGAAACAAGATGGATGCTTAACATAACCTTTCAACCCCCTCTTAAGTCATGGAATGACTTCTACAGATCCGCAGCCTCCTGAAATCTACGGTTCTTGCTACGTTTGTTATATTCATTTACATAAAGCTGCAGATATTGTGTATATGCGTGAGAAGGTTGGTCTGGTGTAGTACATTTGCTAATACAAAGTAGAATAAGCTTGAAAATCAGGTAGCCTATCAATCCTAACAATAGTACTATGATAATCATAATCACTATGTCCTTTAACCATGAAAACATTCCACCTAAACCCAAACTAGAAAAGGGGTTCCATCCATAATTACCTATGTCCCTTGCTTGTTTCATTAATTCATTTACCTGTGTTCGGTGTTGACTAATAACATCATAGTAGTCTGGGATTTCCAGGCTGGTATTGTGAAACCATGTACAACATTCATAATCTTGGGTCATTTCGCATAAACCTGTCAGAGCTGCACTCATGCTTTCAATAGCCAATTCGTGTAACTCTAGTTGTCTTCTAATTGCTTTGAGCTCGACATTGAGTAGTCCTATATCTTGGGAGTTTTTTTCCATAACATCATTTATTAAACTAGTGTAGTTATTTAATTTGTCCATCATGGTTATGCCCCATCCTGTCCAGGATGGAAACCATATCCATGACTTATCTGAAGTAGAAAACATAGGTGGGGTTTCTCTCTTGTATTTATAAGTTAACCTATGTACTGGACTTGAAGTCACTTGTATGTGATGTTCCTGATTCTGGCCTAGGGCTGACATGACTGGTACCAACTGTGCTAAATAACACCATCCTTTCACTCCTGCGGGGATCCATGGGTAACAAATTTTAGCACAGCATACATATGTATTGTTTCCCAATGAAAAACTTCTTAGAGAACTACGTTGGGGCTCAGTTCCAGCCTCAAATGCAGCACTAACAAGTTTACTCACAAGTATCCCAGAGGTTGTGTTCCTGTATGTAGTAAGTTCACTAATGGTGTTGTTAAGGGATTGATTTTTGTAACTACACATATGACCCATGATAATGTTACTGGTGTGGAAAGGGAATACCCTTTGAAATGTTAAATACAGACTTGATGGGGGTGTCCATTGCAAATAAATTCAGACAATGGCCCAGCTTTCACAGCTAAAATCTGCCAAGATCTTGTAAAAGTACTAAAAATAGACTGGAAATTTCATCTCCCCTACCATCCACAGAGTTCAGGAATTGTAGAGAGAATGAATAGAACAATTAAAGACAGGAGAAGGAAAGCTACGGGGGGAATTTTGGCAAGTGGAAAAAAGTTCTCCCAGCTGTGTAAGTGAAAACCTAATGGAGACAATTCACACGTAAGTACTTCTTTAATGTAAGGTTCAAGAACATTAGAAACAGTAGCACAAGAGGGAACTAATGATAAACCAGAGGAAGTCAAATCAACATTAAGTAAAACAGAAGAATTTGAAGCAGTATGAACACTATCTTTTGAAACTGACATAAGAGCAGCGTCATCAGCAGAGCGAGAAGAAGCAGTTTTAGGCAATAAATTCGATAAAAGTTGTGACATTAATCATAAAGTTTTGCAGAATAGAGGCATCAATCGACTCACCTCCATTTAAACGTGAAACTTCTTGAGCAGTAGGAACAGCTGCCTGCTGAAATCCTTCAGAAATGGAGCAATCTGCAGCCATTACAGGAACTCTGTCATTCACCCAGGGGCGGATCCAGAGTCTAATCTCGGGAGGGGCACTGCTATAAAATATGTTTTTTTGGGGGCAATTTATATGGGAAATGGCTGGTATTTGTGCTTCAATCATTACGGCACCATGGTTGTTATGGTGTCAGGATGATTGAAGTGCATTATTTCTATTAATACATTGTAATATAAAATTAAATGGTTCAACTCACCATAATGCAGAATCAGTGGGAGCCCTGAGGATGTCACTTGCCATGTCGCCTGCCACCAAATGTGGATTGTCACTTGCCACGTCACTTGTCACCAAATGCGGATTGTTACTTGCCACGTCACCTGCCACACATTGCGGATTGTCACTTGCCACGTTGCCTGCCACACATTGCGGATTGTCACTTGCCACCTCGCCTGCCACCAGATGCGGATTGCCACGTAGCCTGCCACACATTGCGGATTGCCACTTGCCACGTCACCTGCCACACATTGCGGATTGTCACTTGCCACGTTGCCTGCCACACATTGCGGATTGCCACTTGCCACGTAGCCTGCCACACATTGCGGATTGTCACTTGCCACATTGCCTGCTACACATTGCGGATTGCCACTTGCCACGTCACCTGCCACACATTGCGGATTGTCACTTGCCACGTTGCCTGCCACACATTGCGGATTGTCACTTGCCACGTCACCTGCCACAGATTGCGGATTGCCACTTGCCACGTAGTCTGCCACACATTGCGGATTGCCACGTAGCCTGCCACACATTGCGGATTGTCACCTACTGTGTCACTTTTCTGCAATCTCTCTGCTGCACACAGCTTCCTACACAGTGAGGGCGGAACTGGAGGGATGCAGGGCAGTGAGAGATGATGTCATCTCCTTGCTCCCCTGCCTGCTGGCTTCCTGATTGGCCAGCAGCCCTCCTAAGCCGCCCAGCTGCCCCCCCCTCACCGTCCACTCAGCGCGGGTACCCGCGGAACCGACCGCGATTGGACCCGCGGAACCGGCCGTACGGGTACCCGCGGAACCGGCCGCGATTGGACCCGCGGAAACCAGCCTGCCAGTATTCTTGGGGGGGGGCAATTGACCCGTTGCCCCCCCCTGGATCCGCCCCTGCATTCACCATGGCAATGTTATCAAGCACCAGTGAAGCATTATCAACTGTAGCAGCCACCGCATCAGATACATGTAAAGCACTATAGACATTGTCCCTAGCAGTGACAGTATGCCCAGTAACATTCAAATGATTCGATTTTTTCTTTTTCTTCAAACAAGCAGACCCAGTACCTTTTTTGTTTTGCAGGGGTGAATCCACCGATTCAAATCTTCGCGGTCTCCTTCTCGTTTTTTTCCGGGCAGCCCGATGGTCCACTGCACCTGCGCCGTCCTCGGAGATCGGAGAATAGGCCGAACAGCTGCGGACATCTCCGAAAGGTTCTTGCGTCACCGTGTCAAGAGGAGGGACCGACCGGGAGGAAGAGGAAGCCGCCGAAACCGGAAGATCCTGGGGTACCCGAGAGAATGCACTGAGGAAATCAAACTGCTCCACCAGAGGGACATCCACAGACGGAACACTACCAGAACCAGCCACCGGATAAGCCGACAGACAGGAATGAAGCCATCGCTCTCCATCCACGGCACCAGCCTGTTCGATCACCTGTCGCAGTAAGGACTCCATAACGAAACAGCAGGGATGTGTTCTGATCTTCTTTGTCCGTTATACTGCGGCAACTGACACACTTTTTTCTCTTTTATAGGGTCTCCTGTTTGTGGCAACCGTTACTAAGCCTCTGGACCAATCAAAGGTAAGTACTCTAACAACATTTAACTGTAAATTAATTAATTCCCTTCTACCAGCGATGCGATGTGCTTGGGTGATGTGTTTCGATGCGATGTGGTGGGGCAATGCGATTTGATGTGCTGATGTGATTCGATGTTTTGGGGGTGATGCAATGTGCTTTGGGCGATTTGATGTGCTGGGGCGATTAGATGTGCTGGGAGATGCAATGTGCTGGGGGAGATGCGATTCGATTTGTTGGGGCGATGCGATTCGATGTGATGATGCAATTCGAAGTGTTGGGGGTGATGCAATGTGCTGGGGTGATGTGATTCGATGTTCTGGGGGAGATGCGATTCGATGTGCTGGGGCCATTCAATGCAATGTGCTTGGGTGATGTGATTCGATGCGATGTGTTGAGGGCGGCGCGATTCGATTTTCTGATGCGATTTGATGTGTTGGCGTGATGCAATGTGCTTTGGGCAATTCGATGTGCTGGGGGAGATGTGATTCGATGTTCTGGGGAGATGCGATTTGATGTGCTGAGGCGATGCGATGTGCTTGGGTGATGCATTTTGATGCGATAAGGTGGGGGGAAGCAATTCGATGTGCTGATGCGATTCGATGTGTTGTAGGTGATGCAATGTGCTTTGGGCATTTCGATGCGCTGGGGGTGATGCAATGTGCTGGGGCAGATGCAATGTGATGGGGGAGATGCAATTCGATTTTCTGGGGCGATGAGATGTGTTGGGGCGATACGATTCGATGTGCTGATGCAATTCGAAGTGTTGGGGGTGATGCAATGTGCTGGGGGTGATGCGATTCGATGTTCTGGGGGAGATGCGATGCGATGTGCTTGGGTGTTGCGATTTGATGTTCTGGGAGAGATGCGATTCAATGTGCTGGGGCGATTTAATGCGATGTGCTTGGGTGATGCGATTTGATGCGATCTGTTGAGGGCGATGCGATTCGATGTTCTGATGTGATTTGATGTGTCGGGGGTGATGCAATGTGCTTTGGGCAATGCGATGAGAAGTGTTGGGGGAGATGCGATTCGATGTGCTGGGGGCGTTGTGATGCGTTTTTACGGGGAGGGGGGCGATGCGATGTGCTGGGGGAATATTTTCTTATTTTTAACCCGATTATCTATGTAACATAGAGAAAGTTGTTTGTGCAAATAGTTGTAAATAAGCAGTTTTTTTAAATACTCCCACCATCCCATCTAAGGCCCCATTCACACATGCGGACATTATGTGCGTATTTCATCCATCCGTTTGCGGATGAAGTACGGACATACATGCATTCCTATGGGATAGCGGGTGTCGGCGGATGAACATCCGCAAACACCCGATATCGTCCGCCTCCGCAATTGTCGGATTCTGCAGACGGAGGAAAATCCTATTTTTCAATCCGTCTGCAGAGCGGATCGGATGAACACGGACAGACGATCCCCCATAGAGCAGAGCGGAGAGCTGACAGGGCGGTCCATGCACAGTGTGCTGGGACCGCCCTGTTATCCTCCGGCTCAGCGGGGACAACAGAGCGATCCCCGCTGAGCAAGCGGATCATCACGGGGCGGATCATTACTGATCCATCCCGTGTGAAAGGGGCCTAACACCAAAACACAAGCACAATTTTTCAAAATTAATATGCACAGTTTGAACTTCATAAAGTCGTCTTCAATACGTCTAGATGCATAAATGAATTGTATTGCTGAGATTATTATTTTTTTAATTATTATTTTTTTCTTTTTAAATGAAAAGCTGTACAGAAAAAAGTATCAGCTGAGTGTAGATATCGTGTGTGTGTGTGTTTCTTGAATAATATTCCTTGTACATGCAGTATATTTACTGGTTCCTGGAGGGAGGAGGGGTTTGCATAGATATGGGTGGCAACTTCCTCTAACACTGCCGTTGCCATGGAAACCTGACCTGAAACTTATTACACTGCTTGTGCAGCATTGAGCATGTGCGAGATCTGCAAGGCTGAAATCCAGGAAGAAATACAGTCTGGCTTCAGATGCCCACACTTCAGATGGTCACAGTCTGCTGCTAGTTTATAAACTTTCAAAATGCTGTAATAACCTAACAAAACAGACCTTAGTTTACAGACCAACTTTACTGAATACATTAAGCTTGTGTATTATAGGGGTATTTTTATTTAAAAAGTGTAATTTTGGCCGGAGCACCACTTTAACCACTTGCTTACTGGGCACTTAAACCCCCCTCCTGCCCAGACCAATTTTCAGCTTTCAGCGCTGATGCACTAATTCTAGCACTAGACCTCCTCTGAAACTCTAACCTGGTAACCATAAAAATTTTTTTAAAGTGTCGCCTATTGAGGTTTTTAGGTACCGTACTTTGTCGTCAATCCACAAGTGCATGCAATTATAAAGTGTGGCATGTTTGGTATCTATTTACTCGGCGTAACATTATCTTTCACATTATGCAAAAAAAAAAAATGGGATAATTTTACTGTTTTTTTTTTTTTTATTCATGAAAGTGTCCCTTTTCCCAAAAAGTTGCATTTAAAACACCGCTGAGCAAATACCGTGTGACATAAAATATTGCAACAATCGCCGTTTTATTCTCTAGAGTCTCTGTTAAAAAAAATATATATATATAATGTTTGGGGGTTCCAAGTAATTTTCTAGCAAAAAATATGGATTTTAACTTGTAAACACCAAATGCCAAAAATAGGCTTAGTCATGAATGGGTTAAGCCAGGTTTAACCATGAAGTAAGCATTTTAGGTTAACAGTAAAAAAAATGTATATCGTGCCATGGTTTCGATTTTGTATTTTTAACCCAAACCTCAGATTTCATTATCTCTGGATAAGTAAGCATAATGCCATTGTAAATTTTCTCTTTTTCATGACTGTTTGATAAGCCATGAAATCTTCAAGCAAGATGGGAAGCTATGATCTCTCAAAGCAAGATGGGAAGCCAGGCACACTCCAAGCAAGACGGAATCCCTTTTCTGCTTCTGCAGCATTAGCAGATGGTGGGTACCTACATAAAAATCATGGATGATGATAAAATAAATATTCTAAATGTACCATTTCAGAATGTATTCCCAGGGTGTCTTCCATCCAGGCTCTAACCAGGCCCGACCCTGGTTAGTATCCGAGATCAGACGAGATCAGGCGCATTCAGGGTGATGTGGCCGTAGGCGATCTTTTTGGCCACTCTCAACCCTCTTGAAAAACACCAAGATGGTCACCTCGGCAAAAAAGCAGAAAAATAAAAGAGGTTGTCGACATCAACAACATATTAAAAAAAAGCCTACAGCTCCTGGTATTCCCATGCGGTGTACTATCCAGGTACTAACCAGGTTCGACCCTGCTTAGCATCCGAGATCAGATGAGATCGGGCGCATTCAGGGTGATGTACAGTAAGCGATCTTTCTGGCCACTCTCAACCCTCTTGACAAACGCCAACATATTCACCTTGGCAAACAACCAGCAAAATAAAACAGGTCGTCGACGCCAACAACATATTAAGAAAAAGTCTACGGCACCTGGAATTCCCAGGCGGAATCCCACCCAGGTACTAAACAGGCCCGACCCTGCTTAGCATCCAAAATCAAATGAGATCTGGCAAATTCAGGCTGATTTGGTCGTAGGCGATCTTTCTGGCCACTCTCAACCCTCTTGACAAATGCCAAGATGGTCACCTCGGCAAACAAGCAGAAAAATAAAACAGGTCATCGACGCCAACAACATATTAAAAAAAAGAATACGGCACCTGGTATTCCCTGGCGGTTTCCCATCCAGGTGCTAACCATGTCACCCTGAATGTCCCTAGACCTAAGTGCAGCGTAAACCATTATTGGGCAGTATATCGGGGTACCTAGCTCTATAAAAACCTGGCGGTGAACCTAAAAAAAATAAAAGTGCAGTGCTTGGCCTCTTAAATATAAATGTGTATTAATGTGACTTAATAGGAAAAATGTGTGTGTATGGAAAATGTGAAAAACCTAAATAATGTGAAAAATCATTAGTGAAAAATACTTTGAAAACCCAAATGTCCAATGAAGTCAAAAGAAATGAATCTGTAACTCAAATGTCCATTAAAGTGAAAAACCAAATAATCATAAAAAATAATGTGACACAATATAAAGTCCCATGTGAAATATAAGACAAAAAATGATGATTGATCTTGTATGTTCAAAACAACAATAATAATGCTTGACCACGTGGACCCTTCACCTCTGTAAACCAATAATGAATGCACCTGGGGTGATTAGGGTGTGCCCAGGCACGCAGCGTGCCTGGGCACACCCTAATCACCCCAGGTGCATTAGCATTATCCAGGAGCAGCACCAGTGATATGACGTTTTGAGGCCTAAGAGAGGATCCGAGCGTATTTGGAGACTACGTGATATCCAAAGGATTGGGTCGTTTCCCGGCTTCTTGCACCGAAACGATTGGGTCGGCTTTCGGCTTCCTTATCGAAACGTCTATGTGATCGTATCTGCGCAGACTGACCTCCCTTAACAGGGGGTCACTGGAGATCTGGTAAGCCTCCATTCATTATTGGTTTACAGAGGTGAAGGGTCCACGTGGTCAAGCATTATTATTGTTGTTTTGAACATACAAGATCAATCATCATTGTTTGTCTTATATTTCACATGGGACTTTATATTGTGTCACATTATTTTTTATGATTATTTGGTTTTTCACTTTAATGGACATTTGAGTTACAGATTAATTTCTTTTGACTTCATTGGAAATTTGGGTTTTCAAAGTATTTTTCACTAATGATTTTTCACATTATTTAGGTTTTTCACATTTTCCATACACACACATTTTCCCTATTAAGTCACATTTATATTTAAGAGGCCAAGCGAAGCACTTTTACTTTTTTCTGCTTTTGTGTGCCCAGTATCCGGGTTATAGTGTTCAGCTGCTGTTTTTATATCATTTTATTTTATTTTATTTTACTAAGCGCAGATTTCTAATTTCTTTTGTAACCTAAAAAAAATAACTAGCTACTTAGCCGCACCAGTGACACTAATGGAGCGATCAGAAAAACGATCGCTTAGTGACACTGGCAAAAGGGGGTGAAAGGGTTAACTCTAGGGGCAATCAGGGGGTTAAACCTTTATTGGGGGGGTAGGGGGCTACCCTGGACCTAACATTAACTGCCCTGACAGTATTTACTGTCACAACTGACACTAAATGCAGTGATCAATAAATAAATGATCACTGCAATCAGTGACACTGTGACTGGGAGGGGGGGGGGAGGCGGGGGGCGATCGGGGGGGGGGGGGGTTGTGTACCTACATGTCAGTGTAGTGTTGGTGCACACTTACTTTCACTGTTCTCCTCGTAGTCCGGTCAATAAGACCGCCCCGAGGAGAATGACATCACTTCCTCCCTGCCTGTGTTTACTATACACAGCGGGGGAAGCTTCTCATTCTCCAGGAGCGATCGAGAGGGGATGGCCAGAAACCAACGGCCATCCCCTCATCCCGGATCGCTCCTGAAGCGAAACGGACCGCCGCATCCAGCGGGAGGGGGGTCCGATCGGACCCCCCACCCACTGGAAGGCAAGCACGTACATGTACGTGCTTTCATAGTTTCATAGTTAGTTAGGTTGAAAAAAGACACCAGTCCATCCAGTTCAACCTGAGTGAGTGTCTACAATTGTCCCTATTCCTGTACATTGCACACTCACATTGGTCCCTACCCTCAAGGAGCCCACAATCCAAGGTCCCCATGCATATACTAGGGCCAATTTTGGACAGAGGCCAATTAACCTACCTGCATGTCTTTGGATTGTGGGAGGAAACCGGAGTTCCTGGAGAAAACCCACGCAGACACAGGGAGAACATGCAAACTCCAAGCAGGTAGTGTTGTGGTTGGGATTTGAACCAGTGACCCTTCTTATTCCTAGGTGAGAGTGCTAACCACTACACCACTGTGCTGCCCTTGTGCCTGTCGGTGCCATTGCACCGACGTACATTGCCATGCGGCGGTCCTTAAGTGGTTAAGGATGATAAAATAAATTGTCTAACATGCTATAGAAGCAGTGTCAGGCCGCGTACACACGGGCGGACTGTTCGCCCAACTTTGTCCGCTGAACAGTGTTTGGGCGGACAGTCCGCTCGTGTGTGGGCTTTCAGCGGACAGTTTCAGCGGACAGTTTGACGGACAAGGTTTTTCGGAATTTCCGAAAAACTGTCCGCTGAAACCTTGTTTCAGCGAACAGTCCGCTCGTGTGTAGGCTTGTTCGTCAAACAAAGTTGCGCGCATCCTCAGAAAGGATTTTCACGCCGAAAGTTATAATGCAGTGTATAGGACGTCGTATTTTTCGTCCCGTCGTACGTGCCGTTCACGTCATCGCGCACGGTTTCAGCAAACTGTTCGTCCGTCGTGTATGTCCGTCCATGCTAAGTTTGAGCGGACTGTTTGCCGAAACTGTTTGACGGACAAAGTTGGGCGAACAGTCCCCGCGTGTGTACGCGGCCTCAGAGTTATGAGCTTTAATCATAACTCATTGCTTGGGTTCATCACTGAATTTTGTGGACCCAAAAATATTGCTTGACTGCGTTAGGAATGAAAAAGTATATAGCTCAATTAACTGCCTGAGTTATGAGCTTTAATCAGAACTCATTGCTTGGGTTTACCCACTGAATTTTGTGGACCCAAAAATATTGCTGGATGGAGTTAGGAATAAGAAAGAGAGCAGGGATTTCAGTCTGATCCCTCTTGGGAAAGTCTACAGAGAGCCCCCGCTCTCTGGAAGTAAAGGGCGGCTGTTGGAAGACCATCTTACATTTCAATTGTAAGCTATAATTAAGCCTCTAGTCTGGTTGCTAGGTTGTTCTGAAGTAGAAGGCTGAGGGACTGGGTCAATCTCAGTTCGTGCTGGACTTGCGGAAGAGTGCTCATTCCTCTGAGAAGGCCGGGTTAGATCTGATTCAGTCTCTCTTCCAACTGCTTCTAGGGCAACATGGCAGGGCAGTCCAAATGTTTGGTTATGGCCTATGAAGTGAATGGCAGATCCTATTCTAACTATTCATCCTTTCTTCCTGGGAATTCGGTGTTTTGATCTTGGAATGGTTCTTAGCTTTTCTTGGTTAGAGTATGAGGGCACCATACTACAGCCAACAAACTTTGGCCAGGCCAAAGTCAATGTGCCCTATTCTTGGTTCAGACTTTAGGGACTGGGTCAAGATGTCTTCTCCCCATAGGGGAAAAGGTATGACACATGCCATTCCCACACAAATAGGTTTAAACGTCCATAATTTAAACCATATGAAAGTTTTCAATGAAAACTATTCATTAATGTCCATGTATAGTGTAGCCAGTAGCAAGCAAAAACAGAGTAGGGTTCAGGTTCAATGCACATAGATATCACTTGCTGCCCATTTGCTAGAGCGGGATTTAGACAGGACCCCCTCCCAAGCCCACTGTAGCATTGTTTGTATATAATGCTGTTAACTACCCATTTGCTGCTCATTAGTATGCCCACCTTGGAGCAGTGTAGAATGCATTGCCAGTGATTTCCCCTTGTGCATATGCTCTGTGGTCCCAACAGAGCAGATTTCATAGGCAATGTAAATAGTAAATGGCTGCTCTACTAGAGCCGGCCTTTGGTTTATATGAAATTCAAATGATGTGTTGTGCAATCAAGCCCACTGAAGCATTGATTGTTTACAATGCCATTATTTCCCCTCCACTACTCATTTATATGCCCAACTTGGAGCAGTGTAGAATGCATTGCAAATGATTTCACCTTGCGCACATGCTTTTTGTGGTCCCAACAAAGCAGCATTCATAAGCAATGCAGATAGTGATTGGCTGCTCTAGGGGAGCCAGTTATATGAAATGCAAATGATGTGTTGCACAATCAAGCCCACTGTAGCATTGGTTTTATACAATGCCATTAATTCGCCCTTTGCTGCTGATTCATACCCAGTCTGGCGCAGCATAGAATGTATTGCGCCTGATTTCCCTTTTCAGGCTCTCTGTGGTCCCAACAGAGCAGTGTTCAGATGCAATGCACATAGATTTCTTGCTGCCCATTTGTTGCAGCTAGGCTTTCGACAGGACCCCCTCCCAAGCCCATGGTAGCATTGTTTGTATACAATGCCATTAATTTGCCCTTTGCTGCTGATTCATGCCCAGCCTGGCGCAGCATAGAATGCATTGCGATTGATTTCCCGTTGGTTTCCAGCTCTTTGTGGTCCCAACAGAGGAGTATTCAGACACAATGCACATAATTGATTTATTTTTATTTTTTTGTTAGGCTTTAGTACGGTTATTAGTTAGCATTAGAACCATATTGTTTAATGTGAAAATGATGTATATTTTTACTGCTGAATGCTTTATTTTTTTAGAAGCCAGGAAAGCATTTTATTGTTTTAAAATGCCTAGCTTGTCAATATTACAATTGAGTGCAGTGTGTTTTAAAGGTTGTTAATGCAATAATTGGGGCCCAAAGCCCCATATCATCCTCCTTGTGTTTTTTAATGTTACCAATATCTCGTTGCAGATGACTGGAATGAGCACAAGATGTATGTGTGAAATGCGTCCACATGACCATAGTTTGGTGTCTTTGGTGTTATCTTTGTGAAACAATATAAAAGGCAATCGGAAGTTCTGGATCTGTGGTCATTTCTTTCTTCCTTTTGACTGGAATGATCCAGTATGGCTGGGCTGCTGTTCGATCTAAAGTAAGTGAAGGGTACACATTTTTTTTTCATTTTATACATTTATTTTTCTTTAAAGATGCATTTAGCCTTTAACTCCAGGGCACGTTCATCCCATTGGTGGTCAATGGGCAGCATGTCTCCCCTTGGTGGTCAATGGGCAGCATGTCTCCCCTTGGTGGTCAATGATGGGCAGCATGTCTCCCCTTGGTGGTCAATGATGGGCAGCATGTCTCCCCTTGGTGGTCAATGATGGGCAGCACGTCTCCCCTTGGTGGTCAATGATAGGCAGCAGGTCTCCCCTTGGTGGTCAATGATGGGCAGCACGTCTCCCCTTGATGCTCAATGATGGGCAGCACGTCTCCCCTTGGTGGTCAATGAGGATTCACTATTGAGTTGGCCCACCCTTTTGCAGCTACAACAGCTTCAATTCTTCTGGACAGGCTGACCACAAGGTGTAGGTGTGTGTCTTTGGGAATGTTTGACCATTCTTCCAGGGAGAGCATTTGTGAAGTCAGGCACTGATGTGGACGAGTAGGCTTGGCTCGGGATTCTCTGCTCTAATTCATCCCAAAGGTGTTCTATTGGGTTGAGGTCAAGAATCAGTCCAGCCCAGTAAAGCTCCTCCATCCCAAACTCGCTCATCCATGTCTTTTATGGATTAGTGACAGGAGGGAAGTTGGGGCTACTTCCCCAGGATAGAAGGGTGAGGCATTCACACGTGGTATCAACAAAATTCCAAGCTTCCAGGAATAGGAATTTCTCCAACTTTAGACAAGGCAGAGACCCCAAAAAGAATTGGAGGAGTACTCAGGCCACGTTTCTAAAGGCAAATAGAGAAGCCTCTCCAATAATCAGGAGGGGACAAAGTCCATTTGACAAAAGGCCACTGCAGCCAGGTTGAAGAGGTTTGCGGAGGTATCAAGCAGTCGCTGCGAAGATCCGTGGGTGGTTTCTACAGTCCGTTTTACCCATTTTTGGACCTTCCAAGATGTGCCCCCATAGGACTCGTTAGTTCTAACAAAAAGTCCAACTTCACAGCAGAAAGCGGAAGCTCGAGGGTGGAGCTTGGAGATGGTGGAGGAGTGAGACACACGCTCTGGGAGCCCTGACCCTCCACCTGGTCATTAGACGGTGATTGATTACCTGGAGTGCTAAGCCATGAGGCTGTAGCCTACATGCAGTAACCTGCACAGGGATGAATAGAAGAGAGAGGCAGAGGAGACAGACAGCACAGCCTGAGATTGAATTGTTTTTCCCCCGTACACGAGCCTCACGGAGACAAGCAGAGCCTGATACAGAGAACGCTGAGGGACGAGTGGTGCACGTGACACACCAGGAAGTGAGAGAGCCGGTGTGGTCTTCCTCCACTGTATCAGCAGAGTGTGACATGGAGGAACAACATGCTGAGCACGAGGGACAGAAAGGAGGGAGAGTGGGAGAGCTGGACCTGAGAACATTACTACAAGCTCTCCCTACCCGGGCAGACCTGCTGGCATTACCAACTCGAACGGACATGGAGGCGATGGTGGCCCGTTTGGAGGAGATGCACCGCAGAGAGCTCAAGGCAGTACAGGCAGAAGTTCAGCAGCTGACAGAGAGACTGGTGAGTGGGGAGACCGCATGGTCCTCCCTGGAAATCCGAGTTTACCATCTAGAACAGGTACAGAATGTACAATCCTCCCAGGTCTCTGCTATGCAATTACGGCTGGAAGAGTTAGAAGACCGTAGTAGACGTCAGAACTTACGGTTTAGGGGGGTCCCGGAGGCTATAGGACGGGATATGCTGCAGGCTACAATTTCTTCAATATGTGAAAAATTAGCTGGTCCCCTCTCCCAACCTGTGGAATTTGAAAGAGTGCATAGAGCCCCAGGTCCCCCGGTGACAAACACAAATAGACCAAGGGATGTGATATGTCGTTTTTTCCGTTTTGCACAGAAGGAGTTAATAAGCCGTAAGGCTTGGGAAAGTGGAGATTTAGAACAGGACGGGGCCTTGGTGAAAATACTGCCTGATCTCTCACGGGCCACCCTGCAGCGCAGGGCAATGTTGCGCCCACTTTTGGATAAAATCAAGATGATGGGGGGGTCCTATAGGTGGGGTTACCCCATCGCGTTAATTATAAAAAAAAATTCAAAGACATTTACCTTGCGATACCCGTCGGAACTCCCGGAATTATTTGCCTTCCTTGAAGTGGAGACGTTTGGGATATAGAACTGGCTGCAGCCAATAGTAAACACTTTAAGAAATAAGGTCGCTAGTAGAGAAGGAAGACCATGTATTCCAGAAAAAGATGGACTGACAAGAGAAAGGACAATCTCACTTTAAATAGAAGGGAAGATATGGGATTCGGACGGGATGCCTCTCTATTATGGTCCCCTTTTTTTTAGCTAAAAGGGGTTGCTCCCTCCGGACCCCACCCTTTTTTTTTTTTTTTGACTTCCCCTTTCCCCGGTTTTTTTTCCCCTTGGGGAGGGCTGGGTGGAGCGGGTGTCTCGGGGGGGGGGGGTTAAGGGGGGGATTTTTTCTCTCCTTTGTCCCCCCCCCGGGGGGGCACTCGGGGTGTTCACCCGGGCTCTCCCTGAACTCAGATATCACCCCTTTATATACCCGAGATGAAGGAAGGAACCCGTTTTTTTTTTTTTTTTTTTATTATTGATGTCAGTGGGTACGCACACACAGATGTGTGTTTATAGGAATGGATAGGTTGGTTTATATACACGGGGAAAGAAAAAATTCCAGAGTGTAATGGAAAATATAAGAGGAGTGGTATTATTGTTTCTATTGTAAATATATTATTAGATTGTAATTATGTTATGAAATAAGGAAACTAGCATTGTATTCCCTTTTTTTGGGGGGGGGGGGGGTTTGGTTTTTTGGTGTGTTGTGTGTTTTTTTTTATTTATTTTTTTATTTTTTTTTTTGGTATGGGGGGTTTGGTTCATTTGAGGCAGGAAAATGGAGGTAGTAGGCGCACAGAGAGTTTTATAAGAGGGAGAGGTGGGAGGTGGTTACACTGGAAGGGGGAGTATATAGGGTATTTGGGGAAGATATAACAGGGACACATTTGAGGAATGTTTTTTTTTTTTTTTTTTTTTTTTTGTGTTTGTTTGCCGTGAAAATTAATATTATATTACTGTGGTATCACTGTACAATTCGATGGTGTCTAATAGAAATGGCACCCCTATTTAAAAACACATGTTTTTTTTTGGGGGGGGGGGGGTTTAGGAGGTGGGGGGGGGGAGAAGGCAATGGGTAAAGAGGGGTGGTGGGTTTTTTTTTTTTTTTTTTTTTTTTTATGTCAATGAGTGCGCACACACAGATGTGTGTTTATAGGAATGGATAGGTTGGTTTATATACACGGGGAAAGAAAAAATTACAGAGTGCAATGGAAAATATAAGAGGAGTGATATTATTGTTTCTATTGTAATTATATTATTAGATTGTAATTATGTTATGAAATAAGGAAACTAGCACTGTATTTTTTTTTTTTTTTGCATAATTTAGGTGGCACTATACAACTTGGTATGTGTATATGGAATATTAGGGGGGAATATTCTGATAAAGTTTTGAAATATATGGAATAAACGGGAAAAACAGGAAAATCTGGAGGGAAGATATAAATAATAAATAAGAGGGGAGAACGTACCAGATCTGTTCATACCGACAGCTTAAACAAGATGGGAACTTTAGGGAATCTAAGATGGAACACACGGTAACGGTAATTAGGAGGAAGCAAGAGAGAGTTAGAAAGGGGAAAGGGTAAGAATGAGGAATGTGGGAGAAGATTATCACTACCCCTTGGGGGATGGTGGGATGGAAGATGCAATGGGAGGAGGGGAAGGAAGGAAGGCATGTAGGTATAGGTAAAAAGGCGAGGTAACATGGAAAGGTAGCCCTAGATGGGGGCTATAGGACTGGGTGGAGGGGACTGGGAACAGAGCTCTCGGTTCTGTGCCAAATCCAGGCCGAACCCCAAATTAGGTTTACACCCACCTGAGCCAGACGGTCGGAGGCTCAGAGGGGGGTGTCTCTCTTAGGGTCCTTTCACACGGGGCGGATCAGTTCTGATCCGCCCCGTGGATGTCCGTTTGCTAAGCGGGGATCACTCCGCCGATCCCCGCTGAGCAGGGAGATGACAGCTCCGTCTCTGCACACTGCGCAGGGACGGACCTGTCACAGCGCCGCTCTCCCCTATGGGAGATCGGATGACGACGGACCGCAGTGCCCGTCGTCATCCGATCCGATCCGCAGACGGATGGAAAAATAGCTTTTTCCTCCGTTACACTTTTTCGGATCGGAGCGGGTCGGATGTCACCGCTGACATCCGACGCTCCATAGACCTCTATGGAGCACCCGTTCAGGTCCGCCTGAAAAACTGACAGGCGGGCCTGAACGGGACATCAGTGTGAAAGAGGCCTTAGGGGTATTTGGGTTTCCCCTTTTTTTTTTTTTTTTTTTTTTTTTTTTTTGTGTTTTTGTTTTTCTGTGGGGTTTTTTTTTTTTTTTTTTTTCTTCTCTCCCTCTCTCTCCTCCCCTCCCCCAGGATGGAGGGGATAAGGGTGACCTCTATGAATGTTAAGGGACTTAATGTCCCTGAAAAAGGAAGGATGTTATTAAATGATTTGAAACGTCATCGTACAGATGTAGCATTTGTACAGGAAACGCATTTTAGGACGGGTGGACTCCCCTTACTTCAGAACAGATTTTTTCCCTGTGTTTATCACGCACACAATCAAGAAGCAAAATCTAAGGGGGTGTCCATTCTCATATCTAATCGGATATCTTGGTCCCTTTTGGACAAACAAGTGGATGGGAATGGACGCTTCCTATTTCTTAAAGGCCATATTGATGGAGTAAAAGTAACTTTGGCTACGATATATGCACCAAACATACAACAAGATGCTTTCTTAAATAAAATTTTGAGAAAACTAGCAGAATTTGTAGAAGGAAAGTTGATTCTGGGAGGAGACTTTAATGTCTCCTTGGACCCCGGAATGGATACCTCTATGGGCTCATCCTCAACCCCAGACGGTGTTAGGAAGAGGGTCAAACGGGAGATGCAGGAGATGCAGTTGGTAGATGTATGGCGGATTTTCCACGCAGGAGAAAAGGATTATACTTTTTTTTCCAACCCGCATCAACAATACTCCCGTATTGATCTATTTCTTGTGCCACACTATCTACTCACGTCGGTAATAGAGGTGACGATAGGAAATATAACCTGGTCAGACCATGCACCGGTTACATTGCAGATCTCCCTGTCTAGCCCGGCTCGCTCCTCGGGACGTAGTTGGCGTTTGAATGAAAGTCTGCTACAGAAAGCAGATATACAGGAGGATATTATAAAGGAAATGATGGCATACTTTCAGACCAACGACACCCCGGGGAGCGACCCGGGCATGATATGGGAGGCACAGAAGGTGGTCATGCGGGGGATTTTGATTAAACATGGCTCCCAAATGAAAAAAGCACGAGAAGCGCAGATAATAAAAATATCGGAAGAAATTCAAAAACTTGAAACGCAACATAAGAAAGTACAGACACCACTCCTAGGGAAAGATTTGGCACATTTGAGGAGGCAGATGACAGACCTTCACCGCTATAAGGCGAAAGCGGTGATACAGGCAGGGAAGAGAACAGGGTATGAACTAGGAGATAAGTGTGGTAGAGTGTTAGCGGGGAAGCTTAAGGAGAAGGGGAGGACAATCTATGTACCCAATATAAAGGGAAGAAATGGACAGCTAATTACAATGCCCAAAGATATAGCGCAGAGGTTCAAAGAATACTATGCGGCCCTCTATAATCTGACATCCCCTTCCTTCCCCATGGCCAAAGTGGAGGACTATTTAGCCTCAGCAGGTCTTCATAGATTGCCCTCTCCGGTCCGTAACAGCTTAGAAATCCCAATAACTGTTGAAGAACTAAGTGTAGCAATAAAATCAGTCAAAAAAGGGAAGACACCAGGTCCGGACGGATATACAATACAATATTATAGGAACTTCTTTTCAATATTAGGCCCACATATGGTAAAGGTTTTCAATGCGCTTGGCCGGACTGCCGCACCCCCTCCGGATATGCTTAGGGCACATATTTCGGTTATTCCAAAGGAAGGGAAGGACCCGGCGGAGTGCGGCAGTTACCGGCCGATCTCATTGCTAAACGTGGATTTAAAACACCCCAAAACACATTCTGTTATTACTCCCGAGTACGGCGATACCACATGTGTGAGATTTTTACACAGTGTGGCCACATACAGAGGCCCAACATGCAGGGAGCGCCATCAGGCGTTCTTGAGCACCCAGGACAATTCTGACATTTCTCTTCTACATGTAAAAATCATCATTTATTTGCTAGAAAATTACATAGAATCCCAAAACATTATATATGTTTTTTTAGCAAACACCCTGGAGAATACAATGGTGGTCGTTGCAACATTTTATCTCACACGGTATTTGCGCAACAATTTTTCAAATGCTTTTTTTTGGGAAAAAAAAACAGTTTCGTGCTTAAAAAAAAAAAAACACAGTAAAGTTAGCCCCATTTTTGCATAATGTGAACGATGAAGTTACGCTGAGTAAATAGATACCTAACATGTCACTCTTCAAAATTGCACACGCTCGTGGAATGGCGCCAAACGTCTCTACTTAAAAATCCCCATAGGCGATGATTAAATTTTTTTTTTACTGGTTATATGTTTGAGTTACAGAGGAGGTCTAGAGCTAGAATTATTGCTCTCGCTGTAACGTTCGCAGTGATACCTCACATGTGTGGTTTGAACACCGTTTTCATATGTGGGCGGGACTTACGTATGCGTTCGCTTCTGCATGCGAGCACATGGGGACAGGGGCGCTTTAAAAAAAAAATGTATTGTTCATTTTACTTTATTTATTTTAGTTTGACTTTTTTTCCCCCCCCCCAAAAAAATTTTTTGATCACTTTTATTCCTATTACAAGGAATGTAAACATCCCTTGTAATAGGAATATGGCATGACAGGTCCTCTTTACAGTGAGATATGGGGTCAATAAGAATAAATTTCAGCTTCTATGAAGAGAAGTCTCCACTGGGGGTCGAAGGAAGACCTTATTTCAAAGCCTTGGCTCCTGCAATGCCCTTCCTGGACCATTCTTACCACCGATGCAAGTTCGAAAGGGTAGGGAGCACACTGAGATCACCTGGCAGTGCAAGAGAAATGGGACGTCCCTGTGGCGGGGGTAGTCTCCAACGTCTTAGAGCTACGAGCAGTGTATTTAGCTCTGCTGAGTCTAAAAGAACATCTACGGCAGAAACAAGTGCTAGTGCGGCTAGACAACAGAGCAGCAGTTTCATATATTTAACGGCAGGGGTGAACACACAGCATCACATTATTAAAGGAAGTAGAGCCCATTATGTTATGGGCAGAAAGAAATTTGTTGGATTTAAAGGCAGTTTACCTTCTGGGCCGTTTGAATCAGCAGGCGGATCGCCTATCACGTTGTTTTCCAGACAGCAACGAGTGGGCAGTGCACCCATCAGAGTTCAGTTGGATCATGAGTCTGCAGAAGCCACCAGAAATAGATCTCTTTGCTTCTCCAATGAATGCGAAGCTGCAGAGATTTCCATCCCGTTTGCCTCATCCCCATGCAGAAGCAGTAGATGCCCTCTCGAGTCCGTGGCGATGCGAGACCGTATATGCGTTTTCCCCCAGACCCTTGTTTTTAATCAGATTATCGATGGAGCCAGTCAGAGTGATAGCTATTCTGCCGTACTGGCCGAAGAGGCCGTGGTTCCCTTGGGCAGTGAACCTCAGCGTATGCCCCGCCGTTCAAGATCCCAGTGTTCCCGCAGCTTCTCTCACAGGGGAAATTGGTGCACCCAGCTCCTCACAAACTGAATCTACATCTTTGGATCTTGAGCAGCAGAATTTCCAGTCATTAGGATTCTCAGTGGGGGTGATTTCTACTCTCCTAAAGGCTAGGAAACCTTCCACGAACTTTATCTATTCTAAAATATGGAATACATTTAAAACATTTGCAGAAAGTAAGCAGTGGGACCCCACCACTCCGTCCACCTCAGTAGTTTTGGAGTTTCTGCAGAATGGTTTAGATCTGCGGCTCAGTTTAACCAGTAGAGACCCGCGCTATAGCCAAATGACGGCTACAGCGCGGACCTCCTTTGCCGGTCCCGTGCACGAGCGGCCTGCGCGCCCCCTGTATACGAGACTCACCTGATCACGGATCCGAGCAAGGGGTCGATCCCGACCCCTTACCACGTGATCAGCTATCAGCCAATGACAGCAGTCCCGATCATGGCCAGCTTACCAGTACCCACCTGCCCCCTTCCAGTGCCACCTCTGTAATAAAAAAGGGGCCCCCCATCAGTGCCACCCAGCTGTGCCCATAGTGCCACCCAGCAGTGCCCACAGTGCCACACATCAGTGCCCACAGTGCCACACATCAGTGCCCACAATGCCACCCATGAGTGCCCACAATCTGCCTCAACAACGGTGCTGCACCCCAGTGCCACATATCCGTGCCCATCAGTGTCATCTACCAGTGCCCATCAGTGCCGCCCATCAGTGCCTAGCAGTGCCACCTATCAGTTCCACCTATCAGTGCCCATCAGTCCCATCAATCAGTGGTACCTATTAGTGCCACCCATCCGTGCCATCTTATCTGTGCCCATCTTTGCCCATCAGTGCCACCTTATCTGTGCCCATCAGTACTGCCTTATCTGTGCCTATCGGTGCCACTTTATCTGTGCCTACCGGTGCCACTTTATCTGTGCCTATTAGTGCCGCCTTAACTATGCCTATCAGTGCCCACCAGTGCAGCCTATCAGTGCCTACCAGTGCAGCCTATCAGTGCCCACCAGTGCCGCCTCATCCGTGCACTTCAATGAAGGAGAAAAATGACCTGTTTGCAAAATTTTATAACAAACTATTAAACATGATTTATTTTTTATTTTTTTTATTTTGCATCTTTTTTGTTTGTTTAGCAAAAAATAAAACTCCCAGCTGTAATTAAATACCACCAAAAGAAAGCTCTATTTGTGGTAAAAAAAATGATAAAAATTTCATTTGGGTACGGTGTTGTATGACCGCACAATTGTCATTCAAAGTGCATCAGCGCTGAAAGCTGAAAATTGGTCTGGGCAGGAGGGGGGTTTAAGTGCCCAGTAAGCAAGTGGTTAACCACTTGAGATCCGCGCTATAGTCAACTGACGGCTACAGCGCGGATCTCCTTTTCCGGGACTACGTCTATTGACGTCGTCCCGTGTACGAGCGGCCTGCGCGCGCCCTGAGGGGCGCGAGCGGCGCGCTCTGTGATCGGCGAGTCCATGAGACTCGCCTGATCACCGATCCGTGCAAGGGGTCGATCCCGACCCCTTATCACGTGATCAGCTGTCAGCCAATGACAGCTGATCAGGTGACATAATGGAGCCAGTAATCGGCTAGTATTCCTCCTCGCGCTGACAGCGCGAGGAGAAAAAAAAAAAGCCGATCACCGGCGGCCGTGATCGGTACATCAGTCCCAATCACGGCCAGCAATGCAAGCGCCCACCTGCCCCCTGCCAGTGCCCACCTGCCCCCTGCAGTGCCACCCTAATAAAAAGTAAGTGCCCCCCATCAGTGCCACCCAGCAGTGCCCACAGTGCCACCCAGCAGTGCCACCCACAGTGCCCACAATCTGCCACAAAGGTGCTGCACCCCAGTGCCGCCCATCAGTGCCCAGCAGTGCCGCCCATCAGTGCCCAGCAGTGCCGCCCATCAGTGCCCAGCAGTGCCACCTATCAGAGCCACCTATCAGTGCCACCTATCAGTGCCCATCAGTCCCATCTATCAGTGGTACCTATCAGTGCCCATCCGTGCCCCCATCCGTGCCACCCATCCGTGCCATCTTATCTGTGCCCATCTTTGCCCATCAGTGCCGCCTTATCTGTGCCCATCGGTGCCGCCTTATCTGTGCCTATTAGTGCCGCCTTAACTATGCCTATCAGTGCCCACCAGTGCAGCCTATCAGTGCCCACCAGTGCAGCCTATCAGTGCCCACAAGTGCCGCCTCATCAGTGCACTTCAATGAAGGAGAAAAATGACCTGTTTGCAAAATTTTATAACAAACTATTAAACATGATTTATTTTTTATTTTTTTTATTTTGCATCTTTTTTGTTTGTTTAGCAAAAAATAAAACTCCCAGCTGTAATTAACCGCTTCCCACCCGCCCTATGGCTGAATGACGGCCTTAGAGCGGGCGGCTTCCTTCGCCTGGCCGTCCCTGGACGGCCTGGTGTTTACTTCCGCAATGCGCGCCGCCGGGGGCGCGCATCGCGGAAGTATTGTATTTGCCGTGTCTCCCGGAGACAGGCAAATGCAGATCGCCGTGAACGGCCAATCAAAGCAGCCGTTCACAGCGCGATCGCAGCTGCCAATGGGAGATGATCTCATATGTAAACATATGAGATCATCTCCCATTGCCGTGTCTCTCCCTCCTCACACAGAGACAGCGTGTGAGGAGGGAGAGCGATCTAAGTGTCAGCCCCAGTGCAGCCCCAGTGCCAGTCTCAGCCCCAGTGCCAGTCTCAGCCCCAGTGCCAGTCTCAGCCCCAGTGCCTGTGTCAGCCCCAGTGCCTGTGTCAGCCCCAGTGCCATCTGTCAGCCCCAGTGCCATCTGTCAGACCAGTGCCATCTGTCAGCACAGTGCCATCTGCCAGTAGTGCCAGTGCCGCCAGTGCCACCTGCCAGCGCCTGCCGTCAGCCCCAGTGCAGTCAGCCCCAGTGCCGTCAGCCCGTGCCGCCAGCGCCAGTGCCGCCTGCCAGCCCCAGTGCCGCCCGTCAGCCCCAGTGCCGCCCGTCAGCCCCAGTGCCGTCCGTCAGCCCCAGTGCCGTCAGTGCCGTCAGCCCCAGTGCCGTCAGTGCCGTCAGCCCCAGTGCCGTCAGCCCCAGTGCCACCTGCCAGTGCCACCTGCCAGCACCAGTGCCACCTGCCAGTGCCACCTGCCAGTGCCATCCATCAGCCCCAGTGCCGTCAGCCCCAGTGCCGTCAGTGCCGCCAGTGCCAGTGCCACCTGCCAGCGCCAGTGCCAGCGCCAGTGCCACCTGCCAGCGCCAGTGCCATCCATCAGTGCCATCCGTCAGCCCCAGTGCCAGTGCCGCCAGTGCCACCTGCCAGTGCCACCACCAGTGCCGCCAGTGCCAGTGCCGCCAGTGCCACTTGCTAGTGCCACCTGCCAGTGCCACCTGCCAGCGCCAGTGCCATTCGTCAGCCCCAGTGCCGTCAGCCCCAGTGCCGCCAGCCCCAGTGCCAGCCCCAGTGCCAGTGCCACCTGCCAGTGCCACCTGCCAGTGCCACCTGCCAGCGCCAGTGCCACCTGCCAGTGCCACCTGCCAGCGCCAATGCCACCTGCCAGTGCCACCTGCCAGCGCCAGTGCCACCTGCCAGCACCAGTGCCATCCGTCAGCCCCAGTGCCATCCGTCAGCCCCAGTGCCGCCAGCCCCAGTGCCACCTGCCAGTGCCACCTGCCAGCGCCACCTGCCAGCGCCATCTGCCAGCCGCAGTGCCATCTGCCAGCCCCATTTGCCAGAGCAAATAGCCAGCACCATCTGCCAGTGCCAGCCCCAGTGCCAGCCCCAGCCCCATCTGCCAGCGACATCTGCCAACCCCATCTGCCAGCCCCATCTGCCAGCCCCATCTGTCAGCCCCATCTGCCAGCCCCATCTGTCAGCCCCATCTGTCAGCCCCATCTGCCAGCCCCATCTGCCTCCAGTGCCATCTGCCTCCAGTGCTATCTGCCTCCAGTGCCATCTGTCAGTGCCACGTGTCGTCAGTGCCACGTGGGGTCATTTCCATTGTCCTGGTGCTCCAGGGCCTTCAAAACTGTAATAGGTGGTTGAGAAATAAGATGTGTAATTTATGCTCCTAGAACGCCTGATGGTGCTATTTCAATATTGGGCCTCTGTATGTGGTCAGGCTGTGTAAAAGTCTCACACATTTGGTATCGTAATACTCAGAAGGAGTAGCAGAACGTATTTTGGGGTGTCATTTGTGGTATACACATGCTATGTGAGAGAAATAACCTATTACATTGAAAATTTTGTGAGAAAAAAAAAAAAAAAAATCTTCATTTTGCAAAGAATTGTGGGAAAAAGATGACAACATCAAAAACCTCACCATGCATCTTAGTAAATACCTTGGAATGTCTACTTTCAAAAAAGGGGTCATTTGGGGGGTATTTGTACTTTCCTGACTTGTTCGGGTCGCAAGAAATGAGATAGGCCACCAGTACATCAGGTGTGATCAATTTTGTGCGATTCGCACCACAGTTTGTAGACTCTCTAACTTTCACAAAGACCAAATAATATCCACTAATTTGGGTTATTTTTACCAAAGACATGTAGCAGTATAAATTGTGGCCAAAATTTATGAAAAAAAAATTATAATTTGCAAAATTTTATCACAGAAACAAAGAAATATGCGTTTTTTTTCAAAATTTTCGGTCTTTTTTCATTTATAGCGCAAAAAATAAAAACCCCAAAGGTGATCAAATACCACCAAAAGAAAGCTCTATTTGTTGGAAAAAAAGGACACAAAATTCATTTGGGTACAGTGTTGCATGACTGAGTAATTGTCATTCAAAGTGTGAGAGCACCAAAAGCTGAAAATTGGTCTGGTCAGGAAGGGTGTTTAAGTGCCCAGTAAGCAAGTGGTTAAATACCACCAAAAGAAAGCTCTATTTGTGGTAAAAAAAATTAATTTGGGTACGGTGTTGTATGACCACGCAATTGTCATTCAAAGTGCATCAGCACTGAAAGCTGAAAATTGGTCTGGGCAGGAGGGGGGGTTAAGTGCCCAGTAAGCAAGTGGTTAACCACTTGAGATCCGCGCTATAGTCAACTGACGGCTACAGCGCGGATCTCCTTTTCCGGGACTACGTCTATTGACGTCGTCCCGTGTACGAGCGGCCTGCGCGCGCCCTGAGGGGCGCGAGCGGCGCGCTCTGTGATCGGCGAGTCCATGAGACTCGCCTGATCACCGATCCGTGCAAGGGGTCGATCCCAACCCCTTATCACGTGATCAGCTGTCAGCCAATGACAGCTGATCAGGTGACATAACGGAGCCAGTAATCGGCTAGTATTCCTCCTCGCGCTGACAGCGCGAGGAGAAAAAAAAAAAGCCGATCACCGGCGGCCGTGATCGGGACATCAGTCCCGATCACGGCCAGCAATGCAAGCGCCCACCTGCCCCCTGCCAGTGCCCACCTGCCCCCTGCAGTGCCACCCTAATAAAAAGTAAGTGCCCCCAGTGCCCACAGTGCCACCCAGCAGTGCCCACAGTGCCACCCAGCAGTGCCACCCACAGTGCCACCCACAGTGCCCACAATCTGCCTCAAAGGTGCTGCACCCCAGTGCCGCCCATCAGTGCCCAGCAGTGCCGCCTATCAGTGCCCAGCAGTGCCACCTATCAGAGCCACCTATCAGTGCCACCTATCAGTGCCCATCAGTCCCATCTATCAGTGGTACCTATCAGTGCCCATCCGTGCCACCCATCCGTGCCACCCATCCGTGCCATCTTATCTGTGCCCATCAGTGCCGCCTTATCTGTACCCATCGGTGCCGCCTTATCTGTGCCTATTAGTGCCGCCTTAACTATGCCTATCAGTGCCCACCAGTGCAGCCTATCAGTGCCCACCAATGCAGCCTATCAGGGCCCACCAATGCAGCCCATCAGTGCCCACCAATGCAGCCTATCAGTGACGCCTAATCAGCGCACTTCAATGAAGGAGAAAAATGACCCGTTTGCAAAATTTTATAACAAACTATTAAAACATGATTTTTTTTTTGCATCTTTTTTTGTTTGTTTAGCAAAAAATAAAACTCCGAGCTGTAACTAAATACCACCAAAAGAAAGCTCTATTTGTGGGAAAAAAATGATAAAAATTTCATTTGGGTACAGTGTTGTATGCCCGCGCAATTGTCATTCAAAGTGCATCAGCGCTGAAAGCTGAAAATTGGTCTGGGACTGAGGGGGGTTTAAGTGCCCAGTAAGCAAGTGGTTAAAGTGGTGCTCAGGCCAAAATTACACTTTTTAAATAAAAATACCCCTATAATACACAAGCTTAATATATTCAGTAAAGTTGGTCTGTAAACTAAGGTCCGTTTTGTTAGGTTATTACAGCATTTTGAAAGTTTATAAACTAGCAGCAGACTGTGGCCATCTTAAGTGTGGGCATCTGAAGCCAGACAGTATTTCTTCCTGGATTTCAGCCTTGCAGATCTCGCACATGCTCAATGCTGCACAAGCAGTGTAATAAGTTTAAGGTCAGGTTTCCATGGCAACGGCAGTGTTAGAGGAAGTTGCCACCCATATCTATGCAAACCCCTCCTCCCTTCAGGAACCAGTAAATATACTGCATGTAAAAGGAATATTATTCAAGAAACACACACACACACTATATATATATTGTGTTCTGTACATATATACACACACATATCTACACTCAGCTGATACTTTTTTCTGTACAGCTTTTCATTTAAAAAGAAAAAAAAATTATTAAAAAAATAATAATCACAGCAACACAATTCATTTATGCATCTAGACGTATTGAAGACAACTTTATGAAGTTCAAACTGTGCATATTAATTTTGAAAAATTGTGCTTGTGTTTTGGTGTTAGGCCCCTTTCACACGGGATGGATCAGTAATGATCCGCCCCGTGATGATCCACTTGCTCAACGGGGATCGCTCTGTTATCCCCGCTGAGCCGGAGGATAACAGGACGGTCCCAGCACACTGTGCAGGGATGCCCTGTCAGCTCTCCGCTCTCCTCTATGGGGGATCGTCTGTCCGTGTTCATCCGATCCGCTCTGCAGACGGATAGAAAAATAGGATTTTCCTCCGTCTGCAGAATCGGACAATTGCGGAGGCGGACGATATCGGGTTTTTGCACATGTTCATCCGCCGACACCCGCTATCCCATAGGAATGCATGTATGTCTGTACTTCATTCGCAAACGGATGGATGAAATACGCACATAATGTCCGCATGTGTGAATGGGGCCTTAGATGGGATGGTGGGAGTATTTAAAAAAACTGTTTATTTACAACTATTTGCACAAACAACTTTCTCTATGTTACATAGATAATCGGGTTAAAAATAAGAAAATATTGCCCCAGCACATTGCATCACAATGCCCCCAGCACATCGAATCGCATCTCCCCCAACACTTCTCATCGCATCACCCAAAGCACATTGCATCACCCCCGACACATCAAATCACATCAGAACATCGAATCTCGTCGCCCCAACAGATCGCATCAAATCGCATCAACCAAGCACATCGCATTGAATCGCCCCAGCACATTGAATCGCATCTCTCACAGAACATCAAATCGCAACACCCAAGCACATCGCATCGCATCTCCCCCAGAACATCGAATCGCATCACCCCAGCACATTGCATCACCCCAACACTTCGAATTGCATCAGCACATCGAATCGCATCGCCCCAGCACATCTCATCGCCCCTGCAAATCGAATCGCATCACCCCCATCACATTGCATCTCCCCAGCACATTGCATCACCCCCAGCGCATCGAAATGCCCAAAGCCCATTGCATCACCTACAACACATAGAATCGCATCAGCATATCGAATCGCTTCGCCCCACCATATCGCATCAAAATGCATTGCCCAAGCACATCGCATCGCCTCAGCACATCGAATCGCATCTCCCCAGAACATCGAATCACATCTCCCCCAGCACATCGAATCGCCCCCAGCACATCGCATCGCCCAAAGCACATTGCATCACCCCAACACATCAAATCGCATCAGAACATCGAATCGCGCCACCCCCAGCACATCGCATCGAATCACATCACCCAAGCACATCGCATTGAATCGCCCCAGCACATCGAATCGCATCTCCCCCAGAACATCGAATCACATCACCCCAGCACATTGCATCCCCCAACACTTTGAATTGCATCATCACATCGAATCGCATCACCTCAACACATCGCATCGCCCCAGCAAATCGAATCGCATCTCCCCCAGCACATTGCATCTCCCAGCACATCGAATCACCCCAGCACATCGAATCGCCCAAAGCACATTGCATCACCCCAAAACATCAGCACATCGAATCGCTTTGCCCCACCACATAGCATCAAAACGCATTGCCCAAGCACATCGCATCGCCCCAGCACATCAAATCGCATAACCCCCAGCACATTGCATCACCCCAGCACATCGAATCGCATCACCCATCACATCGAATCGCATCACCCAAGCACATCGCATTGAATCGCCCCAGCACATCGAATCGCATCTCTCCCAGAACATCGAATTGCATCACCCCAGCACATTGCATCACCCCCAACACTTCGAATTGCATCAGCACATTGAATAGCATAGCCCCAGCACATCTCATCGCCCCCAGCACATCACATCTCCCCAGCAAATCGAATAGCATCTCCCCCAGCACATTGCATCTCCCCCAGCACATCGAATCGCCCCAGCGTATCAAGTCGCCCAAAGCATATTGCATCACCCCCAACACATTGAATCACATCAGCACATCGAATCGCTTTGCCCCACCACACCGCATCGAAACGCATCACCCAAGCACATCGCATCGCCCCAGCACATCGAATCGCATCTCCCCAGAACATCGAATCGCATAACCCCCAGCACATTGCATCACCCCAGCACATCGAATCGCCCCAGCACATCACATTGGCCCCAGCACATCGAATCGCATCTCCCCAGCACATCGCATCGCCCAAAGAACATTGCATCACCCCCAAAACATCGAATCGCATCAGCACATCGAATCCCATCTCCCAATCGCATCGCATCTCCCCAGAACATCGACTCTCCCCAAAGCACATTAAATCACCCCCAGCACAACGCATTGCCCAAAGCACATTGCATCGCCCAAAGCACATTGCATCACCCCCAACACATCGAATCGTATCAGCACATCGAATCGCTTCACCCCAACACCTCGAATCCCTTCGCCCAATCGCATCACATCTCCCCAGAACATAGAATCGCCCCCAGCACATCACATCGAATCGCATCACCCCAGCACATCGCATCGCCCCCCAGCACATGGCATCACATCGAATTGCATCTCCCCCAGCATATCGAATCGCATCTCCCCCAGCATATCGAATCGCATCTCCCCCAGCACATCGAATCACATCTCCCCAGCACATCGAATCACCCCCAGCGCATCGCATCTCCCAAAGTACATTGCATCACCCGCAACACATCGAATCACATCGCCCCAGCACATTGCATCACTTTGCTCCCAGGACATAGAATCGCATCTCCCCATCGCAACTCCCAAAGCACATCGCATCTCCCAAAGCACATTGCATCACCCCAGCATATCGAATCGCATCAGCACATCGAATGGCATCGGCACATCGAATCGCTTCCGGGAGGCGATGATGTATTACCAGTCCCCATGATGTGACAGTCCAGTCACGTCCAATACGAACGCAACTACCTATCATCCGATAGTAAGGTAAAATGTTGAACATAATCTCTTTTAACACTTACGGCTTAAATCACCCTGTGGAAAGAACTGCTCTATGGAAGGAAGCTCTGAAACTGCAGGCTGATATTTTATGCATCCAGGAGTCTCATCTGCTACCATCTGATCAGTTTCGATTAAAACATCCCAGATATCCCCAAATCTTTTTTGCTTCTGCTGCACAAAAAACCAGAGGAGTTGCCATCGCCATTAGAGATACTGTTTCTTTTAAAGAACTGGAGACAATCCCGGATAAGGAAGGGAGGTATTTGATCTTAATAGGAGATATAAATAACAAAACCTACACGATCGTTTGTCTCTATGCTCCAAACTCCCACCAGATGCGTTTCCTAAAATGGCTATTAAAGAGCATATCCACTGTTAAGAAAGGGGCCTTGGTGGTTTTTGGAGATTTCAATCTTACCGCAGACTATGCAATCGACACTACCACTAAGTCCAGACGCCCTTTGTCTTCCCTACAAACGCTCTTTCATTCGGAAGAGCTCTACGACGCCTGGAGGTGTCAGCACCCAGGAGAAAGGGACTTTTCTTTCCACATAATGCCAGACATAATTCCTACTCTCGTATTGACATGATTTTAGTAGATAGAGTTGTGTTGCAACAGCTGTCCTCCTCCACCATCCACGACATCTCATGGTCTGACCATGCTACAGTGTCAGTCGCGGTGGCGGAGGGGGAACGCTTATTTGGGAGATTTTGTGTAGAGGGCCAATTCTAATCTGCTCAGTGTACCCGAACATGCGACCTTCATATCAAACAAATTAAAGGAATATTTTGAAATTAATTCATCCTCAGTCTCTGACCCGTCAGTTCTGTGGTGTGCCCATAAGGCATACATAAGGGGCATAATGATACAACTAAATTCGAGAATTAATAAACAAAAAAATAAACAACTAGATCTCCTATTACAAGAGATTAAATCACTTGAAATCCAGAATAAGGTCGCACCCATGGTTTCTCTGGCAGATAAATTGACCAAACTCCGTTGTGATCTTAGACGTATGCTTTTAGAACGCTATGATAAATATATCGCAGCTATTAAGGTTTACTCATTATGCTCTGGGCAATAGAGCAAGTAAATTACTGGCCTATATTTTAAAAGAACACAGAGCCCGTACCAGAATCCCTTATATTAAATGCTCTGTGGGCAACGGCAGGATCATTGATCCTAAGGGTATTGCTGATGCCTTCGCTAATTATTATTCTACCCTGTACAACCTCCAGCAGGATGGAAACACCTATCAACCCTCAGAATCAGACATATAAGGTTTTTTGGAGGAGATAGCTCTCCCGGCCCTTTCCCGGGAACAACTACAATCTTTAAATGCACCAATCTCACCACTAGAAATACAGAAAGCAATCCACTCTCAACCGATTGGCAAATCCCCAGGCCCAGATGGGCTACCCAATGATTATTACAAAACATTTGCCTCCACTCTAGTGTCTCCTCTAAAAGATACATTTACTCATGCAATACAGACATTTTCGTTCCCCCCCTGAAATGCTTAAAGCATACATTGTCACTATACCCAAACCGGGGAAAAGCCCTGATGAACCCACCAATTTCCGTCCAATTTCTCTTTTAAATACAGATGTTAAATTATACGCTAAAATAATTGCCCAGAGACTAGCCCAGCTTATTCCTCTTTTGATTAATCCTGACCAATCGGGTTTCACACCTGGTAGGCAGCCATCGGACGCAACTCGCAGGGTGGTGGATATCCTCCACTGTAAAAATTCCTGTCGGACGCCTTCTCTGCTCCTATCTTTGGATGTGGAGAAGGCGTTTGACAGGATACACTGGGAATACATGGTCCATACCCTTAAAAAGTTTGGCCTTGGGGGACCTAT
This sequence comes from Lithobates pipiens, assembly GCF_037356315.1. Classification (NCBI taxonomy): domain Eukaryota; kingdom Metazoa; phylum Chordata; class Amphibia; order Anura; family Ranidae; genus Lithobates; species Lithobates pipiens. Next base: position 80,077,433 of record NW_027507789.1, on the reverse strand, counting down.
ATTGTCAGCCATATTAGCCTTATACTCCTCACCTTCCGCACAAGTATACACATCCAATACACTATCGCGATCCTTTACAATCTCCAACGGGACTAGACAGGGGTGCCCCCTCTCCCCTTTTATTTCCAACCTTCTTATGGAGCCCCTAGCGGAAAAAATTAGATCCCACCCAAATATCACAGGTTTCTCTTTCCCCAATCATACTCATAAAATAAACGTATTTGCCGACGATGTTATTTTATTCCTAACCTCCCCGTCACATTCCTTAATCAATGCCCACACAGTCCTTAACGAATTTCGTAAAATCTCCTATTATAAAGTTAATTTCACCAAATCACTAATTCTCCCTATACATGTCCCACCTGCTCTTCAAAATCGACTACAACTCCAATTCCCCTACTCATGGACTGCAGAACAAATAACTTATCTTGGCCTCCAAATTACCAAAGACCCCTCTAAATTAGCAGATACTAACTATCATGCCCTTATAAAGAAATTAACCTTACAAACCGCTCGACTTGCCAAATCCGAATTAACATGGTCTGGACGCCTAGCGTCTTTTAAGATGTTACTTCTTCCCCAAATCTTATACATCTTCCGCACCCTCCCAATACCCCTCAAGACCACCCATTTAAAAGCACTAGATTCCATACTGACAAAATATATCTAACTAAAAAAAAACTGAGATGTACCACAGTCATATTAGCTAAACAAAGAGGGGCAGGGGGTATGGGGTTCCCAGTCCTGCTGGACTACTACCGTGCATCTCTGCTCACTCAACTTAGAACATGGTTCCTATGTGGAGCGGACATTCCGTGGTGCAAACTAGAACAGACCCTAAGCCCCACCAGAGATCTTTCTCACCTTCTTTTACTTGATAGTTGGAGCCATGTTCCTTTACAAAACTTACCCATGACCCTCCGGGCCTCATGAAAAGCTTGGAGGGATCTATGTGGTGCCTTAACCCCGTCGGATAAACAAATAGAAATACCAATACCCCTGGTTACAATTGAAGGTGCTATTCCAAACATTAGACTTATTAATTGGACGTCCAGGGGGATTACCCAGTTAAGTGATATGTTCCATAACGACTTCCTAAAAACATTCCCACAGCGGCAAGAACAATACGGTCTTCCAAGTAGTGAACGTTACACATATGATCAGATCTCCCATCTCTTAAAACCGTTAGGGGTTCATCATTTATATATTCAAGAAGCTGCTTGGAAATTTTTCACAGTCTCTGCTGCTACCCCAAAAGGGATCTCCATTTTTTACACGCTTTTTCAACGCAAAACCACCTTTATTAAATCAGTACCATTTCAGAAATGGGAGACAGAAATGCAGACCACATTCACATCTCAACAATGGCAAAAAGCCCTAAACACTGTGTATAAATCATCAAAGTGTGTGAATCACTGGGAATTGACTCACAAAATCACGTTGAGATGGTACTTGACTCCACACCGTCTTCATACGTTTTTTCCAGGTCATTCCTCTTTATGCTGGAGGGGATGTGGAGAGGTGAGTAACGTTATGCACATCATGTGGACCTGTAAACATATAACTAGTTTTTGGAATGCTGTGTTTCGATTAATTTCCTCTATTACCGGGTTGATTACATATCCAAAGAACAGCTTGGCTCTATTTAATCTGGGAATTGAGGTATTTCCGCCAGATTTTCGCACGGTGGTTACACATATACTGATTGCGGCTAGATTACTTATTACTAGGAAGTGGAAAAGTGATGTTCCCAAAAACATTTCGGACATATATCCTATCATACAAACACACTACAAATGGGGAAGCCTTATGGGCTGTAAAATCAGGTTCCAAGAGACAGATTGATGGTAGGTGGAAATGCTGGCTGGAAAAATTTCCACAGTAGTCGTGAGATTATACTAGTAAATACTGAAGTTTGCCCAAAAGGGTGAGTCCATTACTTTCAAGAGATAAGGCAGGAAGTTATTTATGCTGTACCATAGCGGATATATACCTATAGGTCCATACTGGAGGTCCAAATTGGTAATATAATACTCTTCAGATTATATTTTGTTAGAGGATTTATTGCCAGACCACTTAAATCCTGGTCTTGGTTTTTCTCAGTTCTCTTTTTCTTTTTTTTTTCTATGGTCTTCTTTTTCTTTCACCTTTTCTATATATCTGCTTTCCTAACTTAGAGGCGTATATATCCTTTTACGTGTAAAGGAAAGTCTGCAACTGTTAAGTACTACATTAATCACCTGTAAAAAATTTTAATCAATGCTGTTGACTATTGATCCAAATGTTCCATGTGTGATATATGTATACTGGCTCAAGATTTACTGCTGATTATTGATACTATCATGACATTATGGAATTTTATACACCTATAACGACCTCTTGTAACAAATATGTATGGAAATTTATACTTCTGTTATGTTCTGAAAATATTTCTAATAAAAACTAAACTGAAAAAAAAAAGAGGGTTGAAGGTGCCCAAAGAGATTGCCTATGGCCACATCACCCTGAAAGCGCACCATGTCATCTGATCTCGGAGACTAAGCAGTGGCGGTCCTGGTTAGTACTTGGATGGGAGACCGCCTGGGAATACCAGGTGCTCTAGGAATTATTTTTTTTTTGCCGTTGACTTGTTTTTACTTTGTTTTCCATGGTGGCAGTCTTGGCGTTTGTCAAGAGGGTTGAGGGTGCCCAAAGAGATTGTCTATGGACTCATCACCCTGAAAGCGTCTGATCTCAGAGGCTAAGCAGATTCAGGACTTGTTAGTACCTGGATGGCAGACCGCCTGGGAATACCAGGTGCCATAGACTTCTTTTTTTTTTTGGCATTGGTTTGTTTTTTTCCCTTGTTTACCAAGGTGACCATCTTGACGTTTTTCAAGAGAGTTCAGGGTGCCCAAAGCTATTGCCTAAGGCCACATCTCCCTTAAAGCAACCGATCTTATCTGATCTCAGAGGCTTAGCAGGGTCAGGCCTGGTTAGAACCTGGGTGGGAGACCCCCAGGAATACCATGTGCAGTAGGTTTCTTTTTTTTTTTGGCGTTGACTTGTTTTTTTCCTTTGTTTCCCAAGGTGACCATCTTGGCGTTTGTCAAGAGGGTTGAGGGTGCAGAAAGAGATTTCTTACAGCCACATCACCCTGAAAGTGCTCGATCTTGTCTGATCTCGGAGGCTGAGCAGCGTCTGAAATGGTTAGTAACAAACGGGAGACCTCCTGGGAATACCCAGTGCCACGGGCTTCTTTTTGTTTTTTGTTTTTTTTTTGGCGTTGACTTGGCGTTGAGGTGACCATCTTGGCGCTTGTCAAGAGGGTTGAGGGTGCCCAAAGAGATTGCCTATGGCCACGACACCCTGAAATCAACCGATCTTGTTTGATCTCAGAGGCTAAGCAGGGTCGGGCCTGGTTAGATCTGGATGGGAGACCCCCAGGAATACCATGTGCCGTAGGTTTGGCATCAACTTGTTTTTTTCCCTGGTTTCCCAAGGTGACCACTGTAGCGTTTGTCAAGAGGGCTGAGGCTGCCCAAAAAGATTGCCTATGGGCACATGACCCTGAAAGCACCTGATCTCAAAGGCTAAGCAGGGTTGGGCCTGGTTAGTAGCTGGATGGGAGACTGCCTGGGAATACCCATTGCCACATGCTTCTTTTTTTTTTTCTTTTTTTTGGCGTTGACTTGTTATTTCCCTTGTTTCCCAAGGTGACCATCTTGGCATTTTGTCAAGAGGGTTGAGCATGCGCAAAGTGGTTGCCTAAGGCCACATCACCCTGAAAGCGACAAATCTCGTCTTATCTCGGAGGCTAAGCAGCATCGGGCCTGATTTATACCTAGTTGGGAGACCGCCTGGGAATACCAGGTGCCGTAAATATTATTATTATTTTTTTTTGGTGTTGACTTGTTTTTTTCTCTTGTTTCCCAAGGTGACAATCTTGGTGTTTGTCAAGAGGGTTGAGGGTGCCCAAAGCAATTGCCTATGGGCACATCACCCTGAAAACACCCCATCTCATCCGATCTCGGAGGTTATGCAGGGTCGAGCCTGGTTAGTACCTGGATGGGAGACCGCCTGGGAATACCAGGTGCCGTAGGTTTATTTTTTTATTTTTTTGGTGTTGACTTGTTTTTTTCCCTTGTTTCCCAAGGTGACAATCTTGGCATTTGTCAAGAGGGTTGAGGGTGCCCAAAGAGATTGTCTACGGGCACATCACCCTAAAAGCGCCCCATCTCACCGCATATCTGAGGAGAAGTAGGGGCGGGCCGGGTTAGTACGCAGATGGGAGAGCGCCTGGGAATACTAGGTGATGTAGGTTTCTTTTCTTTTTTCTCTTTTTACCCATGGATACCATCTTGGCATTTGTCAAGAGGGTTGAAGTTGCACAAAGATTGCCTACGGCCACATCACCCTGAAAGCGCACCATCTCATCTGATCTCGGAGACTAAGCAGTGGTGGGCCTGGTTAGTACTTGGATGGGAGACCGCCTGGGAATATCAGGTGCTATAGGCTTCTTTTTTTTTTCTTTTTCTTTTTGGCATTGACTTGTTTTTTTCCCTTGTTTCTCAAGGTGACCAGCTTGGCGTTTGTCAAAAAGGGTTGAGGATACCCAAAGAGATTGCATACAGCCATATCACTGTGAAAGCGCCCAATCTCATCTGATCTCGGAGGCTAAGCATGGTCGAGCCTAGTGACCATCTTTGCGTTTGTCAAGAGGGATGAGGTTGCCTATAGAGATTGCCCATGGGTAGGGTCGGGCCTGGTAAGTACCTGGATGGGAGATCACCTAGGAATACAAGGTGCTGTAGGCTTCCTTTTTTTTTCATTTGGGCGTTGACTTGTTTTTTCCCTTGTTTCCCCAAAGTGCATTTTGGCATTTGTCAAGGGGGTTGACGGTGCCCAAAAAGATTGGCTACGGCCACATCACCTTGAAAGCGCCCCATCTTGTCTCACCTCAGAGGCTAAGCAGGGGCTGAGCCTGGTTAATACCTGGATGGCAGACCGCCTGGGAATACCAGGTGCCGTAGGCTTATTTTTTTTTGCGTTTACTTGTTTTTTTCCCTTGTTTCCCAAGGTGACTATATTGGCGTTTGTCAAGATGGTTGAGGGTGTCTGAAGAAATTGACTATGGCCACATCACCCTCAAAGTGACTAATCTCGGAGGCTAAGCATGGTCAGGCCTGGTTAGTACCCGGATGAGAGACTGCCTGGGAATACCAGGTGCCATAGGCTTCTCTTTTTTTTCTTTTTTTGGCTTTTTTTTCAAGAGGGTTCAGGGTGCCCAATGCCCATGGCCACATCTCCCTGAAAGCAACTAATCTCATCTGATCTCGGATGCTTAGCAGGGTTGGGCCTGGTTAGAACCTGGATGGGAGACCCCCTAGGAATACCAAGTGCTGTAGGTTTCTTTTTTTTTGTTGTTGACTTGTTTTTTTCCCTTGTTTCCTAAGGTGACCATCTTGGCGTTTGTCAAGAGGGTTGAGGGTGCCGAAAGACATTGCCTATGCTTATTCAGTCGACCTCTAGGGAGCAGTGACATTAGTAGCGTGACATACAGCAATGACACCTGCACCGTGATAGAGTGATCTGACAACAGCACCGTGATAGAGAGCACTGACATCAGCAGCGTGACATACAGCAATGACACCTGCACCGTGATATACAGCACTGACAGCAGCACCGTGATAGGGAACATGACCCTGAAAGCGCCTGATCTCGGAGGCTTAGCAGGGTCGGGCTTGGCTAGAACCTGGATGGGGAGACCCCCTGGGATTATCAAGTGCCGTAGGTTTCTTTTTTTTTTTCTTTGGCGACGATTAGTTTTTTTCACTTGTTTCCCAAGGTGACCATCTTGGAGTTTCTCAAGAGGGTTGAGGGTGCCGAAAGAGATTTAATACGGCCACATCACCCTGAAAGTGCCTGATCTTGTCTGATCTCGGAGGCTGAGCAGCGTCTGCCCTGGTTAGTAGACATGGACGCCGTCGATAAATTCATTTCGTTCTGTTCCGTTTTGATTCGTAATAAAATGAATTCGTACTTCGTATTTCGTGCCCGAAATTCCGTTCTGTTTCGTACGAAATACGAATTGTCGTTAACGTGTACGAAAGTTCTTTACAATAAATTTAAAGGAAAAAACATTGCTCATTATGCTTATTATGACTTGCAGAAGACTTCTGTGATAGAAGTCAATGTAAGTTGCCTGAAGACATCAGTGAAGGACGTTCATCCTCTCTGGGCAGGCTGCCAAGAAAAGAACAAAATGATACAATGTTTCTTCTTCAATGGGCTGAACTCCATGTGTAGAAGTTCTCAGTTTAACCATTTAAAGACTAAATCTTTTCTGACACTTGTTGCTTACAAGTAAAAATCCAGTAGGTCTTTCAAACGCAAGTTAGCCCTTTTTTTTTCAGTCGACCTCTAGGGAGCAGTGACATTAGTAGCGTGACATACAGCAATGACACCTGCACCGTGATAGAGTGATCTGACAACAGCACCGTGATAGAGAGCACTGACATCAGCAGCGTGACATACAGCAATGACACCTGCACCGTGATATACAGCACTGACAGCAGCACCGTGATAGAGAGCACTGACAGCAGCGTGACATACAGCAATGACACCTGCACCGTGATAAAGGGCTAATTTGCATTTGAAAGACCTCTGCGCAAATACCACGTCACAAAATATTGCAACAACCGCTATTTTATTACCTAGGGTCTCTGCTAAAAAAAATATATAATTTTTGGGGCTTCTGAGTGATTTTCTAGCAGAAAATACTGGATTTTTACTTGTAAGCAACAAGTGTCAGAAAAGATTTAGTCTTTAAATGGTTAAACTGAAAACTTCTACACAGGAGTTCAGCCCATTGAAGAAGAAACATTGTATCATTTTGTTCTTTTCTTGGCAGCCTGCCCAGAGAGGTTGAAAGTCCTTCACTGATGTCTTCAGGCAATTTACATTGACTTCTATCACAGAAGTCTTCTGCAAGTCATAATAAGCATAATGATTGAGATCCGGAATTCGTAAACAAAAGTTCGTATTCCGTACAGAATTCGGACGAATGGCAATTTGTATTTCGGATCCTCCCGAACGTACAAATTTTGAGAAATTCGTACGAATTTGCGATTCGTACGAAACGAAGCGCACATGTCTACTAGTTAGTAACAAATGTGAGACATCCTGGCAATAACCAGTCCCATTTGCTTCTTTTTTTTGGGCGTTGACTTGTTTTTTCCCCTACTTTCCCTAGGTGACCATCTTGGTGCTTGTCAAGAGGGTTGAGAGTGCCCAAAGGTATTGCTTATGGCCACGACACCCTGAAAGCAACCAATCTCGTTTAATCTCAGAGGCTAAGCAGGGTCGGGCCTGGTTAGTACCTGAGTGGGAGACCGCCTGGGAATACAAGGTGCCGTAATTTTTTATTTTTTTGCCGTTGACTTGTTTTTTTCCCTTGTTTCTCAAGGTGACCATCTTGGCGCTTGTCAAAGAGGGTTGGGGATACCCAAAGAGATTGCCTACGGCCATATCACCGTGAAAGCGCCCGATCTCGTCTGATCTCGAAGGCTAAGCAGGGTCGGGCCTAGTGACCATCTTTGCATTTGTCAAGAGGGATGAGGGTGCCCAAAGAGATTGCCTATGGGCTGGGTAGGGCCTGGTTAGTACCTGGATGGGAGACCGTCTGGGAATACCAGGTGCTGTAGGCTTTTTTTTTTTTTTGGAGTTGACCTGTTTTTTATTTCTGGTTTCCCAAGATGACCTTCTTGGCATTTCTCAAGAGGGTTTTGGGTGCCAGAAGAGATTGCCTCTGGCCATTCCACTCTGAAAGCACCCAAGCTCATCTGGCCTTGAAGGCTAAGCAGAGATGGGCCTGTTTAGTACCTAGATGGGAGACCGCCTTTTTTTGTGGTTCCCCAAGGTGACCATCTTGGCATTTCTCAAGAGGGTATTCCCAGGCGGTCTCCCATCTAGGTACTAATCAGGCCCGTCCCTGCTTAGTATCAGATGCTTTCAGGGTGATGTTGCCATAGGCACTCACTTTTGGCACCCTCAACCCTCTTGACAAACACCAAGATGGTCACCTTGGGAAACAAGGGAAAAAAAGAAGTCAACTATGCCATATTAGCACCTAAAGAAATGAGATAGGCAGTCATAAACTAAAAGATGCGTAAATTCCAGAAAATGTACCATCGTTTTCAGATGCTATAACATTTGCGCAAACCAATAAATATACGCTTATTAACATTACCAAAGACATGTGGCTGAATAAATTTTGACCTAAAAGTATGAATAACATTGAGTTTATTGGATTTTTCTTATAACAAAAAGCAGAAAATATAAATTTCTTTCAATATTTTAGATTTTTCCGTTTATATCGCAAAAAAAAATTAAAAATTGCAGAGGCAATCAAATACCTTCAAAATAAAGCTCTATTTGTGGGAAAAAAGGATGACCTACGTGACCCACACTGACCTACCCGACACACGCTGACCTACCCGACATACATACACTGACCTACCTGACATACATACACTGACCTACGTGACCCACACTGACCTACCCGACATACATACACTGACCTACGTGACCCACACTGACCTACCCGACATACATACACTGACCTACCTGACCCACACTGACGTACACGACACACTCTGACCTACCTGACATACATATACTGACCTACACGACACACACTGACATACACTGACCTACCTGACACACACTGACCTGGTACCTGACATACAAACTTGATTGACCTACCTGACCTGGAGGAGATAGACTTCATTTGTTCAGGTACTACAGCAGCAGCTCATCCGTGGTGCTGGTGTGCAAGGCAGCCAGAGGAGAGCCGCCCACCCAAGTGGGTATTGATGTGGTGCGGCCGCCGCATTGTCATTTCTGCCGCCTTCTTCCTGCTCCAGGACAGCGAGCTGGGAGAGGACTAAGATTGGAGGAGTGTAGGCTAAGGGAGCCGCTGCGAATGCTGCTCAGGGTGGCGACGTCATCCCTTTCTCTCCCTCCTGGGCTCTACACTCCACGCTACCATAACAGCTGCGGGACAATCCAGACCAGAAGTCGTAGGCCAGGCCCCATGAGCACTAGCGCGGAGGAGGAGGAAGTGCAATCCTCCTCTGCTTTGAATGTTGGGCAGTGTGGGCACAGTGGGCAGTGATGTTAATGGTTGCTAGCCGCCAGGCGGCTATAGCAATCAGTGACCAAGAGTAAAGTCGGGTGGAAGCGGGGCAGAGCTAAAGCTGGAGCTGGAGCCAACCATGGCTCAGTCTGCCCCTGTTCCCTGCATTCTGGACCGAGACTCAAGACTCTGGGCTATTGGTCCCAGACTACGGCCACCCCCTAAAGACGCCTCTGTTTGTCCCCAAAGTAGGGACGTACATCAGAGTGCAATGGTCGGCAAGTGGTTAAAGCGACGCAGTGCCGAATCGCAAAAAGTGCTCTGGTCTTTGGCCAGCCAAATGGTCCGGAGCTGAAGTGATTAAATGCCCAAAATGGTCCTTGGTGACTAAAAAAGGCACACTCCTGACCTTTGAATGCCAAAAAGGTTCTCGGTGACCAGGGGCGGACTGACAACTAATGGGGCCCCCAGGCAATAGAAGCTCATGGGGCCCCCTTGGGCGCCACACCTGCACAGGGAGACACGGGGGGAGCACACAGGGGGAAACTGGAGGAAGAATGCACACGCTCACACAGGGACACACACACACACAGGGGGACACACTTGCACACACACACAGGGGGAACCACTTACACACACACGGGGACACACTGACGCACACAGGGGGACACACACACAGGGGAAGACACACACACACACACAGGGGGAGACACACACAGGGGGACACACTCGCACACAGGGGGAGAGACACAGGGCTAGAAACACACACACACACACAGGGGAAGAAACCTACACACACACACAGGGGGAGACACACACACACACACAGGGGGACACACACACACACCACACACTCACACGTGGGGCACGCACACTCACACGGGGGGGGACACACAATCACATGGTGGGACACACACACTCAGACGGGGACACACACACACTCACACAGAGACACACACATTTATACAGGGGGAAACTCACACACACAGGGGGGAAGACTCTCTCACACACACACACACACACAGGGGGAGACACACAAGGGGAGGCACACACACACACAGGGGGACACATTCTCTCAAACAGGGGGACACACACACGGGGACACACACACACACCACACACAGGGGGACACACACACACTCACACCACACACACACACACACACACAGAGGTGGGATACACTCTCACACACACACAGGGGAATACACTCTCACACACACACACACACAGGGGGACACGCACACTCACACAGGGGGAGACACACACAGGTGGACAGGGACACACACACAGGGGGACATTCACACACACACACGGGGACACAAACACAGGGGGACACTCACACACATGGGGACACAAACACAGGGGGACACACACACACGGGGGACACACACACACGGGGGACACTGTGGGTTGGGGGGATCCGGGGCCCCATGCATTCTGTACCGCCGCCTCCCATCACTTGTGGCAGGCCCAGGCTTCACTTACCGAATGCCGATAATAACGGCGCAGCTCCCCGCCGGCCCCTCCACTCTTCTGCTGTGCCCGTATCACATGCCGCGATCATGCCAATTACAATACTGCTAACGGCGCACTGCTCCCCGCTGGCCCCTCCTCCCCTCCCGTCCGTCCCAGGTGCTTGTACGGTATGCGTTGTGACATCACCTGGGACGGACGGGAGGGAAGGAGGGGGGCGGCGGGGAGCAGCGCACCGTTAGAAGTACCGTTAGCAGTACTGTAATCGGCATGATCACGGCATGTGATACGGCACAGCCACTTCAAGTGGCCTCTCATGTGGCCGAGACCGGGCCGGGCCCCTAATGACCTCGGGCGGCACCCGAGTGACCGACTGGTCAGTCCGCCCCTGTCGGTGACCAAAAACAGCTGGGTGTGCTGTTTTTTTTCACTGGGGCCCATTTTTGGCCTCCAAGGATAATATTTAGCCTAGAAGGGCCAGGCTTTTTTTGGTCACTGAGGACCATTTTTGGTATTCAATGTTTGGTTGTTTGTATTGCACAGTGACCTTTCTGTAACCTCTAGCCTCCCTCTGCTGTGATTTATTACAATGCACAGTAGGTAAAAGTACCTTTGCCGGGTTAGCCCCCCCCATATCAATATTTTTAAAAAATCGTATTCAGTTTGTTAGATCTTTTTTAGATCAGGTTAGATCAACTGTTGTTTGCGTTAGATCTCACACAGAAGAAGCAATATTAACAGTTATTTGCAGGGGGGCTAACCCGTCATCAGCCCGCCTTATCAAATTTTCTGGCCAAAAATCATTCAGGCTGATAAATATTTGTTAGATCCGCTAAGATCAAGTGGTTTTAATGTTAGATCTCACATAATTAGAGACTTATTAAGAGATTAATGAGGGGGGCTGCCCCCTCCCCTTATCTCCTTTCCCATCAAAATAGAGATATTATGGACGGGTTAGCCCCCCACATGCAATTTTGGCCAGAAAAAAAATATTTGTTAGATCCGGTAAGATCAAGTGGTTTTGACGTTGGATCTCACATAATTAGAAACTTATTAAGTGAATAATGAGGGGGTTGCCCCCCTTATTTAATTTTCTGGCCAAAAACCATTCTGGCTAATATTATTTGAAGAAAAGGGGAAATTGAAAAAAGGGGGACTGGAGGGTAACCAACCCCCGGGACTTTTACAACGGCACCAAATATATTCAATCCATAAATAAAATCATTGAAGTTTTTATTTTAGTGTACAAAAAGCATTTATCAAACAATTACATCCATTTACATATAAAATAAAAGATGCGGGTATACAAAAGTTGGTATATAAGCCTACAAGGCTCCATAAGTTACCACATTTATATACGATTTAAACTGCATTGTTTCTTTCCTACATGTTTCGCTCTTCGGAGCTTCCTCAGGACAATTGCAGAATACAGCAATCAGTAGAAAACTGAAATTATACAAACAGATCATTTGTTTAGAGATACAAATACATAGATAGTTCTGTACACACACAACCCCGAGGGGTACAAGAGGTGTTTTGCCCACATAGGCTGACACATCTACATTGAGTAGATCTGGTGGTAGGATTCATTCATGTCCAGCATATTGGTTGGAGAGGAATGAAGCCCCCACCCTTAGAGTATTAAAACACAGAGCATAGTTTGCATATCAATATTCAGTAACCTATTAGTTCTCCAAAAGGGAACAACCAGACCATACCATATGGATGGTGTCCCAAGATTGAATACATAAGGTATAAAATATAGTTCTCCTCTATGGAGATTGCAGATAGGGTCAAAATAAAGATAAGAATGAAAATAAAATAAAATGTGTGAAGAATACAAATACAATGAAAAAGGTGAAAAATAAAAGTAAAAAATATTGTAATGAAAATAAAAAAATATATAACAAATGAGAACAAGAAAAGCATCTTACCCAATATGTGTGGTAAATTAATACAAATTGTCTATCGTAGTTTTCAAATGTTCTATGCATCTATTAGTACTTAAGCGAGGACAAACTTTTTTGTCATCAAGCATGCGGACCGTGGCTAGGGCACCCACCGAGGACCCCCCAATTGCTCCCCCCCAGGGATCTGCAGAAGCACGAGAAACATATATATAATATAATATATGTAGACCACTTGAATGAAGTGTCAAAAATGGCACAATAAACACTATAGAACATACCTGGTGGAGCCAAGGAGATGGCTGAACTAGAACCAGTTAGGCATACCCAGTACCTACGAACCCTATGTGTTGTCAGATAGAGATTAAACAAGGTATAAATTCTGAACACAAGAGATCTCTCTGTGCTGTTTTCTGAAAGAAAAGAATAAGAAGAAAAGCAATGTCCCCATTAGTGTTGTATAAACATCTCAAGAATATAGAATGCGTGACTCTAGACTTGGACTTCCGGATCATCCGTCTAGTCCCATCAGAGCCATTCCATTCCTACCTGTTGAATATAGTGGTATGATACAGTCAAAAAGGTTTAAGTGCTTTTTCATACGTGCAGCAGCTCCACATGTCAGCTTCCATCGCTTGCTTGGATGACACTGACCGGGACCCGCATTATAACTCGTGCTTCCAGCCCGGCGGCATCTGACGTCACCGCCGGGCTGCGGGCACACCTACTGGGAGGATCTCCTTCGTGCGCGTCTAGATGGCGAGTGCGCATGCGCAAAGGACGTAATTTACGTCCATATAGCGCGTCGGCCATGTTGGATTCTGGCTAAAAGTCAGGAGATTTACCAGCGATCTCCTTCGTGCGCGTCTAGATGGCAGATGCGCATGCGCGAAGGACGTGATTTACGTCCGTATAGCGCGTCGGCCATGTTGGATTCTGGCCAGAGTCAGGAAATTTGCCAGTGATGATCCATCTGTGCCAGTACTCTGATAGAGACCTGACATTCGGTCAGAGACAGGCAGCCATGATGGCTAAGGGCAATATGCCCTGATCTTACTCTCGGATAAATCAAAGTGCAAATACACAGAGATGAAAATGGGCCGACATAAATGTCAATCACCATACATCCCTGATTTCAAAGATGGAAAAAAGAATTGTTTGCAACAGACAAGCAAAAAAAGAGAGAAGGGGACCTCACATTTAGAAACAGGGCGGGCTGATCGAACCCCCAACTGGTTGGAAAAGGTTGTAGGTCAGACCCGCCCCGGGGTGCCCGTACAGACCCAGGAAGGGCAAGGAGCACTCGGAGGGTCCCCCTCAGGTATGGAGCCCCCTCCCAATCCGCGAGCCATCAGACAGCCACGCCAATATATTGCCTATTTGACAAAATACAATCATTTATTATTACAATATACCAGGGGGTAAAAAAAAAAAAAAAAAAAAAAAGGCATTTAAAGAAAAGGTTTGAAACTGATTGCATCATTAAGTCCCAGGGATCGGGTAGCCTCCAAATTAAATATCCATCGAGTCTCTCGTTGTAAAAGAGTATGATTATAATCCCCCCCTCTATCTCCCGGGGGAACATATTCCAAAGGAAAGAAGTGCATGAGACCATCGTTGAACTGATGATATAAACCAAAATGTCGGCTGATTGGAGTTTCCATCTTCTTCCCCCGCACCAGGGACACATGGTCCCTGATGCGGTGGAAGAAGGGACGCTTTGTCTTCCCAACATAGAAAGCATTGCATTGACAAACCATAATGTACACCACCCCCACTGATTGACAGGTCACAGCAAATTTGGGTTCAAATAAACGACCATTTGGCAGACGTATGGATCTCGATGCATGTAAATATCTGCAAAAACCACATTTGTGGCACGGGGTACATCCTGTTTGTTTAGGACCCACCTTTACGGGAGGGGAGAAATGACTTTGTACTAGAGAATCCTTCAAAGATCGTGATCTCCTATACGTGATACCCGGATATTCCGGGAGATGTTTTGCTAAGAGGAGATCCCCCTTCAAGAGATACCAGTATCTCTGAAGGATTCCTTTAATTTGCGAATGTTGTTCGTTGAATGTGGTGATGAATCTAACCTCTTCATTCCTCCCCCCTTTACTATAGAAGTATGGGGAATAATAATGGATGCTGCCCTCCGAGTTGCAGAGGGTCTCATTATTCTTGCTGGGGATATGAATGTGGTGCTCTCACCTGATGCTGACAGATTTGGAATGGCGCCTAAGCATGGCTCCCCGCTGGCTCAGTGTATTGGGTCATATAACCTGGTGGAGGCCTGGAGGTGGAAAAACCCACATGTTAGAGCTTACTCCTGTCACTCCACCATGTTTAATACTCTTTCTAGGATTGATTTATGTTTTGTGTCCAATGAATTATTGCCGAGAGTGCTGGAGGCCCAATATCTGCCTCGTGCTGTCTCGGATCACTCCCCACTTCTGGTCACCTTTGACATGGAGAGACCGAGAGGATACGTGGTGTGGAGGTTGAGCCCATTGTGGCTCAAGGAGGAAAGTTTTGAGAGGTCTACGCAGTCGTCTATTGGTGACTTCTGGGTGGACAACCGGGCAGGGGCCCCTGTCGGAGTCACCTGGGATGCGTTTAAGGCCACACTTAGGGGCTCAGTAGCCCGTTGTTATTAAACAACTTAGATCGGATAGGCAGTAGAAACTCCTGGAGGCAGAAAGGAAAGTGACAGATGCAGAGGTGGAATACATAGCAAACCCCAATTCAGATACATATAGAGGTTGGAGGGAAGGGGTGCGCCACTTAGATCTTGTATTAGTAGAAAAGACCCGGAAATTTTTTTTATACCAGGCGCAGCGCATATTTGAATTTGGTAATAAGAATAGTAGGCTGTTGGCATACCTGGCCCACTCACAGCAAACCCCAGCTTTCCGTGGCAGGCAATCTCATTGGAGAAAACAGCTTTGCCGATGCCACCCAGATTTGGGAAAAAACACAACGATGTTTACTCCAATGGTTGCACCCTTTAAAACAGAGCACGTGTTCTGCTATGCGATTCTTTGAAGCAACGTACCAACGCTATTTAAAAAAATCTGACCTTTGAATGAACATCTACATCTATTTACAAGGAATTCTAAATACATAAATAAAACAGGGCATACCCTGTATGAGGTGGCTGTGCAGTGCAAGGGTGCTTTCCGTGGCAGGCCATCTCATTGGAGAAAACAGTTTTGCCATTGCGACCCAGATTTGGGAGATACCGCAACGATGTTTACGCCAATGGTCACACCCTTTAAAACAGAGCACATATTCTGCTATGCAATTGTTTGAAGCAATGTATCGACGCTTTTTCAAAAATCAGGCCTTTGAAGTCACATCTACATATATTTACAAGTACTTGCAAATAAATAAACCATAACTGTGCAGTGCAAGGGTGATGGCCATGTCCGGCAATCTCATTGGCGAAAATGGTTTTGCCATCATGACCCTGATTTTGTAAATGATGTAAACGTTTACTCCAACGAATGCACCTTTAAAACAGAGCAAGTATTCTGCTATGTCACCGTTTGAAGGAACACATTGATGCTATTTAACCACTTGCTTACTGGGCACTTAAAGAGGAAGTAAACCCTGATGAGTTTACTTCCGCTTTCATTCCCTGTAAAGGCAAAGCATAATGGACTACTATGCATCACATAGTAGTCCATTATGTGTCACTTACCTGACACAGGAGCCAGCAAAGTCACCGCTGTCCCCTGTAGTTCCAAGCGTCCATCTTCTTGGTGGGTCTCGCTGCTCCGGCACTGTGATTCGCTGGAGCAGCGATGTCGTCACTGCTGCACATGTGCACGGGAGCTGAGACTCTCGGCATTGCCATCATCGACGATACCCCGCTCAGTGCACCGCTGTCTACGGCGCATGCGCCGTAGATAGCGGTGCCCGTCTTCGGGCAAATATCTCCTAAACCGTATAGGTTTGGGAGATATTTCTTGGACCTACAGGTAAGCCTTAATCTAGGCTTACCTGTAGGTCAAAGTGGTTTGTAAGGGTTTACAACCACTTTAAAAACACTTCCTGCCCAGACCAATTTTCAGCTTTCGGTGCTCTCACACTTTGAATGACAATTACTCAGTCATGCAACACTGTACCCAAATTAATTTTTTGTCCTTTTTTTTCCCACGAATAGAGCTTTCTTTTGGTGGTATTTGATCACCTCTGGGGTTTTTATTTTTTGCGCTATAAATGAAAAAAGACCGAAAATTTTGAAAAAAACGCATATTTCTTTGTTTCTGTGACAGAATTATACAAATTATTAATTTTTCTTCATAAATTTTGGCCACAATTTATACTGCTATATATCTTTGGTAAAAATAACCCAAATTAGTGGATATTATTTGGTCTTTGTGAAAGTTAGAGAGTCTACAAGCTGTGGTGCGAATCGCACAAAATTGATCACATCTGATGTACTGGTGGCCTATCTCGCTTCTTGTGACCCGAACAGGTCAGGAAAGTACAAATACCCCCCAAATGACCCCTTTTTGGAAAGTAGACATTCCAAGGTATTTAGTAAGAGGCATGGTGAGCTTTTTGATGTCATTTTTTTCCCACTATTCTTTGCAAAATTACTCCACAAAATTGTCATTGTAATAGGTTATTTCTCCAACATGGCATGTGTATACTACAAATGACACACCCAAAAAAATTCTGCTACTCCTCCTGAGTATTACAATACCACATGTGTGGGACTTTTTCACACATAGAGAGGCCCAACATGCAGGGAGCGCCATCACGTGTTCTAGGAGCATAAATTACACATCTAACTTGTTGACTACTTATTACACTTTTGAATGCCCTGGAGCACCAGGACAATGACACGTGGCACTGATGACAGATGGCACTAATATGTGCCACCGATGACAGATGGCACAAATATGTGGCACCGATGACAGATGGCACTAATATGTGGCACCGATGACAGATGGCACTAATAAGTGGCGTTGATGACACGTGACACTGACAGGTGGCACTGACAGATGGCATTAATACGTGGCACTGATGAGATTGCACTGATGACAGATGGCACTTATACGTGGCACTGATGACAGATGGAACTGGGGACAAATGGCACTGACAACATGTGGCACTGGGGACAGATAGCACTAACAGGTGGCACTGGGGTGGATGGCACTGGGGCAGGATGGCACTTTTAATTTTATTTTATTTTTTAACAATGACGGCCGCTGCAGCCATTCATCTCTCCCTTCTCACACTCTGTGTGAGGAGGGAGAGCGGCGCTGAGAGATCTCATATGTTTACATATGAGATCATCTCCCATTGGACACGCCGATCGCGATGTAAACGGCCGCTGTGATTGGCCGTTTACAGCGATCTGTGTTTGCCTGTCCCCGGGGGACACGGCAAACACAGAACTTCCGATGCGCGTCCGCGGCGGCGCGCATTGCGGAAGTAAACAGGACGTCCAGGGATGGCCACCCGGAATGAAAGCGCCTGCTCTACGGCCGTCATTCGGCTATAGGGCGGGCGCGAAGAGGTTAAAAAATCTGGGATGCGATGCACATATATATATTTTTACAAGTACTTATAAATAAAAATAAAATATGGGATCCCATGGATGAGGTTGCTGCTTTCCACGTCAGGCAATCTCATTAAAAAAAAAAAAGTTTATTTTTCTTCAAATACCGCAACAATGTTTACTCCAATGGTCACTACATTTAAAACAGAGCACGTGTTCGCTATGCGATCGTTTGAAGGAACGCATCAACGCTATTGCAAAAAAAAACATGGGTTGTGCTCAACCTCTATCTATAGCTAGAGATACGAGTAATTAGAAAAAAATAAATCATGGGATCACGTGTATGAGCTAGCTTTACAATGCAAGTGTGCTTTACAGGTCAGGCAATCTCATTGGAGAAACCGGTTCATGCCAAGATACACATTGATGGAGGATCAAAGATGTGTGATTTGATGGAAAATAAATGTCATACACATACAGTAGGATGAGTGTTTGTTGGGTGAAGGGGGCCAGAGCATAAAGAGGCTGTGAGGAAAAGGAGGGCCAGGAGTGTTGGGGCTATGATGTGAAGGAAGGTTCAAGGACAGCGATGTTGCAGGGGAAAGTGTGAAATTAAAGGGGGATCGTGACATCCAGGGTCTGGTACTTACCTGCGATCCCATACCTCAGTTGTGGCACAGAGAGTGTTCTGCGTGTCCAGCATGGCAATTACCAAAGAGCTTTAGGAACTTATGAGTAAACCGTACATTGGAAATACAATTCAATACAGGAGACATGAGGGTAGCCTGCTCATTAGAGCTTACAATCTCTAAAACAGATAAAATAAAAACAATTGATTTTTTTTTATAACTTAATTAAGATTTATTTATTTTTGTTGTTTTTCAGATCAGTGCTTAAGGAAGCTCACCACATGAATTTTAGAATCAAAATTACACAGAGGGAAGTAAATATTACAAGTAACACTACAAGCTCAGAATACATCAAGATGGAAGAAACGTCATGTTATAGATGGTGCAAAAAGTCATCTTTCTCCCCCTGCCCACCATGTCTCTCTTCTCTCCTCTCCCTCCCCACATAACTAGAGTATGTAAATACAATTAAACTCTGTATTAACAGGTGTGCTTCTCTCTTCTTGCCTTTCAGTGTCCTTTATTAAAAAAAAAATAAAAAAAAATGCAGGTTTATTTCCTTTTTAGTTTTTTTTTTTTGGATGGAGGCATGGGTCCCGTGACATTCAGCTTGGTATTCTTCAACCACGCTCATAGGATGCTCTTGCGGTTTGTTCTATTTCTCATTTTCTCACATGCAGATCCCTCTGTTGTTTGTGTAATTACATCCCATCAAGTTGATTCCTTACAAAAGAAATAGAGAGTAAACAGGTGAATGCAAGTTCAAAGATGCCTTACCGATTTGTGAACATTAATTATTGGGAGTAACATCCCCTAGAGCAGGCATGGCTAAATGATGGACCCAGTCACTGTCCTATTTGCATACTCACAGGGTGATCGTGCGGATGGGAATATGGTTGAAACAGCACCACATCACAAAATGAATTGCAACATTGATTTGCTTTTTTGGAACCCTATGGACTTTATAGGCACGAAAATACAGTGATATATCTTTAAGAAAAGATATGATTTTTATACTTACCATAAAATCCTTTTCTCTGCAGTTCACCACCTGACACAGCTGCTCTTAGACCACTGGGACATCCCCAAGCAGTGCCAAAATGAGGGGTGGCAAAACAGCATAAAAACTACACCCACTAGTATAAAACTTTAACCACAAAAAACGACATTGTGAGTGTGACCAAAACTTTTTTTACCCACCAAAAAGGCAGGATGCTTCTCAACTAAGGCACTACCACCAAACTGCACCAGAACTGCGGTAACAAATGCAACAGTGCATTACTTAAAAAGGTACTGCGTTTTTACCAAAAAACAAGGAAAAAAAACGTAAGTGCAATTGTACAGCCGCCTGCAAAACTTTGCGGCCAAAATGGGCATCGGCCCCATGCACCGACGTCGACCTTGTAGAATTTTGAAACTGTCACTCAGGGGGTGACTTGGTCGCCTGTTCACAGACGCTTGATGTCGGAAGGCCAAAGTCGTTCCGATTGCCTTGTGGAGTGAGCCGTGACCAGAAAGGGGGGCAACTGCCTCTTCAAAGCATAGGCCTGTACTACAATCTGTCTGATCCCCCCCTGGAAATGGTGGCCGACGAGACCGCCGTGCTTTTTTTTTTTTTTTCAAACAGCCACCGAAAAACAAACAAGGAGTCTGACTTCTGAAAGGGAGGTGTAGCAGACAAATACACCCTCAGAGCCTTAACCACGTCCAGGGCATGAAGAGCCACCTCCTTAGAATGTGTCGACTTAGCACACAGAGATGGTAAGACAATGTCTTCGTTGATGCTTTTCTGCCGAAACCACCTTCGGCAGAAAAGACTGTTGGACACAACATCACCTTATCCTTGTGGATCACCAGATAGGGCGACTTGCAAGACCAGGCCGCCAGGTACAAAACCCTCCTGGCCGAAAGTAATGGCCGCTAGAAAGACCACTTTCTGGGAAAGAGTCAACAGAGGGATCTCTGATATTTTCAAATGGCGGTTTTTTCAAGCACCGATAACGCCAGGTTCAGATCCCACGGGGGTAACGGCCCACGCACGGAGGAACTACATTTTGGACAGCTTGAACAAAAAGTGCTCGCTGGGAAAAAAAAAAAAAGACAGCCAACGCTGATATTTGTCCTTTAAATATGGTGCTTAAAGCCAATTTCTGAACTACTCATTGCTGTAGAAACAGGATCAATCCTGGATATAGGAAAAAAAAAAAAAAAGGGAGCGCGGACGCCATCCCTTCTCACACATGGAGATGTAGGCCTTCCAGGTACGATGACCTACCGAGAAGAAGCTTTCCGTGCTCTCGGCATAGTTGGAATCGCCGAGTCCCAAAGACCCCGGTTCCTCAACACCCGACTCTCAATAGCCATGCCGTTAAAACCAGCGATGGTAAAGCAGAACGGAGAATCGGAAATCGAGACAGAAGGTCCTCTCGTAACGGCAGTCGACACGGGGCGTCCGCCACCAGGTCTGAGTACCAGGGTCGCTGGGACCGATCTGGGGCAATCGGTATTACTGGGATCCCCTCTGTTACCACGTCTGCTCCGCTGAGTGGAGGCCGTTTCAACGGAGGAAAGGCATAGATCAGCTGGTGCATAGATCAGCTGGTACTGATCCCCCATGGCACCACCAGCGTGTCTGCCCAAGGATCTGTTGCCCTGGACATGAACCTCGGCACCTTCCCGTTGAGACGGGCGGCCAGAAGAGCCGCGTCTGGTGTGCCCCATCGCGGGCACAGTAGCCAGAACGCCTCCGGATGCAATGGCAATGCCCATTCTCCTGGGTCCAGCATCTGGCGACTTAGGTAGTCTGCCTGCCAGTTCTCCGCTCCCGGGATGTAAACGGCCGACGGGGGCAGGTACATGTCGCTCTGCCCACTGAAGGATGTGAGTGCAAGCGTCCTCCCGTGCAGCGGCCAAGCTTCTTGTTCCTCCTTGGCGACAGAATGTCACGGCAGTGGCAGGCATACGTCAGAGTGGAACCTGATCAAACGCCCCTCAAAGTCTTATCGACCACGTGGAGAGGCATAGCCTGATCGCTCTCGGCTCAAGCAGATTGATCGGCAACTTGGATCGCACCACCCACCGACCAGAGGCCCTGAGTCGACTGAACTCCCATTACCCTACCCCAGCCGGTTGGGCTGGGGGCCGTGGTGATCACTGTCCATTTCAGAGGTAGGAACGACTTCACGGACCAAAGTGCCGGGGACCTCAGCAGGGAATCCCTGACCAGCTGGCTCACCTGAATCTGCCCATCCAGGGATAAAGGAGATTTGTCCCATTTTGTCAAAATCTCCTTCAGCAGGACTCTGGTGTGAAACTGGGCATAGGGTAATGCCTCAAGGAGGCCACCATGAGTCCCAGAACTCGCATGCAAAGCGTAGCGACGACCCCCTGTGCGGTTCCTCAACAGTTTTACCGCAGCTCTGAGAGTCTGCAGCAGCTTGTCTGAAGGGAGAAACGCTCTTGCTTCCATGGAGTCCAGCAGTAAGCCTAGCTACTCCAAACGCTGAGTCGGTACAATCACCAACTTCTTTAGGTTCAACAGCCAACAAAAAATTGCTGCAGGGTCTGCATGGTGATCGCCACATCCTCCTCCTAACTCTGAAGCAGAACATGCTCTCGGAAGGAGATCGCCTAGGTATCCCCCGATCGCGATCCCACAGCGTTGCCAAAACAAGAGACAATACCTTGGGGGAGGGCAGAGGCAAAACCAAAAAGGCAGAGCCACAAACTGGTAGTGGGCTTCCTAGACTGCAAATCGCAGAAATCTCTGATGCCGAAGGCATATGGGTATGTGCAGGTACGCATTCTGGATGTCCAAGGCCACCAGGGAGTACCCTTGATGGAGTGCAGCGATTTCTCAGCGATTCCGTTCTGAACCTCTGTACTTTTGCAAAGTAATTGAGGGCTTTCAGGTCCAAAATTGGACGTTCCCCTTCCATTTTGCAGGTTCGAGTAGAACCCTTGGAAACATGCCAATTCCTGGAACGGGTAATATCACCCCACGACTAAGCAGGTCCCTTACCGCCCCCTTCAGGGCCTCCTGGCGAGCTGGGAGTACGGGTATGCTTCAGGGGAAGAATCTCTTTTGCGGCCAAGAGAGGAACTCTATCTTGTAGCCTGAGGAAATCAGATCGCAGACCCATTGGTCGGACAGCCGAGAGGCCAACCGGGCTGCAAACTCCCAAAGGCACCCCCCCCCCCCCGTCTTGCGGACGGGAGAAAACCTTCATGAGGTAGCACTTTTGCTCGCAGGCTCGTGGTTCCACACACGCTTTGGTCCTTTAAAGGTCGTCCTGTCGGGGGACGCTTGGTCAAAGCCCTGGGTGGACGAAAAAGCCGTTTGTGAGCGGAGAATGAGGGCCCTTGCCAACGGCGTGGCTCCTTAGCCTTCCTAGCCTTCCTGGCCTGTGGGACTAGTGTACTCTTACCACCTCTGGCATTTTTAATAATGTCATGCAATGAGGCTTCAAAGAGACGGTTGCCAAGGAAGGGAAGATCCGTCAGGGCTTTTTTGGATGCCTGGTGAGCAGGCCAGCATTTTAGGCAAATCGGGCGCCTCAGCACCACTGCTGATACTGAAGGCCTGGATAACAGAGGAAGGGTATCCAGGGCTGCATCACAAAATTGTACTTCGGGCCTCGCACTAGTTGGTCTGCTAGTTAGACAGGAGAAGCCTGTTGCTCTCCCAATTCGCGGCGCAAAAGTTTTGCCCACTCGGTTAGTGTCTGAGACACGAGTGTGGATGCCAGTACCGGTCGCCTAGTTGACCCCACATCCGTAAACAAGGAACGAGCCTCTGCCTCGGCCTTCCTGCCCATGGGGTCCTTAAAGGCAGGAGTCCCCTCTACTGGGATGGTGGTTACTTTGTACCGGGGGGGTCCACGACCAGAGGAGCCGACAGCTTTTTGAGAAAGGGGATAACGCACCACCATGTATTTGGGGTCCGAAAAGCTCAAATTGCGGTCGACACCGTTCCTTGTAAATGAACTTAAGTCACATACGGGAACAGCTTAAGTCAACGGGCTGGCTTACGGGACCCAAAAGGCAAAAGGGACCCGCTACATTAGCAAAGGGATCTTCTGGCTCCCTCCCGATTCTTCACGCACAGCTGTGATAAGTGCTCGAAACAAGCGATTCTCGCGCACGGACCCGGACGGGGACTCATCCTCGCTGTCAGTTCGGTCCTGGTCAGCGTCATCTGAAATGACAGAGCGGGGGGGGGTCACCGGCCTCAGCAGGGCCCGAGTCTGCATCAGAGCTCCCCTCCAGAGGATGGGGGCCGGTTTTTACAACCTTTACGCCCACGCACCGCCTCCATCTTGGCAACAAATAAATTGAGGACCGCCGACAAAGCATCCAGAGGCACTGCCTGCAGGTGAACCGGTTGCAATTGCCTGGATTTCGGGGGAAGAAACACCAGTTTCTGAAGCCATGCTGACCCAACCCCAGCGATGGCAAAACTTGGCACCCCAGATGTTTTGGAAATACATTTCCCACCATGCTCAGGCACTCTGCAGTGTGCATCATGGGAAATGTAGTTCCAAAACATCTGGGGTGCCAAGGTTCGCCATCACTGCCCTACCCTGTCTGCCACCTGTTGGGGACTTAGGAAAGCGATGGTCCCACCCTCCTAACTGCTGCTGGCTGAGGGGCTCTTCCGCACAGAACTCCCCACCCTGACTGGTTCTGCGCTGGCTGTCCAGCTAGTAGAGCCTGTGTCCTGTGCCAACTCCCAGATGCATAGGAGACCGCACAGCGCTGTGCAGAGCTGTTTTGAATGGCGCTGAAACTGACCAAAATCAAATGGCCGCCGAGCGTCCAGTATAAAAAGGACATAATCACAGGGAAAACGGCTGCCAAAACACATGAAAATGGTCAGAGAGCCTGCTGCTCCTTGCCTCACCAAAGATGGCCGCCGAGCACTGTATACCACGAGGGACAGCGAACTAAACAGGCAGATAAATGGTGGTGAAACAGCACTACAGCGATCAACAGACACAGCCTCCAGACACCTCAAGGAGAGATCCACACACAGCCAGGGCACAGCCAGCAAGCGCAATCCCTCCCCCAGGTGAGAGCCCCCCAGAGAGCCCCTGTATATGGCGCGCGCACACACACACAGAGATCCACCTCCCAGGGATTGCCCAACTGCTCAGCCCCACTGAGGCAGGGAGAGCTGTACTTACCCGGTTCTGAAGAGCTGGGAGACATTCCATCACAGACCCGCTCTCCAATCAGTGTGGGATGGCTGCTGGCCCGTCCCACTGAGACGCAGAAAGGAGTAGCCTGGTCACGTGTGTGCCCCGGAGCATTTGCGCTCACCAGCCACCTCTGGAGCTGAGGCATGTCGTGGCTCTGGTCTGCACACGCTCGCTGGCCAGGCTGGAGAGACAAGGATAAGAGTATCCAGCCTGTCACCCAGCCGATAGCAGATCACAGGATCTTTAATCTTAAGCAAAAAGCAAAGCTTCTGCAAAGAAAAAATCCATGGGCCCATGGCCCTGCGGGGTTACTAGGTCCTTCTCCTTCACTAGGCAGAAAAAACCCCCAAAAAACTGAAGCTGCAAGGCAGGCTGTGGGGTCGTCCCCCTTGGGCAGAACTAGAAAGTTGTTGTTTTTATATGACATGTTATGCCTAGTCCTCTCCTGAAGGTGGCATAACGAGCTGTGTCAGACAGTGAACGTAAGAGAAATACAGTCTATATTTTAGTACTAATTAAGTAAAACATAATAGTGCTACTTAAAAGTCTCCGGATAGCCTAATGACCAAACTAAAGCATAAAGATCACCAAAACCACAAACGGACAGCCATCGTAAAACATAATTGACGTGCCAGTGAATTGCTAAAGGGCCTACCCGCATCCTAGCAAAAAAAATAAAATGAAAGATTTATTTTTTTTAAAAGCGGTTGCGACGCTTAACCGGCAAGGGAACGCCTTGGCCCGTGCCGGGTCAAAAAGAAGACGCCGTCAATTCAGATAACTGGTTGAGGTCAGAGCGGAGCACTTGAGGTCAAACTCCCGTGCTAAAGCCATGAAAAAAACACATGGCGATTGCCACATTGTCCGGGTGTGCAGAATAAGACTATGCTTACAGGAAGAAGTTGGCCAGATAGCCTATCGCAGAAATCCCCTGCCGTCTCAGCCATGCCAAGATCAGAGCCGGCTACTTGGTGAGCAAACGGGGAGAGCGCAAGCCAAGTCAAAACGGGAGCACGACTAGGTAAAGATGCACGCTTCCAAATGCAAGAGCAACGATATGAATAGGTGAGTGAGCTCAGGTCAAAAGGCCAGATTCACAGATCAGAGTAGAAATGGGTGCGAGACCACCTTGTCCTGGGGGGGGGGGGGGGGGGTTGGGCTTTCACAAACCATCAAAGTGTGCCAGGCCTGACACCAGCTTAAAACAAACGGAATGAGCAGCCTCAATCACCTAGGACAGTGATGAAGGACCTTGGCACCCCAAATGTTTTGGAAATATATTTCCAATGGGGCTCACGCACTCTTCTGGGTATCATCAATGAAAACGTAGTTCCAAAACATCTAGGGTGCCAAGTTTCAACATCGCTGACCTAAGATCTCCAAAAGGTAGCAACCTGGATCATTGACTGAGGTAAACAGAGGGGCTGCAACTACAGACCTACAGAGGCAGGTTGCTCTCCCACCCAAAGACCTGTTGGGGAAAAAACTGGGGCAGAGGTTCCCCTTCCAGGACAATGACCCTAAACATACAGTCAGAGCTACAATTGAATGTTTTAGATCAAAGCATATTTATATGATAGAATGTCCCAGTCAAAGTCCTAGACCTAAATCCAATTGCAAATCTGTGGCAAGACTAATAACTGCTGTTCAGATGCTCTCCATCGAATGTGACTGAGATTGGACTATTTTGCAGTTAAGAAATGGGCAAAAATTTCACTCTAGATGTGCAAAGCTGGTAGAGACATACCCAAAAAAGACTTTCAGCTGTAATTGCAGTGAAAAGGCAGTTCTACAAAGTATTCTCAGGGAGGCCTAATACAAATGCACACCACATTTTTTCACATTTGCCAAGGTCAATAATTGACTTACTCATTATATGAAAATATGTAAATCCAACAGCATATGTCAAACTAGAGGACATGTTACGATTTTCTGCTGTAGATCTGAAATTATTTTGTATACAATAGGGTTTTTTTTCCTCAATTTTAATGTGTTTGTACCAATAAAATTCTTCGGTACATTTACTATAATTCAAAGTGTTTTGTCTACAAGTACCAAGTCATGTTTTGCTTTGGGATCAAATACTTATTTTACGCACTGAACTGCAGCTTAATTTATAGCATTTGTTTTATGAGTTTTCTGGATTTTCTGTCTCTAACACTTAAAATACACCCATGATAAAAATTATAGACCATTAATTTCTAAGTTGGCAAACTTACAAAATCTGCAGGGGATCCAATTGTTCTCTTTTCCCACTGTACATACACACTCACCAGCCACTATTAGGTACACCTTGCTAGTACCGGGTTGGACCCCCTTTTGCCTTCAGAACTGCCTTAATTCTTCATGGCATAAATTCAAGGTGTTGGAAACATTCCTCAGAGAATGTGGTCCATATTGGTCCAGTTGCTGCAGACTTGTCAGCTGCAGATCCATGATGCGAATCCTCCATGCCACCACATCCCAAAGGTGCACTTTTGGATTGAGATCTGGTGACTGGAGGCCATTGGAATACAGTAAACTCAATGTCATGTTCAAGAAACCAGTTTGAGAGGATTTGAGCTGTGACATGGTGCATTATACTGCTGGAAGTAGCCGTCAGAAGATGGGTACACTGTAGTCGAAGGGGTGGACATGGTCCGCAACAATACTCAGGTATTGAAAAATACTCAGGTAAAGAAAAAAGGTCATAAATCTATTTTGTAAAAAACGCTATAACTTGAGCAAACCAATCAATATACGCTTATTGCAATATTTTTTACCAAAAATATGTACAATACATATCTGCCTAAACTGAGAAAGAAATTTGTTTTTATATTTTTTGGGGACATTATAGCAAAATAAAAAATATTTGCTTAGCTTTATTTTTTCTTTAAAACAGTCGCTTTTTTGTTTATAGAGTAAAAAAAAAAAAAAAATTGCAGAGGTGATCAAATACCAAAAGAAAGCGATTTGTGAGGAAAACATTGTTTGGGTGCAACGTCGCACAACCACGCAATTCGCAATTAAAGCGACGTAGTGCCGTATCGCAAAAAGTTCTCTGGTCAGGAAGGGGATAAATTCTTCAGAGGCTGAAGTGGTTAAACAATGCTCAATTGATACCAAGTGTACAAAGAAAATACCCCCCACACCATTACACTACCAGCCTGAACCACTGATACAAGGCTTGCATTGTATGTAAAGAGGTAAATGGCACAGCCAGAACAGCTAACAGTATCAGATCATAAACCAGATCATAAACCCGATGAAGTGCTAAAGTGCATAATCCTTCATAAATGTGCAAACTGACAAAGTGGTGCAGGTGCTAATATATAACGTAAAACCCATATTAACTTGATGTAGAGCAATATCCGAATATTGCCATTAGAATTTGTTGAAACTGATAAGTGCAAAATGCTAACCGAAAGTCCAGATATACACCACAATAATTAGATGTTGCACTAATTAAAAATGTGAAGTATGGCAGGATAAAAAATATCAAAAATCAAATATATTGCCCTTTGGCATTCCAATGTAACTGGTGCAAATGTCCTTATAAATGATTTTCCAATGTGACTTGTGGATAGAATAGAATAGATCACATCTTATATCAAAAATAGTGAACACTCATGCTCCCCTTTTGGTTCCACACTCAAATAGCTACACCCCTGCAGGGGAAAAAGCGCATGTATTTAGATCTGTCTTTGATCCTGATGTCCAATGGAATAGCCTCCTTCACGACGTATTAAATAGTGGGAGATCCACATATGAACGAATAGGAAAAGCAAACACTCAGTGTAAATCCAAAAAGGGAATTTATTGTAATCAAATCTAAAATTGGGCACTTAGGACCTGCCAGGAGCAAATCAAAACAAAGTAGTCCATAGGTCTGGGACAGCGTGCGTTCCACAGACCGGGTATAAATAAACCGGAAGTGACATGATTGCGCATCAATCTCCACCTTGCTTGTTTCATCAGACGTCGTTTTATATGATTATGCCAAATCTTGACCCTACTATCTGAATGTCGCAGCTGAAATAAAGACTCAGACCAGGCAACATTTATCTTCTATTGTGCAACTTTTGTGAGCCTGTGTGAATTGTAGCCTATATTTCCTGCTCTTAGCTGACAGGAGTGGCACTCTGTGTGGTCTACTGCTGCTGTAGCACATCTGCTTCAAGGTTTAATGTGTTGTGAGTGGAGATGGCATTCTGCATACCTTGGTTGTAAAGAATGTTAATTTGCGTTACTGTTGCCTTTATCATCTCAAACCTGCCCATTCTTCTGACAAAACTACTTTCCATCCACACAACTGCCGCTCACTGGATATTCTCTTTCTGACCATTCCCTAACCAATAGCGATCCGCGCTATAGCCGAATGACGGCTACAGCGCGGACCTGCTTTGCCGGGACGATGTCTATTGACGTCGTCCCGTGCACGAGCAGCCTGCACGCCCCCTGAGGGGCGCACGCGGCGCGCTCTGATCAGCGAGTCAATAAGACTCGCCTGATCACGGATCGGAGCAAGGGGTCGATCCCGACCCCTTACCACGTGATCAGCTGTCAGCCAATGACAGCTGATCATGTGACACAAAGCCGGTAAATCGGCTATTTTTACTCCTCACGCTGACAGCACGAGGAAAAAAAAAAAAGCCGATCACCGGCGGCCGTGAGAGGGACTTCAGTCACGGCCAGCTCATCAGTGCCCACCTGCCCCCTGCCTATGCCACCCATCAGTGCCCACAGTGCCACCCATCAGTGCCCACAATCTGCCTCAACAGTGCTGCACCTCAGTGCCACATATCCGTGCCATCTTATCTGTGCCCACCACTGCCACCTCATCAGCGCATTTCAATGAAGGGGAAAAATGGCCTGTTTGCAAAATTTTATAACTATTAAACAGGATTTTTTTTTTGCATCTTTTTTTGTTTGTTTAGCAAAAAATAAACTCCCAGCTGTAAATACCACCAAAAGAAAGCTCTATTTGTGGGGGAAAAAAATGATAAAAATTTCATTTGGGTACAGTGTTATATGGCCGCGCAATTGTCATTCAAAGTGCATCAGCGCTGAAAACTGAAAATTGGTCTGGAGGGGGGTTTAAGTGCCCAGTAAGCAAGTGGTTAAAGATGGTTGTGCTTGAAGATCCCAGTTTTTGAAATACTCAGACCAGCTCATCTGGCACCAACAACCATGCCATGTTCAAAGTCACTTTCTTCCCCATTCCGCTGCTCTGTTTGAGCTTCAGAAAGTAATTTTCCCTACATCTAGATGCTTAAATGAAGTTGCTGCCATGTGATTGGCCGATTAGCAATTTGTGTTGCTAAGCAATTGAACAGGTGTACTTAATAAAGTGGCCAGTGAGTATGTAATTTTTTATATTACTTTCAGTGTTCCAAAGTATACATTAACCCCTTATAGTAGCGATTATCAGCTGTTTTTGTATTATAAAAAGGCTATTCTTTTAAATCTCTAACTGCTTGCTACCCAACCACTGTCAAATGACAGCGGTGCAGCTCTTGTTCTATACAGCATCATAGGACGGCGGCCCAGAACAGCCACTCTCGCACAGCCACGTTATGTTGCTAGGTCACGGCGCAACTCCGATCTGTGTAAAGAGCTGTGGCTCTTTAACCATGTGATTGGCTGCGTCCAATCACAGCCTTAGTCTAAGCCATGTAAACACGAACACAGAGTAAAAAAACCTTTCCAAAATTTTTTGGGTTTTTATTGTACATAATAAACCCGGTAGTGAAGACCACCAAAAGAAAGTTCTATTTGTGTGAAGAAAAGTTTGTTTGGGTACAGTGTAGCATGGCCGCGCAATTGTCTTAGTGCGACAGCACTGAAAGCTGAAAAAAAAAATTGGCTTTCTGTACTCACAGTAAAATGCTTTTCTCTGAAGTTCATTGACAACTTTAATTCTTGACCTTTGGGTTATCAAACCACTTCAGGAGAGGACTTAGAACATGTAACATGTGTAAAAACAGCAAGACTGCTCAGCACCGCCCAGGGGGCGGTCCCTGTGGCTATAACTCCCTCACCCCGCTTCCTGCGGCTCAGTACGTCAAAAAGCAGTACAAATAGGAGGGGTCGGTGCTGTGTCTGTCTGAACTTCAGAGAAAAAGGTTTTTACGGTGAGTACAAAAATCCCATTTTCTCTTTCGTTGATTGACGGACACAGCTCCTTTAATTCTTGACCTTAGGGACGTCCCCAAGCAAAAAACGAGGGGTGGAAACAGCAAAACATAACTTCACCCACAACAAAGGGAACACCTCAACAGAGGAGTCACCATCTTAAACAGCTACCATCAAAACCAGTAGCAAACTTATGCATCAAAAGATGCATAACAAACTAGTAACTTAAAGTGTAATTGTAACCTTACACAGCCGCCTGCAAAACCTTGGACAAAGCAAGCTTTTGAGATCCACTTACGTCAACTTTGTAGAATTTAGTGAAAGTGTGAACGGACGCCTTACACACCTGGGAGACAGACGCTTGATGATGTCGGAAAGCCCAGGAGGTCCCAATTGCTCTGGTGGAATGAGCCGTGACAGGAAAAGGGGGACCTGCCCCTTTAAGGCATAGGCCTGAACCCCAATCTGTTTGATCCACCGAGAAATGGTTGACGAGACCGCCAGAGCTTTTTTTTGGACCAGCCCCTGAGACAACCAGTCTGACTTCTGGAAGGGAGCTGAAGCAGACAGATACGCTCGTAGAGCCCAGACCACGTCCAGGGAATGTAAGGCAACCTCTTTTGGGTGTGTCAGCTTAGGACTTAAGGAAGGCAACGCAAGGTCCTCATTTAGATGGAATGCCGAAACCACCTTTGGAAGGAAAGAGGGCTGCGGACGACCAGGTAGGGAGACTTGCATGACAATGCCACCAATTCAGAAACCCTCCTGGCAGAGCTAATAGCTACTAGAAAAACTTCTGAGTGTTAATAAGGGAATCTCCCCAATGTTCTCAAATGCCGGTTTCTGATAGCACCAGATTCAGATCCCACGGAGGTAGCAGTGGTCAAACCGCAGGGACTATGTGTTGAACCTCTTGCACAAAGATACTCACCAATGAGTGAGTCACCAAGGGATGTTGGAAAAGGGCAGCCAAGGCAGATATCTGTCCCTCGATGTTGCTTAAGGCAAGTTTCTGATCCACTCCTTGCTGCAAGGATACTGGAAACTGAATAAGTGCGGACGTCACACCATCTCTTCACACGTGGAACCTTCCATGTACGATGGTAAATCTTCAGGGAAGACGACTTCTGTGGAAATGACTGAGTCTGACAGACCTCGGTCCTTTAGCACCTGGCTTTCAACAGCCATGCCGTTAAAACCAGCGATGGTAAAGCAGGATGAAGCATCGGACCTTGCACTAGAAGGTCCTCTCACAGCGGTAGCCACCAAGGAACATACGCCACCAGTTGTACTAGGTCGGCGTACCAAGGACGCAGAGGCCAATCTGGGACAATCAGAATTGCTGGAATCCCCTCGGCCTCCACTCTGCGCAGCAGACGTGGTAGAAGCTTGAGTGCTTGACGCGTCCACCCAGGGGTCTCTTGTGCTGGACACAAACCTCTGCACCTTCTGATTGAGCCGAGAAGTCCACATCTGGTGTCCCCCCCCCCCCCCCTTAGGCAATGGAGCCTGAATACCTCCAAATGCAACGACCATTCACCTGGGTCCAGCATCTGATGACTTAGGTAGTCCGCCTGCCAGTTTTCTACACCCGGGATATATATGGCCGGCACATGTCACTCTGCCCACTGGAGGATGTGAGCAACCTCACATGCTGCAGCTGAGCTCCTTGTTCCTCCTTGGTTGACGTACGCCACTGCGTGCGTTGTTTGACTGGATCCTGCACTTGTAGCCTCATTGACCATATGGAGAGGCAAAGTCTGATTGCCCGAAGCTCTAGCACATTGATTGGCAGATGGAATTCTTCCCGCGACCAAAGGACCTGGGCCGACTGTACACCCAGCACTCGCCCCCCCCCCCCAACCGGTCAGGCTGGCATCCGTTGTGATCACTGTCCAATTGAGAGGAAGGAACAATCTGGCCAGAGATCTCAGCCACCAGAGAAGGGAATCCCTGACTAACTGGTTCACCCCAATTTGACAATCCAGGGATCATTTGTTCCATTTTGACAAAATCTCCTTCTGCAAGACTCGTGTGAAATTGAGCATACGGTCCCACCTCGAATGTGGCTACCTTGAGGTCCAGAAAGTGCATGCAGAAGCGCAGCAACGACCATATGCAGTTTATCAACTTCACTGCAGTTTGAACAGTCTGCAGCTTGTCTGAAGGGATAAAAACCGCTTGCTTCTGGAGAACTCCAACAGCAAGCCCAGGCACTCCAGGTGTTGAGTCAGCACCAACGCCAACATCTTTAGGTTCAGCACCCAACTAAACTCCCGGAGAGTCTGCATGGTGATCACTACACCCTCCCTTAAGTCTGAGGCGGAAGCTGCTCTCAGGAGGTTGTCTAGGTAACCCACGATTGTGACTCCACGTTGCCTTAACAGCAGCAGAATTGGGCCTAACACTTTGAAAGAACTTTGGGTGCTGACGCAAGGCCAAAAAAGGAGAGCCACAAACTGATAGTGCTCTTCCAAATGCAAATCGCAGAAATCTGATGCCTGAAGCATATGAGTACAGGTAAGTACGTATCCTGGATATCCAGGGATGCCAGGAAGTCCCCCTGATGGAGTGCTTATACCATCCTGAACCTTTGCAATTTCACAAAGCTGTTGAGGGCCTTGAGGTCCAGGATTGGACATACCCCTTTCTTTTTGAGGACTACAAACAGATTTGAGTAGAATTCCTGAAACCTTTCCAGAGTCGGTACAGGTACTATCACGCCGCGCAGTAGCAGGTCCTGTACGGCCCCCGAACAGGGCTTCCGGTGAGCTGGAAGTAGAGGTACATTGGAGGGCAAAAATCTGTTTGGTGGACAAGAAAGAAACGCCATCTTGTATCCCGATGAAACCAGCTCACAAACCCACTGGTCGGACAGTAGAGAGGTACATTGGGCTGCAAATTCCTGAAGGCGATTCCCCACCCGAGAGTTGGGCAGGAGCAAACCTTCATGCGGTAACATGTTTGTTCACAGACTTGTTTGGCTTGCAAAACCAGGAATACTTTGTCATTCAGCAGGCCCCTTGTCTGACTGGGAGCACTTACCTGCCGACCTGGGCGGGCGAAAAAGCAGTTCGAGCGGAAAGAGAGGGCCCTTGCCTATGGCATGGCTCCTTATCCTTCCTGGACTGTGGGAGCAACGTGCTCTTCCCACCGGTAACATTTTTAATAGGTCATCCAGCGAAGCTCCAAAAAGCCTCTCACCTTGGAAGGGCAAATCCGCCAGAGCTTTTTTAGATGCCTGGTCCACAGACCAGCATTTCAGCTAAAACAGGCGCCATAGCACCACTGTCGATACCGATTCTCTAGAGAGCAGGGGGACCGTATCCAGGGCCACATCACAGACATACTTAAAGCGGGGTTACACCCTACAGTGGAACTTCTGCTCATTGGAACCCCCTGGACAAAGGTACTCATTAAGGAGTGCTATGACAGGGGTTGTTGGGAAAAAAAAAAAAAGACAGCCAATGCTGAAATTTGTCCTTTGATGGTGCTTAATGCCAATCTCTGGTCAACTCCTTGCTGGAGAAATACAGTGCCTTGCGAAAGTATTCGGTCCCCTTGAACTTTTCAACCTTTTGGCACATTTCAGGCTTCAAACATAAAGATATAACATTTAAATTTTTTGCGAAGAATCACCAACAAGTGGGACACAATTGTGAAGTGGAATGAAATCTATTGGATATTTTAAACTTTAACTAATAAAAAACTGAAAAGTGGGGTGTGCAAAATTATTCGGCCCCCTTGCGTTAACACTTTGTAGAGCCACCTTTTGCTGCGATTACAGCTGCAAGTCGCTTGGGGTATGTCTATCAGTTTTGCACATCGAGAGACTGAAATTCTTGCCCATTCTTCCTTGCAAAACAGCTCAAGTTCAGTGAGGTTGGATGGAGAGCGTTTGTGAACAGCAGTTTTCAGCTCTTTCCACAGATTCTCGATTGGATTCAGGTCTGGACTTTGACTTGGCCATTCTAACACCTGGATACATTTGTGAACCATTCCTTTGTAGATTTTGCTGTATGTTTGGGATCATTGTCTTGTTGAAAGATAAATCTCCGTCCCAGTTTCAGGTCTTTTGCACACTCCAACAAGTTTTCATCCAGAATGGGTGTGGACCACCGCAGGCACAGTAGCGTGAACACCTACGGATGCCACGCCCATTCTCCTGGGTCCAGCATCTGGCGACTTAGTCCACCTGCCAGTTCCACTCCCGGGATGTAAATGGCCGATAAATGTCGCTCTGCCCACCGAAGTATGGGAGCGACCTTCCGTGCAGCGGCCGAGCTTCTTGTTCCTCCTGGGTGATTGACGTATGCCACAGCCGTGGTGTTGTCTAACTGGATCCTGATCAGACGCCCTTGCAGTCTTATCGACCATGTGGAGAGGTATAGCTTGATCGCTCTCCGTTCGAGCAGATTGCCCAGCAACTTGGATTCCTCCACCAACCAGAGACAATGGGTCAACTGAACTCCCATTACTCCACCCCAGCCTGATAGGCTGGCGTCCGTTGTGATCAGTGTCCATTTCAGAGGTAGGAGCAACTTCGATGGAAGTGCCAGGGACCTCAGCCACCAGAGCAGGGAATCCTTGACTAATTGGCTCAACTGAATCTGCCGATCCAGGGACAACGGAAATATGTCCCATTTTGACAAAATCTCCTTCTGCAGGACTCTGGTGTGAAACTGGGCATACGGTACTGCCTCAAAAAGGAGGCCACCATGAGCCCCAGGACTTGCATGCAGAAACATAGCGACGACTACCTGCGGTTCATTAGCAGTTTTACTAACATGAGTCTGCAGCTTGTCTGAAGGGAGAAACACTCGCTTCCGTGGAGTCCAGCAGTAAACATAGGTACTCCAAACGCTGAGTTGGTACAATCAGACTTTTTTTACTTTCAACAGCCACCAAAATTCCTGCAGGGTCTGCATGGTGATCGCCACATCCTAACTCTGAAGCGGAAGATGCTCTCAGGAGGAGATCGTCTAGGTATCCCACGATCGTGATCCCACGGCAACACCAAAACAGGAGACAATTCCTTGGCAAAGACTCGGGGGCTGATGCCAAACCAAAGGGGAGCACCACAAACTGGTAGTGGGCTTCCTTGACTGCAAGTCGCAGAAACTTCTGATGCCGGAGGCATATGGGTATGTGCAGGTACTTCCTTCTTGGGGACTTCAAACAGGTTTGAGTAGAACCCCTGGAAACATTCCAATTACGGAACAGGTACTATCACCCCACGACTCAGCAGGTCCCTTGCGGCCAAGAGAGGAACTATCTTGTAGCAGGAGGAAATCAGATCGAAGACCCATTGGTCAGACAGCCAAGAGGTCCACCGGGCTGCAAACTCCCAAAGGCGAACCCCCACCGTGTCACGGGTGGTGGCAAACCTTCATGCGGTAGCACTTTTGCTCACAGGCTTTCGGTTTCAGGGACTCTTGGGTCCTTCAGAAGTCGTCCTGTCGTGCTGGGGACACTTGGACGAAGCCCCAGGCAGACGAAAAAGCAGTTTGTGAGCGGATAAAGAGGGCCCTTGTCTACAGCATGGCTACTTAGCCTTCCCGGCCTGTGGGAGTAGACTACTCTTACCACCTGTGGTATTTTTAATAATGTCATCCAAAGAGCTGATCGCCAAGGAAGGGAAGATCCGTCAGGGCTTTTTTGGATGCCTGGTCTGTAGACCAGCATCTTAACCAAATCAGGGACCTCAGCACCACTGCTGACACTGAAGCCCTGGATAACAGAGGCAGGGTATCCAGGGCCGCGTCACAAACGTACTTAAGGCCTTGCACTAGTTGTCTTCTAGTTCCACGCAGACAGGAGAAGCCCGTTCTCCCAATTCGCAGTGCAACAGTTTTGCCCAATCAGTTAGTGTCTGAGACAAGTGCAGATGGCAGTTCTGGTTGCATGGTTGACCCCACAACCGTAAAGAAACAAGCCATTGCCTCTGCCTTCCTGTCTGTGGGGTCCTTAAATGCAGGAGTCCCCTCTCCCGGGATCGTGGTGAATTTGTTTAACCTGGATACTGGGGGGTCCACGACCGGAGGTAACGCACTGCAATGTATTTGGGGACCGAAAAGGTCTGTTGTGGTCGACCCCATTCCTTGTAAATGAACTTGTCAAAATAAGTCAGATACGGGAACACCTTAGGTTAACAGGCTGGCTTACGGGACCCAAAAGGGACCGCTACATCAGCAGAGGGATCTGCTGGCTCCTGAATCTTCAGGGTATCACGCACAGCTGTGATAAGTGCTTCAACAAGCTCTTTGTCGCGCATGGACCCGGACTCAGTGTCATCTGAAAACGACAGAACAGGGGTCACCAGCCTCAGCAGGGCCTGAGTCTTTGTCAGAGCTCTCCCCGGAGGAAGGTGGGGGGCAAGAAACCGACAAAGCATCCATCTGCAGGCGAACCGGTTGCAATTGTCTGGATTTTGGGGGAAGAAACACCAGTTTCTGAAGCAATGCTGACCCTACCCCTGTCTGCCACCCAATGGGGACTTAGGACAGTGATGGTCCCACCCTCCTAACTGCTGCTGGCTGAGAGGCTCTTTCCCGCAGGACTCACCACCCTGACTGGCTCTGCGCTGTCCAGCTAGTAGTGCCCGTGTCCCTTGTCAGCCCCCAGGTGCATAGGAGATCACACTGCGCTGTCTAGAGCTGCTGCCTATGGCGCTGAACTGATCCACAACGTGTTCTGGCGCCAAGAAAAATGGCCACCGAGCATACAAAGTATAAAGCACACAAAACAGGGAAAATGGCCACCAAGCTCCAGGAAAGCATGCTGCTCCTTGCCCTCACCCAAGATAGCCGAACACTGTATACAGTGGACAGTGGAAGAGAAATGGTGGCGAACAGCGCTGCAGCGATCGACAGGCACAGCCACCAGACACCCCCCAGGGAGAGAATCACATCAGGGCACAGCCAGCACAGACCCCCCCCCCAGAAAGCCTCTGCATCTGACACACGGCTCAGCAGACTCACGTAGCATCCCCACACGGGGGGGGGGGGGGGAGAAGGGGACAGGGAGAGAAGAGGTGGTGAGGGACCCCCAAATAGACCTCCCAGGGAATTCCCAGCTGCTGAGCCCCACCGAGGCAGGTAGAGCTGTACTTACCAGTCCTGCAGAGCTGGGAGACATTCCATCACAAACCCACTCGCCGATCAGTACAGGGTGGCTGTTGGCCCGGCCCACTGACGCAGATATCAGTACCCCGGTCATGTGTGTGCTCCAGAGCATTAACCACCTGGAGCTGAGGTACGTCGTGGCTGGCCCAGGACTACAAGGATAAGGGTATCCAGCCTGTCACCCAGCCGGCTGTTGATAGCAGATGCTGTGATCTGCTGTCTTGCGCAAAAAGCAAAGCTTCTGCAGAAAAATAAAAAATGGACCGATGGGCCTGCAGGGTTCCTAGGTCCTTCTCCACTAGGCAAAATAAAACTGAAGCTGCATGGCAGGCTGAGGGGTTGTTACCTAAGGGACCGCCCCTTGGGTGGAACTAGAAGTTCTGAGTTCTCATTACATGTTATGCCTAGTCCTCTCCTAAAGGTGGCCTAACAACCCAATGGCTAAAGAGAGGAGCTGTGTCAGAAGGTGAATAAAATATAAGGCCTACCCTCCAAATAAGCCCTACCCTGAAAATAAGACCTACAAGGAATTTAACTAGGGCTTATTTGGGGGGTAGGGCTTATATTGCAGCCATCACAGACAATCACACTAGGTTTTATTTTCAGGGAAACAGGGCAATATAGAAATACACACACACACAAAAGTGAGTACACCCCTCATTTTTTTTAAATCCAAGTGAAAATGTTCAAATTGGACCAATTGTTTCCATCACTGTCTTAACCCTCTTGGGCATGGAGTTCACCAGAGCTTCACAGGTTGCCACTTAAGTCCTCTTTCCTCAGCTTTTTTAGTAAGGCAGTGGTCATCTTGGAGGTGCGTTTGGGGTTGTTATGTTAGAATTCTGCCCTGCAGCCCAGTCTTCAAAAGGAGCGGATCATACTCTGCTTCGGTATGCCACAGTACATGTTGGCATTCATGGTTCCCTCAATGAACTGCAGCGCCCCCGTGCCGGCAGCACTCATGCAGCCACAGACCACGACACTCCCACCACCATGCTTGACTGTAGGCAAGACACTGGTCTGTACTCATCACCTGGTTGCTGCCACACGCTTGACAGCATCTGAACCAAATAAGTTTATATTTGTCTAAGACCACAGGACATGGTCAGACCATGTCCTTATTCCGCTTGTCTACAAACTGTTTGCGGGCTTTGCGCTTCTTTTAAATGGGCTTCCTTCTGGGATGACAGCCATGCAGACCAATTTGAGGTGTGGCTTATGGTGTGAGCACTGAATGGCTGACCCCCACCCATTCAACAAAGCTGGCAGCACTCATACATTTCCCATAGACAACCTCTGGATATGGCGCTGAGCACACTCAACTTGTTTGGTCGACCATGGTGAGGCCCATTTTGAGCGGAACCTGTCTTGTTAAAATGCAGTTAGTCTTGGCCACCATGCTGCAGCTCAGTTTCAGGGTCTCTGCATTCTATCCTAGGCTATCCTTATGTAGAGCAACAATTCTTTTTTTCAGGTCCTCAGTTCTTTGCCATGAGGTGCCTTGCTGAATTTCCAGTGACTAGTATGAAAGTGAGCGATAACCCCAAATTTAACACAACTGCTTCTCATTCACACCTGAGACCTTGCAGCACTAATGAGTCACATGACAGCAGAGGGGGAAAGTGACTAATTGGGCCCAAATCGGACACAGTTTCACTTAGGGGTTTTACTCACTTTTGTTGTCAATTTCAACATGAATGGCTGTTGCGTTATTTTGAGGGGGACAGCGAATTTGCACTGTTATACACTCACTACTATACATTGTAGCAAAGTGTAATTTCTTCAGTGCTGTCACATAAAAGCTAACAAAACATTTAAAAAACTGAGGGGTATACTCACTTTTGTGAGATCCATCTCAGGGATGTTGGCACACTAGCCGCTACTTTATTTCTAAGTGCCATCATTTAAAATTCTTCCGATTAACCCCAATAAAGTTCAGTTCTATAAAGTCTTTCCTGACATTTTCTTAGTCGCATACTTCAGCAAAAGCACGATCCACAGAGAGTTTCCAAAGCATCAGAGGGATCCCATTGTTAAAGAGGTATCCGTCAGAAGGGTACAAAAGAATTTAAGGCATTAGATATACCATGGAACACAGTGAATAGAGTCATCAAGTGGAGAAAATATGGCACCACAGTGACATTACCAATAACTGGATGTCCCTCCAATAATTTATGAAAAAACAAAAATTGGTCCTGCACCCAGGAGCAAGGGCATCCCATAAGCAAAAATGGGAAGGGGAAAAAGGCAATACACCTGGAAAAGGGCTTTGTACAAATAAATATGTGATCAAAAAAAGATGATTTATATATTTTCTTTCACAAACAGAAACCATATACATAATGTGTACATCCTGACTACAGGTCCCTGTAGCTAGAAAGATCTGTCAATGTCAACATATGTACATTAGGGATGAGCTTGGTGTTTGAGACGAACACATGTTCGACTCGAACACCGGCTGTTCGCCCGTTCGGCGAAGCCAGAACTCTGCGCCATCGCAGTGCATTGCTGGCTCATGATTGGCCAAGCATGCACTGTGACCCCACATGCTTGGCCAATCACAGCGCCGGCAATGAGGACAGCCATGATTCCCTGTGGCCAATCATAGCTCAGGCTGTGTAGTACATGCCCCACACTATATAAGGCCGCCAGCGTCTGCAGGAGTTAGTGGGTGTTCTCTGTGTACCTTCAACGCAGTATACAACGTCCATTATCCACCTATATAGCTATATTGCTCTTCTGTAATTGAGCTATAAGCCATCTGCAGGAGTTTCTGGGTGTTGTCTGTGTGCCCTGAGTGCAGTATACACCATTATCCACCTATATAGCTATATTGCTCTTCTGTAATTGAGCTATCAGCCATCTGCAGGAGTTTCTGGGTGTTGTCTGTGTGCCCTGAGCGCAGTATACACCTTTATCCACCTATTTTGCTCTTCTCTAATTGAGCCATCTGCCATCTGCAGGAGTTAGTTGGTGTTGTGTGCCTCCATCACAGCACAGTATACACCGGTATCTACCCTTTAATTCCTGTTGTTTTATAATAAAGGCATCTGCAGGAGTTAGTGGGTGTTGTGTGCCTCCAGCACAATATACACTACCCAATTTCTGGTTTTCCCATCTCCCTTCAGGCCATTACCATGTCTGGAAGGCCAACAAGGAGAGGCAAACAGGTGCGAGCCGATAAAAGAGGGCAAGCAGGCTCTGTGTCTAGAGACAACAGTGCTGGTCGTGGACTCGGTGCATCGTCATCAGCACGTGGCCATGGGACACGCTTGTCCTTATTTTTGGCAGCTGGACGTGTTGAGCCGCATCATACTGAAGACTTGGTAGAGTGGATGACCAAGCCCTCTTCATCCTCCTCATCCTCTCTCACCTAGGCTCAGGGTACTAGCAAAGCAGCTGCCAACGCATCCTCTTCCCTCGTCTCAATGTCATCATCAGTGACTCCTTCCCTAGACCCACCACATCCTCCTGAGGAGTCCCCTGAACTCTTTGAGCACAGTGTTGGGTACATGCTTCAGGAGGATGCCCAGTGTTTTTTAGGCTCTGATGATGATACTCAGCTAGAGGAAGGCAGTAGCGTGAGTGCAGAGAGAGGGAATGCTCAAGAAGGACAGCAATCTAGCAGTCATGTTCCACAAGCTGCAGCATACTGCCAGGTTTGCTCCAGCGATGAAGAGGTAGGGGATGATGAGGGCACTGACTCCACATGGGTGCCTGGTAGGAGAGAGGAGGAAGAGGCACATCTCCAACGATGCAGGATGCCCTCCGGGGGCCAGCTTAGGGGCAGCACACCGACTGAATCACACCGCAGAGCTCCGCCTGTGCAGGGCGCTGCCTCTGCGCGTTATTCTAAAAGTGAGTTTGTGCAATATGCGGTTCCTCAGTGGCAGGTCCTCAAACGCCACTTTTTCTCACGGAAGGAGATTCCGGCTCTCTACCGGCATGTGGAAGGCAATCTCCTTGCCTCGCTGGACAGGGCGGTCAGCGGTAAGGTGCATATTACTGCTGACTCATGGTCCACCAGGCATGGACAGGGACGTTACCTGTCTTTCACGGCCCATTGGGTCACTCTTCTGGCAGCTGGGAAGGATGCAGGACAAGGTGCAGTAGTGTTGGAGGTTGTTCCACCACCATGCCTCCAAAATACTACTACTGGTTGTAACACACCTCTCTCCTCCACCCCCTCCTCTTCTTCTTCCTCCATGGCCTCTTCCAGTGCTCTGTCCTCCGAACCAGCGGTGCTCCGTAGGCGTTCAAGGGGCTATGCAAGCAAAACGATGCCATGCTGTGCTTGCACTGGTTTGTTTGGGGGACAGGAGCCACACTGGGGCAGATAGTTTGTCAGCTCTGCAGGGGCAGGACGAGAGGTGGTTGACGCCACGCCAGCTTAAGCCAGGATTTGTGGTTTGCGACAATGGCACCAACCTCCTCTCCACCTTCCGACAGGGACAACTGACCCATGTGCCCTGTGTGGCTCATGTCCTTAATCTGGTGGTGCGACGGTTCTTGGGCAGGTACCCAGGCTTACAGGATGTCCTGAAGCAGGCCAGGAAAGTCTGTGTGCATTTCCGCCGATCATTTAATGCCTGTGCTCGGCTGGCTGAGCTCCAAAAGGAGTTGAACCTGCCCAAGAACCGCCTTATATGTGACATGCCCACCAGGTGGAACTCAACGTTGGCCATGCTGCAGCGGCTGCACACGCAGCAGAGGGCCATCAATGAGTACCTGTGCGACTACGGCACCAGGACAGGGTCAGGGAAGCTTGTTTTGTCACCGTTTGAGGAGGCCACAAGGATGGTGAGCAGTGACAGTGCATGCATCAGTGACACTGTACCTCTCATCCACCTGTTGGAGCATACGCTGCGTACAATAATGGACAGGGCACTTGAGGCAGAACAGAGGCAGGAAGAGGAGGACTTCCTTGCCTCTCAAGGCCCCCTTTTCCAGACAGTGTTCCTGCTGTCCCACCCATCACACAGGAAGAGGAGGATGATTGTGTCAACATGGAGGTGGAGGCTGGCACTCAGCATCAGCAGCAGCAGTCTTGTAGGGATGATTTACAGTCCCAAGACTTGTACGTGGCTGGAAGGAGGTAGCTACGGATCATGTTGTCCTTAGTGACCCAGAGGAATCCGGACTGAATGCCTCAGCTAACCTACGCTGCATGGCCTCCCTGATCCTGGAAAGTCTGCGGAAGGATCCTCGTATTCTTCGGATCAAGGAGAGGGATCATTACTGGCTGGCCACTCTCCTTGATCCATGGTACAAGGGTAAGGTTGTGGAGCTTATCTTTCCATCGCAGAGGGAGCAGAGGATGAGACATCTCCGGGAGGCCTTGCAGAAAGGTCTGTGCAATGCGTTCCCAGAGACTGGGAGGTTACAAACTCCTGGTCCTGGACAACGTGTTGCTGAGGCATAGGTCAGAAGGAGCGGTGGAGAAGGTGGCGTCTGACCGATGCGTTCAGACAATTTTTTAGTCTGCAGCCGCAAGGTATGATCGGTTCCAGCAACCATCACCAGCGTCTGATTTACATGGTGCAGGAATACCTAGGAAAAGGTCAGACTTGGACACCTTTCCCACTGAAAATCCTCTGGCTTACTGGGTCTTGAGGATGGATCACTGTCCAGTGCTTGCACAGTATGCAATTGAGCTACTGGCCTGTCCTGCATCCAGCGTTCTTTCGGAACGCACCTTCAGTGCTGCTGGTGGCTTTGTTACCAATCACAAGGTGTGCCTGTCTACCAACTCGGTTGATCGACTGACCTTCATAAAGATGAACCAGTCTTGGATCACCCACAGCTACCAAGCACCTGAAGCTGATGTAACCGAATAATTTTTTTTGAAATATCACATCCCTTCAAGACTGCCTATGCTGATGCGGAGTGACTGTCCTGTTATGTTG
The DNA here is from genome assembly GCF_037356315.1 of Lithobates pipiens. Taxonomy (NCBI): domain Eukaryota; kingdom Metazoa; phylum Chordata; class Amphibia; order Anura; family Ranidae; genus Lithobates; species Lithobates pipiens. The sequence continues at coordinate 80,033,444 of NW_027507789.1, read as the reverse complement.
ACTGTCTATCCTCTTCCTCCTCCGCTGATATCTTAGAAGAACATTTTTGGTTCTGGGTGATGCCACCAGCCCAATTTTAATGTAATGCTTTGCAGCAGGGCTCATTCCTGCACTACAACTAGAGTATATGGGAGAGGTTGCAGTGTCGTGGCACCAGCACCAGTGCCTAAGGCCCAATTTTTCAGCCCCTGTTTAACAGGGGCATGTAATTACAATTTTTGATGCAATGCTTTGCAGCAGGGCTCATTCCCACACTACAACTACAGTATATGGGAGAGGTTGTATTGTCATGGCACCAGCACCAGTGCCTAAGGCCCAATTTTTCAGCCCCTGTTTAACAGGGGTGTTTAATTACAATTTTTTATGCAATGCTTTGCAGCAGGGCTCATTCCTGCACTACAACTAGAATATATGGGAGAGGTTGCGGTGCCTAAGGCCCAATTTTTCAGCCCCTGTTTAACAGAGGCATGTAATTACAATTTTTGATGCAATGCTTTGCAGCAGGGCTCATTCCTGCACTACAACTAGAGTATATGGGAGAGGTTGCAGTGCCTAAGGCCCAATTTTTCAGCCTCTATTTAACAGGGGCATGTATTTACAATTTTTGATGCAATGCTTTGCAGCAGGGCTCATTCCTGCACTACAACTAGAGTATATGGGAGAGGTTGCAGTGCCTAAGGCTCAATTTTTCTGCCCCTGTTTAACAGGGGCATGTAATTACAATTTTTGATGCAATGCTTTACAGCAGGGCTCATTCCTGCACTACAACTAGAGTATATGGGAGAGGTTGCAGTGCCTAAGGCCCAATTTTTCAGCCTCTGCTTAACAGGGGCATGTAGTTACAATTTTTGATGCAATGCTTTGCAGCAGGGCTCATTCCTGCACTACAACTAGAGTATATGGGAGAGGTTGCAGTGTCGTGGCACCAGCACCAGTGCCTAAGGCCCAATTTCTCAGCCCCTGTTTAACAGGGGCATGTAATTACAATTCTTGATATAATATTTCACAGCAGGGCCCATTCCTGTGCCCACCGAGAGTAACTGTGAGGACAAATAGTGTTGTGGCACCAGCACCATCACAACCACCAAAAGCCCAATTTTTCTATCACTGTTCATCAATGGCATGTAATTACAATTCTTGATATCATCGTTCACAGCAGGGCGCTTCAGTGCCCACCAAGAGTCACTTTGAGGACTTACAATGTTGTGGCAACACCAACACCTTGTTCCGCCATTTCTGCTGAGCATATAGGGCAGGCCCCTACTTTCAAACATCCAACTTACAAACGTCTCCTACTTGCAAACGGAAGGAGACAACAGGAAGTGAGATGAAAAAAGACGTACGGCAAAAAAATTATACAGGGGTGATAACCCTTCTCTATGTTTTCCAAAAAGCTTAAAAATTGATTTTTTGACTGGAGCTACACTTTAAAAATGTACTAGTTCAAAATTACAAACAGATTCTACTTAACACAACAAATCTACACAGTCCCTGTCTTGTTTGTACCGCCTGTATACTGCTGTTCTGGGTATATAGGGCCTGGGGGCCCCACGTCTTTCCTTTTTTTTAATATGGGTACGGGGTTCCCCTTAATACCCGTACAAGACCCAAAGGGGCTGGTAATGGGCAGGGGGTCTACCCATACCATTTTTCTCAATGATTTTCATCCATATTGCAGGAACCAGATATTACATTAAAACCGCAAGCAGTTTTAAATGACTTTTTTAAAATGTCATTTTGTGCAGGGACTGTTCTAAACACGGGAATCACGTGGAACTTCACAGGCACACTATAGACACCCCCTAGGCACGATATTTAAAGTAATATTTCACTTTTTTTTTCACTTTAATCGTTATTAAAGTCAGTGCTCCCGAAAAAACGGCCGTTTTTAAAAACATTTTAGGCATTGACCCATGTCCCCTGGGGCAGGAGCAAGGTCCCCAAACCCTTTTTAGCCATTCAAATTAGCACTTTTTATTTCGAACGTTCGAATCCAATAGACTTTAATGGGGTTCTAAAGTTCGCACGAATTTGCAGTCCGATCGAAAGTTCTGGTGCGAACCGAACCGGGGGGTGTTCAGCTCATCCCTAATGTACATGTTTTCTGGAGCACCTCCCCCAAAAGAGAAGCCCTCCCAGCATGACTGTAAGAATAGCAGGTCCTAAAAGTCCAGAACTAGACGACAGCCGTTCATGATGGTACTGCAAGAAACAGAAGAAAATACATCCTCAGACTAAATTAATTATCTGTACATTCTGCTAACAGGAGGTTATAATCCTGCTGGCAAAAAATAAAACTTTGTACATAAAAGTTTGTGAAGGAGGAGCCCCTTCACAGTAGTGATGCCACATGACACTAGGCCTCACCCAAGGATCTTCTTCAGGAGACCATCACTGGAAGCAGATTAGGGAACTAGTCCACAAGAAAGGAATTTAAGGGGTAGCAGACCCTTGTTTGCAGCTAGAGTTTGGTGAACAGTTTGAGCCAAGCAAAAGTTCGGGCCGAACATCGCCTGTTTAGCGAACACCTGAATTTGCGGGGCTCTTAGGGTTGCCACCTTTTCCTCAAGCCAAACCTGAACACTTTAGTGGCGCATGGCAAATTTTTTTGTGGTATGCACTATAGGATTTTACTGAAACTACTGGTACCATCCACTGCCCTACCGACACCGTCCTCTGCTCTACCGACACCATCCTCTGCCCTACCGACACCGTCCACTGCCCTGGTGACATCGTCCACCTCTCTCCCCACAGACTCCCCTTCCTTATATTGGTCACCCCCCTCAATTAGATCAGGGAACCCACCCAAAACCCCTGCCCCAAAAGACCCCCATTGGACTGCCTTACCGAGAGCTGCTATGAGCCAGGAAGTGTAGGAGCTGGAGTTTGGGGGTGGAGCTCCTCTACTGTAGTGCTGTTTTCCTTCCTTCCATTGTGTGGGGAGCCTTGGGGAGAAGTGTGCTGGCAAAACACAGGATTCAGGACACGTGAAATTGTGCATTCACTCACTAGGCTGCTGTTAGCAATTATTGGGGCCCCATAGAGCTATACTCATGGGGCCCCCATCCCCTGAGGAGGGAAAGAGGTGGGGGGAGGGAGGCGAGAAAGAGGAAGGTAGGAGGAGGAGGTGAGAGAGAGGCGGTGGTGGGGGGGGTGAGAGAGGGGAGGGGGGTTAGTGAAAGGGCGTGAGAGTGGGGTGAGATGGTGGGGGTGAGAGGGATGGGGATGAGAGAGAGGGGGTGGGGGTGAGAGGATGGGGATGAGAAGGTGGGGGTGCAAGAGGGGGAATTAGAGAAAAAAGTGGTGGGTGCGAGAGAGGGGGTGAGCGAGAGGCAGAGAGAGAGAGGGGGGGTGAGAGAGAGGGGGTGAGCGAGAGAGAGGTGGTGAGCGAGAGAGAGAGAGGGTATTGAGAGAGAGAGAGGGTGTTGAGCGAGAGAGAGAGAGAGAGGGTGTTGAGCGAGAGAGAGAGGGTGTTGAGCAAGAGAGAGAGGGTGTTGAGCAAGAGAGAGAGGGTGTTGAGCAAGAGAGAGAGGGTGTTGAGCAAGAGAGAGAGGGTGTTGATCTCGAGAGAGAGCGAGAGAGAGGGTGTTGAGCGAGAGAGAGAGAGAGAGAGAGGCGGTGGGCGCGAGAGAGAGAGGGGTGGGCGAGAGAGAGAGGGGGTGAGCGAGAGAGAGGGGTGGGCGAGAGAGAGGGGTGGGCGAGAGAGAGGGGGGTGTCACGTACCTGGTGTAGGAGCCCAGAATGCAGGGAGCGGCCTCTCGTAAGCCTCTGGCTCGAGAACCCCTGAAAGTGGGGACAGGGACTCTAGAGTTCAGAGGGCACAAGTGCCAAGCAGGTGTAGGACTGGTCCGGACCTCAGGGAAGGCGTAAGAACACAGGAACGCTGGATCAGCAGGCAGCAGGAGATGCACAGGAACTTGGCAGAGCACTGGATCAGCAGGCAGCAGGAGATGCACAGGAACTTGGCAGAGCACTGGATCAGCAGGCAGCAGGAGATGCACAGGAACTTGGCAGAGCGCTGGATCAGCAGGCAGCAGGAGATGCACAGGAACGTGGCAGGGACACTGGAGCAGCTGACAGTGAGGAGGTGTCCTGAAGCACAGAAGAAGCTGGAGGCCGGTACACTCGGTAGGCAGGCTGGAGCAGAAGGTAGCAGAAGGAACACAACAGTCGAGCAGGAACAGCGGAAAGCCAGGGGTAGTCAAGGTACAAGCCGGGTCGGTAACAGACGGGCAGCAAACAGTTCCAAGGAAGAGGCAAAAGCGTAGTCAGACAGGCCGAGGGTCGGAGGCTGGCAGCAAACAGACGTCGTCAGGATCAGGCCGGGTAAACAGGAATCAAGGACAACAGAGTAGCAGAAAGCAGGAACACCGGACACGCTGTAGACTGGACAGCAGGGAGGCACAGTAACAGGTTCCCTTAAGTAGCCTTCTGGGTGCCAAAAACGGTCGAACGGCGCATCTGCGCGCACCCGCGTGTAACCGTGCGCCCGTTCGTGACTTCGCGCACCCGCGTGCACCCATTCGTAACCTCGCGCACCCGCGTGCGCCCGTTTGTGTCATCGCGCACCCGTGTGCGCCTGTTCGTACCAATGCACACCCGCGTGCGCCCGTTCGCGCCAACGCGAGCCCTAGGATACCGGTTAGTTCTTAACATAGGAATTCTGCGGGCAGGCCTCCCATGTACCATTGGATTACTGGAACGACCATGACATTGCCCCCCCCCCAAGGGGCAGCCTCCGGATGCCCAACTGTGCCATCTTACCTGGATGGGACTTCTCAAAGGCAACAATCAATCTCTTGGCATGGATATTGGATTCCGGCTCCCAGGAATTTTCCTCAGGCCCATACCCCTTCCATTTCACCAGAAATTGAATCTAATTACGTCTTCTCCTGCAATCCAAAATGGATTCAACCTCGTATTCGACTTCTCCATTGACGATCACAGGTTCAGGGGGACCGACCTTCCGGTTGGCAAAGGAATCTGGAACTGCAGGTTTGAGTAGGGCCACATGAAAAACCGGATGGATCCGAAATGATTCTGGTAACTTCAGCTCATATGCCACGCTATTCACCTTCCTTACAACCGGAAAGGGACCCACAAACCTTGGACCCAATTTCTTGGATGGGAAAGCCAGCTTCAAATTCAAGGTGGATAACCAAACCTGATCCCCGACCTTGAGATCAAGTTTCCCCCTTCTTTTTCTGTCAAACACCTCCTTGTTGTAGTTCTGAGTCTTTGTCATGGTCTCCTGTAGAAGCCTATTGTTTGCCTTGAAGAAGTTAAGGTTTTCTTGGACAGCTGGTACTGGGCATTCAGGGAGGTTGTTGGATAGGAACAGAGGATGAAAACCGTAATTCCCAAAAAACGGGGATTGCTTCGTGGCAGAATGAACAGAATTATTGTATGTGAATTCGGCAAGGGGTAGAAGCGGAGCCCAGTCAGCTTGAGAGAACGAGGAAAAGCAGCGCAAATACTGTTCCAGCGTCTGATTCGTTCTCTCAGTTTGACCATTGGTTTGTGTATGATAGGCAGAGGAGAAGCAGAGATCTATCTTCAGAGTCCCACAAAGTGCCCTCCAGAACTTGGAAGTGAATTGCACCCCCCTATCTGACGTGATATTTGCGGGGATGCCATGGAGCCTCACAATTTCCCTGATAAACGTCTTGGCCGTCTCCGCGGCAGAGGGAGTGCCCTTCATTGGGAAAAAGTGGGCCATTTTAGATAGTCTATCCACCACCACAAAGACAGTAGAATAATTATCCGAAAGTGGCAGCTCGACAATGAAGTCCATGGAGATCATCCTCCATGGTCTGTCCAGGACGGGTAACGGCTTCAACAAACCCCATGCTTTAGACTTGCTGACCTTGTTCTGAATGCAGGTGACACATGCCTCCATATACTCTTTACAATCCTTCTTCAATTCTGGCCACCAGAACGCACGTTGAAGCAGTTCAGTGGTCTTAAGTACCCCAAAATGGCCAGCCAGTAAGTGGTCGTGACAGGAACTCAGGACCGAAACTCGCACTTCCTGGGGGACGTAGATTTTATCCTCATACCATAGGAGGTCAACCCTGGCCAGTAGGGGGTATCAGGCGGAAAAACAGCACTAGAGGAAGCTTGCTTGATTTGGGACAATAAATCCCCCTGGAGCAGGAGGAAGTTTCCTGAGGACAGGATGGTGTCTGGGGACAAAGGAGTTTCAGGTTCGCTGTACATACGTGACAAGGGGTCAGGCTTGGTGTTCTTCGAACCGGGGCGATAGGTGATATGGAACGAGAATCTGGTGAAGAAAAGTGCCCACCTGGCCTGTCGTGGTCTCAGTCTTTTAGCAGTCTTCAAGTATTCTAGATTCTTATGATCCGTATACACAAGGATCGGGTGGGCTGCTCCTTCCAGAAGATAGCGCCATTCTTCAAGTGCCGCTTTAATAGCCAGTAGCTCACGATCACCTACGTCGTAGTTCCTCTCTGCCTCGGATAATTTACGAGAGAAGAATGCGACTGGGTGCAGAAGGGATTTAGGCCCTTGTCTCTGAGAAAGCACTGCTATCTCTGAGGCATCCACTTCTAAGATATATGGCAGGGTCAAGTCAGGATGCTTTAGAACTGAGGCTGAGATGAACAAGTCCTTCAGAGTAGTAAAGGCTTCTTGAGCTTCGGGAGTCCAATGGAACTTTAAGCCCTGCTTGGTCAGTCCTGTGATGGGAGAAATGATAGTGGAGAATCCCTTTATGAATTTCCTATAAAAGTTTGCGAAGCCCACGAACCATTGGATCCCCTTCCTGTCAGTAGGTGCGGGCCAGTCCCGGATGGCAGAAATTGTCCATCTTAATGCCTTCCACTGAGATGATCAGACCAAGGAACTGGATACTTCGTTGCTCAAAGACACATTTTTCTGGCTTGGCGTAAAGACCGTGAAGTCAGAGTCGCGATAAAACGTTTCTAACGAGTTCCCGATGTTCGGCTAGGGAGGAAGAAAAGATTAGAATATCATCCAAATAGATAATTACGAATAGATCAAGGTAGTCTCTGAAAATGTCGTTTACAAAGTGTTGGAACATGGCGGGGGCGTTGCATAGACCAAAAGGCATAACCAAATATTCAAAGTGCCCGAAACGTGTACGGAAGGCGGTCTTCCACTCATCTCCCCTCCGAATGCGAACGAGATTGTAGGCACCCCGAAGATCCAACTTGGAAATTACTACAGCTGATCCCAGTCTTTGAAACAATTCGGGCACTAAAGGCAAAGGATATTGGTTCTTGATGGTGACCTTATTAAGAGCCCGATAATCAACACAAGGACGTAGGGAGTGGTCTTTCTTCTCAACGAAGAAGATTCCTGCACCCGCCGGGGAGGTGGAAGGTCGGATGAACCCCTTCTCCAGGTTGTCATCCAGGTAAGACCTCAGGGTCCCTAATTCCGTTTCTGATAGAGGAAAAATTCTTCCAAAGTTTAACCCAACTTCACCACTCCTACGAATTGTTATTTCCTAATGACAAATCCCTATATATTAAGAAATAGGGTTGAGCCGGAAACCCCCTGGTTCGGTTCGCACCAGAACTTTTGAACGGACCCCAAATTCGTACGAACGTTAGAACCCCATTGAAGTCTATGGGACTTGAACGTTCGAAATTAAAAGTGCTAATTTTAACGGCTAATATGCAAGATACTGTCCTAAAAAGGGTTTGGGGACCTGGCTCCTGCCCCAGGGGACATGGGTCAATGCAAGAAAAAATGTTTTAAAAATGGCAGTTTTGGCGGGAGCACTGATTTTAATGACGATTAAAGTGGAAAAAAAAGTGAAATATTCCTTTAAATATGGTGCCTGGGGGGTGTCTGTAGTATGCCTGTGAAGTGCCACGTGTTTCCCGTGTTTAGAACAGTCCCTGCACAAAATTACATTTAACGGAAATAACGTCATTTAAAGCTGCTTGCGGTTTTAATGTAATATCTGGTTCCTGCAATATGGTTGAAAATCATTGAGAAAAATGGCATGGGTAGCCCTCAATGCCCATTACCAGCCCCTTTGGGTCTTGTATGCATATTAAGGGGAACCCCGTACCCATATTAAAAAAAGGAAATGCGCGTGGCCCCCAGGCCGTATATACTCAGAACAGCAGTATACAGGCGGTGCAAACAAGACAGGGACTGTGTAGGTTTGTTGTGTTAAGTTGAATCTGTTTGTAATTTTCAACTGGTACATTTTTAAAGTGTAGCTCCAGTCAAAAAATAATTTTAAGCTTTTTGGAAAACATAGGGAAGGGTTATCACCCCTGTATAATTTGTTTTGTCGTCCATCTTTTTTCATCTCACTTGCTGTTGTCTCCTTCCGTTTGGAAGTAGGAGATGTTTGTAAGTTGGATGTTTGAAAGTAGGGGCCTGCCCTATATGCTCTGCAGAAATGGCGGAACAAGGTGTTGGTTTTGCCACAACATTGTAAGCCCTCAAAGTGACTCTTGGTGGGCGCTGGAGCGCCCTGCTGTGAACGATTATATCAAGAATTGTAATTACATGCCATTGTTGAACAGTGGTAGAAAAATTGACCTTTGGTGGTTGTGGTGCTGGTGCCACAACACTATAAGTCCTCACAGTTACTCTGGGTGGGCACAGGAACGGGTCCTCCTGTGAAATATTATATCAAGAATTGTAATTACATGTCCCTGTTAAACAGGGGCAGAAAAATTGGGCCTTAGGCACTGGTGCTGGTGCCACGACACTGCAACCTCTCCCATATACTCTAGTTTTATTGCAGGAATTAGCCCTGCTGCAAAGCATTGCATCAAAAATTGTAATTAAACGCCCCTGTTAAACAGGGGCAGAAAAATTGGGCTGATGGCACTGGTGCTGGTGCCACGACACTGCAACCTCTCCCATATACTCTAGTTGTATTGCAGGAATTAGCCCTGCTGCAAAGCATTGCATCAAAAATTGAACTTAAACACCCCTGTTAAAGAGGGGCAGAAAAATTGGGCCTTAGGCACTGGTGCTGGTGCCACGACACTGCAACCTCTCCCATATACTCTAGTTTTATTGCAGGAATTAGCCCTGCTGCAAAGCATTGCATCAAAAATTGTACTTAAATGCCCCTGTTAAACAGGGGCAGAAAAATTGGGCTGGTGGCATCACCCAGAACCAAAAATGTTCTTCCAAGATATCATCGGAGGAGGAAGAGGATAGACAATCAACATAACAGGACAGTCACTCAGCATCAGCATAGGCAGTCTTGAAGGGATGTGATATTTTAAAAAAAATTATTCGGTTACATCAGCTTCAGGTGCTTGGTAGCTGTGGGTGATCCAAGACTGATTCATCTTGATGAAGGTCAGTCGATCAACTGATTCGGTAGACAGCCGCACCCTGTGATCGGTAACAAAGCCACCAGCAGCACTGAAGGTGCGTTCCGAAAGAACGCTGAATGCAGGACAGGCCAGTAGCTCAATTGCATACTGTGTAAGCTCTGGCCAGTGATCCATCCTCAAGACCCAGTAAGCCAGAGGATTTTTGATGGAAAAGGTGTCCAAGTCTGACCTTGCCCCTAGGTATTCCTGCACCATGTAAATCAGACGCTGGCGATGGTTGCTGGAACCGATCATACCTTGGGGCTGCGGACTAAAAAATTGTCTGAAAGCATCAGACGGCCACCTTCTCCACCGCTCCTTCTGACCGATGCCTCAGCAACACGTTGTCCAGGACCAGGAGTTTGTAACCTCCCAGTCTCTGGGAACGCGTTGCACAGACCTTTCTGCAAGGCCTCCCGGAGATGTCTCATCCTCTGCTCCCTCTGCGATGGCAAGATAAGGTCGGCAACCTTACCCTTGTACCGTGGATCAAGGAGAGTGGCCAGCCAGTAATGGTCCCTCTCCTTGATCCGAAGAATACGAGGATCCTTCCGCAGGCTTTGCAGGATCAGGGAGGCCATGCAGCGTAGGTTAGCTGAGGCATTCAGTCCGGAGTCCTCTAAGGACAACATGACACTAAGGACAACATGATCCGCAGCTACCTCCTCCCAGCCACGTAGAAGTCCACGTGTTTCTTGGGACTGTAAATCATCCCTACAAGACTGCTGCTGCTGCTGCTGATGCTGAGTGCCAGCCTCCACCTCCATGCTGACACAATCATCCTCCTCTTCCTCCTCCTCATCCTCTTCCTGTGTGATGGGTGGCACAGTAGGAACACTGTCTGGATAAAGGGGGCCTTGAGAGGCAAGGAAGTCCTCCTCTTCCTGCCTCTGTTCTGCCTCAAGTGCCCTGTCCATTATTCCACGCAGCGTATGCTCCAAGAGGTGGACAAGAGGTACAGTGTCACTGATGCATGCACTGTCACTGCTCACCATCCTTGTGGCCTCCTCAAACGGTGACAGGACAGTGCATGCATCCCTGATCATGCCCCTGATAAGTACATCCTTGAAATAAAAGACATTCGAAGTTTGCATTCGGTCTGAATGTATGTTTACTCAGAAAATCTCCATACAGAGGATCACGAAAGAGTGATGATCATTACACGCATTACACAACTTTTTATGGGGTACAATAGCATTGCAGTCTATGACTGGCAAACAACCAGAATACAGACTACGTAATACATTCCAGGATAATCTATTTCATATATCAAATGGTCATTTTGGCGCTAACACAATAACACAATAACAAATTTAAAGGTCATTCTGACAATTTGGCAATTTAGATATTAATTACTGGAAAACTTCATAATAACATCTGGAAACTAACATTTCGGGGAAATAATATGCTTTATCATGTCACTTGGCAGGACATAAGCAAACAAAAGTGAATAACAAGATATGTGTTGCAATACTTAGAAATACCCAAGAATTAAGAAACATTTTATAAAGAAATACATTCGTATATTGAAGGGGAACTCTAGGTTATATACAGATATGTGTTGCATATATCTTCATATCTTGACATTCCCTCCTATGTTTCTAATTCTTTAGGTATTTTCTTTAGACCTCCTCTATATCTCTGGATTGACCTCCAGGTATACGGGCCACCATCTCATGAGCGACTCTGACTCTTGACCTTTGGGGCTCAAAAGAACCAGTATTAGTACAAGCTTTCCAAATAGTGCTACAAGAAGTGGTAGCCATTCTCAAACAACACTTGAATAACATAGGTGCACATTTGATTATAAGGATTATAAATACTATGATACCAACAATATAAAGGATAGCTTTCCCAGCTTCCTTCAACCCAAGCAGTTTCAGTATGCTCTCTCCAAAAATTGAGCTTAAGCTGCTGTACCTGTTCTACATGTGAAATGATAGCATCTTCTGCTTTAGTATCATTTCCAATGTAGTTACAACAGCCTGTCCCCACTATGGTGCATATTCCTCCTTGGCTTGCTGTAAGATAATCCAGCACCAGCCGGTGCTGCAAAATCTCCTTTTTAATCATTTTTAGTTCTGTGGCAAGCATCACAAAGTTCCTATCATACAATGCTGTAATATTATCGATGAAGTCAGCTAAATCAATGATAAAACTGAATGCATTTTTAATACAACATCTATTTACCCATGGTACGGAGAATATTGGCTTTATCTCCCTGTCATGGGACTCTACATTAGTGTCAAAGTCACTGGTATAAGTGTTATTAGTATTTTCCTCAACATTAACTAGGGGTATCTCCATGTTAGTCTCAATGTTAGTCTCACCCTCCTTGTTCATATCAGGATCTTTAACCTCTGGATTTGGGACTCCTTAAACTCATTGTTACTCATATACCAAGTGGCAGGTATTACTCTCCCAAAATAACAAACCCCCATAGAATTTAAAGGGATCCAATTATACGCTTTCTTCCCACATATAAAGTAATAACCTGGGGGAGCTGCACAAGCCTTCTTGAAATTATACCCCTGCAAACACATTAATAATTTCATATTGTTTTGCCTGGAATGTTGTCGATGCGTGTAGTCATGTAGTTCCTGATGTTCCGTGCTCCATGCTGTATCCTTACCATCAAACCAATATTTTATCTCAGCATTGTCCATACAGTTAGAGTTCCCAATAGGTCTGGTAGTGCTTTGAAAACCTTGAGTAAGCAGCTCAGATGAATATTCTCGAGTAAAGTTTATGCAGACAGAGGGGATTTTCATTGGAGCGTTAGTGAACAACAGGAGTGAAACAACTCTGTCAACCATAGGTCTGCTTACATCTTCAAAGTGTGCATTGTTCTCTATTTCAACCAATGTACTGGGAACACCTAATAAGGGTATAGTCTTATGTGATATAGGTGCGTGTGTGCATATCCAGCAATTAGAAATGTTCAGTTTCTTTGCTGCTTGTAGGTGCATGGACACAAAGGAGTTATGAAAGGGTTCACCCAATTTAACATGATACTCATGAGTGTCTCTTCTTGCTCTTTGATTGGGATTACGGCTCTCTTCAGGTTGCAATTTCTCACTTGTGACAGTGGCATTGAAAAGGTAGGTGTCATGTATCTTACCCTTTTCTTTATGGTATGTCCATTCGAATGCCATGACTGTAATCCACACCACCACTCCACCACAGAGGATAACGCTCCATAACGCCACATTCGGTCTAGGCCCCAGGAGATTCATTCTGAAGTCTTCTGGCTCTGGCACGAGTAATTGGCGGTGATGACCTGGAAGGCAAGGGTAAAGGAGAATACCTGCTAACAGCAGAATGATCTTTATGTTCCTTTGGAGCTACAGTCTTTTTACAATGGGAACCATGAACCCAGTACTTGTAATCTTTCAGCTTCACTGCAGAAACGGACCTTTCCACCTAGGAGACAAAGTGGTCCGGGGTGTATGATTCTTGATGTACATGTGTTCCTTCACTTGTATCCACTGGTTGTCCTGCTTTGGTACTGGAAAAGTTATCAGAAAACACATTTGCCAATTTGCATAAATAGTCTATCATGGCATCTTGACCTTTTAGCAAAGTCACTGTCTCTGATGGCACAAGGGTTGCAGGAAGTCTCTTAGGCGGTCGCCCAAGTAGTATATCAAAGGGTGATAGTCCATGTTTCTCCTTAGGGGTGGTACTAATGGTAGCTAAGGCTATTGGCAGTGCTTCTACACATGTGCTTTTCCCATTAGCAGTTATCTTGGCCAGATACCCCTTTAAAGTTTGATTGCTGCACTCCACCATCCCGCTAGCTTGTGGCGTATATGGGGTGTGCAGCTGCTGTCTTATCCCCAGAATATTCACCACTTCTGCCATTAACTTGCTATCAAAGTGTGTACCTCTATCTGAGGAGAAAACAGCCCCTATACCAAATCTTGGGATTAACTCTCTAATGAGACATTTTACTACTGTTCGGGCATTACTCCTGGCACATGCAAACTAAAAGATACTTTAGCCGACCACAAGGGGGCATATCTGAGAAGTCAATCTGCACAATTTGAAACGGCTCCTCAGTATGTGGAATATGCTTCATATGAGTGGGCACTGGTTTTGCAATGTTAAACATTTGACATATTGCACATTCATTAATCTATTTAGCAGCATATGTATGAAAGCCTGAAGCCCACCAGTGTTTGTTCGCTACCCAACACATCCCTCCTGTTTGAGACATGGCAAGGCCCATGGCTCAAAGCAAACAAATAAATAAATAGAGTTGGTGGAGCAACCATTTTACCCTTCATAGTCCACAGGCCATCCTCATCACAAACAGCCCCTTTGGAGCACCAGGATGGTCTGTGAGGTAAGTTTTCCTGTAAGGCAGACAAAATGTGTAAATCAACAGGTAAATCAGTCAGAAACAACATAGGCATGGCAGTGGATGGCTATTTGTAGATTGCTCCTTTAGCATATTCATTGGCTTGTTACACAAAATAGGTAGTAAGGTTTACTATAGTCAGGCAGCCCAAGATTTGGGGTTGTCAGTAACATTTCTTTAATTTCTTTCTTTATAGCTGGGGTTAATTTGTCCTCGACAAACTTATAACTACCCTTTGTATATCGCTTTAATAATTCTTGTAAGAGACCTAATACTAGTGGAGGATTGAAGTCTCCTTCATCCAGTAAAATTTTCATTTTTTTTTTTTATTTATTATCTATTCTTAATTACCGGGCAGCTTCCTCCGGTAACTTCTCTACTCAAGATACTGAAAAATTCTTGGTACTGACAGGGCTAAATCCCCATGACTTTTCACTGTGGCCACTTTCATATATTCTGGTGAGAATTTACAGTAATCCAGACTGCTGGATTCATAAGCCCCTTGTGGGCTTCTTGTAATCCCTGCTATTTAGGGTTAATAAAGTTCTGGCATAAGGAGCAAATTTAACATCTCCCTTTGCTTCAAGTATGTTTTACTCCCATCCCTTCAGGCATTAAAAACTATAGTTACTATTATATTTTCTCTGTCTAGCAGACTGCTAGGGGAGTATGGTGATACACCACCTCTTACCTATAGAGGTTCAGTGACGTTGGCAGTAATTACATCACTACTTATCTTAACCAAGAAAATACCTGCCGATTTAAAGTAGGAAAATTGGCATCACATATATTTAACAAAGTGTTTTTTTGTCTTTCTCGTTTAATTTGAAGAGCTACAACCTGCACTTCAATACTTTCCATTTGCAGTGCTGTTTTATATAGTGTATAAGGCCACTTTCACATACATTTACTATTTTTATCGCTATCCTTATTAATCTCTTAGATTCTAAGATCCACTATTTATTAATTCTAGCGCTGGCTTCTTTTTCCATTCTTTAACTTCCTATAACAATCCTCCCATGAAACTGTTAACCAGTCTTTACACTTTCTTTTAATTCTCCTTAAATTCTTATTGCTGAGTCAGAAACTGTGGCAGCAGGCGTATGGTCTGACCGCACTGCTCCCTCACTGACACAGAGCCTGTTGACCCCTCCCTTTCAGGAAATCCTAAGCACAGCTGCAATTTGCTAGCTGTCCCGTGCACACCGATAGGGAGAGATTAACCCATTTGCTAACTCATCACTTACTTCTCTCTAACATTTTATTGTTCACAAGCACCCTTATTCTTTGCAAATACGTTCCATACATCCACATACTTCTCAGGTATAGCACAATCAATCAAGATCCACATATCTGTATATGTGGCTTGCTGAGTCCTTTCCATCCACATCATTTTCCTATACCATTTCTTAGGACGTTTTTCCATATTGGGCAGTTTTGCCACAATAGCTCTTATTTCACTAGGCTTCCATGGGACATAAACCTGAGCAATATTAGCTACATATTGATTTCCCACTATACCACCGGGCAAGGCTACTTCCCTTAGGGGCATCTGCTCTAGTGGCTTTTCTTTTAATAGAGACCTAAGCAACTCTCTTGTCTCTCTTTTTCTTTCTGGAGTATTCAGTATCCCCAGAGTTTTTTGTTTTGCTGCCTTTTGCCTTGTAGTTACTGGGCTATATTTTTGATTTATCTTGTCTTAGGGGGCTATGTGATTGATCTACCTTTGTGAATTTTGCTAAAGCATTTGGCCTTAATCGAGTATATTGCCAAATTTGTCCATCTTTATCAAATATTACCCCCTCACTTCTATCTAAGGAAGATCCCAAACTACTCCTTCCCTGCGAAGTCCCTTGGGCTCCCTCTAGCCTTCGACTCCTTCCCTCCTGTGAGAAGCTGGAAACAGCTTGCTGCTGCTGAGGGGTAACCTGGATGCTGGGAGCCCTCTATTTTCCCATGTTTTCTTCACTTTGCCCCATATGATCAATTTCACCTATAGGGGCAGACGCTGCTCTAGATGCTACTGCTAAATCCCTTCTTGCGGACTCATACGGGGATGCCCAAGCATTGGGAAGCTCCTCTTCATCTTCCAGATGCAGAGCAGTTTTTTTTTTTCTCAGTACACATCTTATAAGGGGGTGGTTTTAAATTCTTTCGGGATTCTTCTTCCCAAGCAGCCAAACATTCAATCCCCCCACAATCAGACATTTTGAAGAGTAAATTAAATAACACATCAATTGTTGGGGTGTCAAGTGTAATTTTACACCATTTTACATGATGCTTTAAAGCATCCGGCTCTCCACTTACCATCATCTTGATGATAGGAGCGCTTGGATGCAACTTTGCTACATTTAACCCTGTTTTTTTTTCTTTTTTTAATAATTTCTTTGCCCTTTGTTTTGTTAACCCAAAAGTATTCATTACCGGTAAAATATTTTTCTCAAGCAAATTTCCCATTTTCTTTATATTTTTCCTGTTACTCTTTTCAGAAATGACAACAGTTCAGAGCTCCGGGACTGAGAGCTCTACTTTTTACTTCTTACGGCTGTGTACCAGCAGCCCAGTACATATATTGAGATATCTCACTTCGTTCTACTCTCAGAAGGACGTCTCCTTTCTGAGTGGTAATAGGCTAGTCTCTCTCAACTCCCTATTCCAGAGAACATACAGCAGGTCATTCACCCATTTGTGGCTATCCGCTGAAGGCAAACCTATCCGCCTTAGGACCACAAACGTTTCTCAAAAAATCACACAAAAAATTCAACATTCACCACCTTCTATTCACTCATAGAAATTGTGGTACCTGCATTTTACACATCCCTTAATAACACAACTATATATATTGTCATTTCTGAGAGTAAGAAGTACGTACTTTTGCATGCATCAACTATAATTGGTACCATTATTTTTTCAGTAATCATACACAGACAGAATGCATTGAAATCAAAAAAAAAAGGAACGTGTTACCTTCTGTATTCCACAAGCCCCACCCGGCTCCTCAAAACCGCACAGAAAGACAGTACTTTATCATAATGAGAAATACAATTTTTCTCACCTGAGGCCTCTTTGTTGTCCCTCCTGTTGCGGGTTGAGAGCCGGTGGTGGAGCAGCAGATAAGAAGAACGTTGCAGGGTCACCAAATGATAAGTACATCCTTGAAATAAAAGACATTCGAAGTTTGCATTCGGTCTGAATGTATGTTTACTCAGAAAATCTCCATACAGAGGATCACGAAAGAGTGATGATCATTACACGCATTACACAGCTTTTTATGGGGTACAATAGCATTGCAGTCTATGACTGGCAAACAACCAGAATACAGACTACGTAATACATTCCAGGATAATCTATTTCATATATCAAATGGTCATTTTGGCGCTAACACAATAACACAATAACAAATTTAAAGGTCATTCTGACAATTTGGCAATTTAGATATTAATTACTGGAAAACTTCATAATAACATCTGGAAACTAACATTTCGGGGAAATAATATGCTTTATCATGTCACTTGGCAGGACATAAGCAAACAAAAGTGAATAACAAGATATGTGTTGCAATACTTAGAAATACCCAAGAATTAAGAAACATTTTATAAAGAAATACATTCGTATATTGAAGGGGAACTCTAGGTTATATACAGATATGTGTTGCATATGTCTTCATATCTTGACACCCCACTGGCGTGGTGAGAAAAATCCGAGCTCACCTGACCCTGCCCTGGTGCCGTAGTCGCACAGGTACTCATTGATGGCCCTCTGCTGCGTGTGCAGCCGCTGCAGCACGGCCAACGTTGAGTTCCACCTGGTGGGCATGTCACATATAAGGCGGTTCTTGGGCAGGTTCAACTCCTTTTGGAGCTCAGCCAGCCGAGCACAGGCATTAAATGATCGGCGGAAATGCACACAGACTTTCCTGGCCTGCTTCAGGACATCCTGTAAGCCGGGGTACCTGCCCAAGAACCGCTGCACCACCAGGTTAAGGACGTGAGCTACACAGGGCACATGGGTCAGTTGTCCCTGTCGGAGGACGGAGAGGAGGTTGGTGCCATTGTCGCAAACCACCAATCCTGGCTTAAGCTGGCGTGGCGTCAACCACCTCTCGGCCTGCCCCTGCAGAGCTGACAAAACATCCGCCCCAGTGTGGCTCCTGTCCCCCAAACAAACCAGCGCAAGCACGGCATGGCATTGTTTTGCCTGCGTACTTGCGTAGCCCCTGGAACGCCTACGGAGCACCGCTGGTTCTGAGGACAGAGCACTGGAAGAGGCCATGGAGGAAGAAGAAGAGGAGGGGGTGGAGGAGAGAGGTGTGTCACAACCAATAGTAGCATTTTGGAGGCGTGGTGGCGGAACAACCTCCAACACTACTGCACCTTGTCCTGCATCCTTCCCAGCTGCCAGAAGAGTGACCCAATGGGCCATGAAAGACAGGTAACGTCCCTGTCCATGCCTGCTGGACCATGAGTCAGCGGTAATATGCACCTTACCGCTGACCGCCCTGTCCAGCGAGGCAAGGACATTGCCTTCCACATGCCGGTAGAGAGCCGGAATCGCCTTCCGTGAGAAAAAGTGGCGTTTGGGGACCTGCCACTGAGGAACCGCACATTGTACAAACTCACGGAAGGGGGCCAAGTCTACCAACTGAAAAGGCAGCAGTTGAAGTGCTAGCAATTTAGCCAAGCTAGCATTCAACCGCTGGGCATGTGGATGGCTGGGAGTGAACTTCTTTC
Source organism: Lithobates pipiens (assembly GCF_037356315.1). Taxonomy (NCBI): domain Eukaryota; kingdom Metazoa; phylum Chordata; class Amphibia; order Anura; family Ranidae; genus Lithobates; species Lithobates pipiens. Next base: position 80,015,010 of record NW_027507789.1, on the reverse strand, counting down.
GCCGGTTCAGCAGCTGGGGCAGGGACATTTGCCTGCTATAATCGGACGTGGGTCTACTGCTAGCAGAGTGCCCGGAAGCACTTGGCTGTGACACACCTAATTCTACACCTTCATTCCTCTCAGAGCAGGTTTCAGAGAGGACTGAAGGTCTAGTGGGGTTGGAGATGCCAGCTAATGAGGAGCAAGGAGAGGGCCGCTTTGTTCTTTGGTGTGGGTCTTTGAGGTACGCTTGCCAACGAGCTGCATGGCAGGTCAACATATGTCTGGTCAAGCATGTCGTGCCCAAGCGGCTGATGTTTTGGCCACGCGAGATACGCTTAAGACATATGTTGCAAATAGCAGCGGTGCGATCTGATGCACTCTCAAAAAAGGCCCACACCAAAGAACTTTTAGCATAACGTTCAGAGGCAGCGCCCTGCACAGGCGGAGCTCTGCGGTGTGATTCAGTCGGTGTGCTGCCCCTAAGCTGGCCCTCGGAGGGCATCCTGCCTCGTTGGACATGTGCCTCCTCCTCCTCCTCTCTCCTACCAGGCACCCACGTGGAGTCAGTGCCCTCATCATCCCCTCCCTCTTCATCGCTGTAGCAAACCTGGCAGTATGCTGCAGCTTGTGGAACATGACTGCCAGATTGCTGTCCTTCTTAAGCATCCCCTCTCTCTGCATTCACGCTACTGCCTTCCTCTAGCTGAGTGTCATCATCAGAGGCTACAAAACACTGGGCATCCTCCTGGAGCATGTACCCAACACTGTGCTCAAAGAGTTCAGGAGACTCCTCAGGAGGACGTGGTGGGTCTAGGGAAGGAGTCACTGATGATGACATTGAGAGGAGGGAAGACGATGCGTTGGCAGCTGCTTTGCTAGTACCCTGAGACTGGGTGAGAGAGGATGAGGAGGATGAAGAGGGCTTGGTCATCAGGGGTGGACTGACAACTCATGGGGCCCCTGGGCAATAGAAGATCATGGGGCCCCCTTTGTCTCCGCTCACACTCAAGCCGCACCTACACAAAGCCCCACCTACAATAATCATGGGGCACACAGTAAGGCACATCACATGGCACACAGCAGAGCACGGGGCACACAGCAGGGTTTATTATGTACAAAACAGGGCACATTATCGAGCACAGCATGGTGCATCACAGGGGGTACAGGGCACATCAGTGGGTACACAGCGGGGCACATCAGGAGATACAGAGCAGGGGATGCCGCACATCACTGGGCATGTGGCACATAGTAGGGCACACAGCAGAGCACAGGGCACACAGTAGGGCACATCCCAGGGCACATCCTTGGGAACAGGACACATTAGGCGGTACACATCAGGGCACACCACAGGGCATGAGGCACACATCCCAGGGCATAGCGCACACAGTAGAGCACATCACAGGGCACACAGTAGAGCACAACAGGTGGTGCACAGCAGGGCATGGGGCACATAGGGCACATCACAAGGCACAGGACACATCACAGGGCAAGGGGCACACAGCAGAGCACATCAGGGGGTACACAGCAGGGCACATCAAAGGCCATGGGGCACGCAGTAGGGCAAATAGCAGGGCACAAACCAAAACACAGGGCACACAGTAGAGCACTGGGATCCTCTGGACTCAGCACAGTGTCTCCCAGGGTAGCCATCAGGGGGAAAGGTTGGTGGAGGGCACAGGGGGACACTGTGGGTGGGTGTTACAGGGAGATACTGTTTGGGGGAGGGGGGTGGATGGCACAGGGGGACACTGTGGGGAGGTGGCACAAGGGGACGCTGTGGGTGGGTGTTACAGGGGGTCACTGTGGGGGGTGGAGGACACAGGGGGCCACTGTGGGGGGGTGGAGGGCACCCTGTGGGGAGGTGTTACAGGGGGTCACTGTGGGGGGTGGAGGGTACAAGGGGACACTGTGGGGGGTGTTACAGAGGGACACAGCGGGGGGGTGGAGGGCACAGGGGGACACTGTGGGGGGTATTACAGGGGGACACTGTGGGGGGTGGGAAGCTGTGCAGCAACTTTCTAATAGCCGCATGTGGTACACACTTAAGCACAGGACAGCATACAAGCTGCTGCTGCACTTTCCTTCCTACATGCAGAGTAGTGCGGGAAGCTGCTGTACACAGACCTCTCGTGATGCGCTCCTCTCCGCCGGTCCCTCCTCTCTTCTCGTCCGTCCGAGGTGATGACAAATACAAGCACCTGGGGTGAACGGAAGGGAAGGAGCAACAGAGCAGTATTCAGACACAATGCACATAATTGATTTATTTTTATTTTTTTGTTAGGCTTTAGTACGGTTATTAGTGAGCATTAGAACCATATTGTTTAATGTGAAAATGATGTATATTTTCACTGCTGAATGCTTTATTTTTTTAGATGGGGCCTAAAGCCCCATATCATCCTCCTTGTGTTTTTTATTGTTACCAATATCTCGTTGCAGATGACTGGAATGAGCACAAGATGTATGTGTGAAATGCGTCCACATGACCATAGTTTGGTGTCTTTGGTGTTATCTGTGTGAAACAATATAAAAGGCAATCGGAAGTTCTGGATCTGCAGTCATTTCTTTCTTCCTTCTGACTGGAATGATCCAGTATGGCTGGGCTGCTGTTCGATCTAAAGTAAGTGAAGGGTACACATTTTTTCTTCATTTTATACATTTATTTTTCTTTAAAGATGCATTTAGCCTTTAACTCCAGGGCACGTTCATCCCATTGGTGGTCAATGGGCAGCATGTCTCCCCTTGGTGGTCAATGGGCAGCATGTCTCCCCTTGGTGGTCAATGATGGGCAGCATGTCTCCCCTTGGTGGTCAATGGGCAGCATGTCTCCCCTTGGTGGTCAATGATGGGCAGCACGTCTCCCCTTGGTGGTCAATGATAGGCAGCAAGTCTCCCCTTGGTGGTCAATGATGGGCAGCACGTCTCCCCTTGGTGGTCAATGATGGGCAGCACGTCTCCCCTTGGTGGTCAATGGTGGGCAGCACGTCTCCCCTTGGTGGTCAATGAAGATTCACTATTGAGTTGGCCCACCCTTTTGCAGCTACAACAGCTTCAATTCTTCTGGGCAGGCTGACCACAAGGTTTAGGTGTGTGTCTTTGGGAATGTTTGACCATTCTTCCAGGGAGAGCATTTGTGAAGTCAGGCACTGATGTGGACGAGTAGGCTTGGCTCGGGATTCTCTGCTCTAATTCATCCCAAAGGTGTTCTATTGGGTTGAGGTCAAGAATCTGTCCAGCCCAGTAAAGCTCCTCCATCCCAAACTCGCTCATCCATGTCTTTTATGGATTAGTGACAGGAGGGAAGTTGGGGCTACTTCCCCAGGATAGAAGGGTGAGGCATTCACACGTAGTATCAACAAAATTCCAAGCTTCCAGGAATAGGAATTTCTCCAACTTTAGACAAGGCAGAGACCCCAAAAAGAATTGGAGGAGTACTCAGGCCACGTTTCTAAAGGCAAATAGAGAAGCCTCTGCAATAATCAGGAGGGGACAAAGTCCATTTGACAAAAGGCCACTGCAGCCAGGTTGAAGAGGTTTGCGGAGGTATCGGGCAGTCGTTGCGAAGATCCGTGGGTGGTTTCTACAGTCCGTTTTACCCATTTTTGGACCTTCCAAGATGTGCCCCCACAGGACTCGTTAGTTCTAACAAAAAGTCCAACTTCACAGCAGGAAGCGAAAGCTCTGCAGAAATATCTTCACCTTCTTGTAGTACAACAGGCAGTTTTACCGGTCCCTCCCTCCAAGAGATTCATGGGATTCTATTCTCCTCTGGATGGTATAGGTAGACTCGCAAGATGCTTATTTCCATGTTCCCGTGTTACCAGCGTTCCAAAGATTTTTGAGAGTGGCAATAGGCTCAACACATCTCCAGTTTCAATGCCTGCCTTTTGGCCTATGCACATCACCAAGGATATTCTCAAAAGTTCTAATTTCAGCCCTGGCACCTTCGAGTCTTTCACTTTTTGGATGACATTCTACTGCTAGCGTCCGATCAAGCCCAGCTTCGGGACCACAAGGAGATTCTTCTGAGGACTCTGAGAGAGTTTGGGTGGTTAGTAAATACAGAGAAGAGCCTCCTAACCCCAACTCAGGTGATGATTTACCTGGGTGCTCTATTCAACACCAAGGCTGGTACAGTGCGCCTCCCTCCCCAGAAGGTGAAGGCGATTGTTCAGAAGATGGTCCACGTCAGATCTCTCTCCCACCTGTCAGCCTCGAATTGCTTGAGTTTAATCGGGACCATGGCGGCTTGCCTTCCAATGTTACCTTGGGCTCATTGGCATCTGAGGACTTTTCAATGGGGCTTTTTGACGCAGTGGAGGAAGAAGTCCCTATGTCAGAGAATATCAATTTCAACTTCTATAAAGAGAAGTCTCCTCTGGGGGTCGAAGGAATGTAAACATCCCTTGTAATAGGAATATGGCATGACAGGTCCTCTTTACAGTGAGATATGGGGTCAATAAGAATAAATTTCAGCTTCTATGAAGAGAAGTCTCCACTGGGGGTCGAAGGAAGACCTCATTTCAAAGCCTCGGCTCCTGCAATGCTCTTCCTGGACCATTCTTACCACCGAGGCAAGTTCGAAAGGGTGGGGAGCACACTAAGATCACCTGGCAGTGCAAGGGAAATGGGACGTAGTAGTCTCCAACGTCTTAGAGCTGCGAGCAGTGTACTTAGCTCTGCTGAGTCTAAAAGAACATCTACGGCAGAAACAAGTGCTAGTGCGGCTAGACAACAGAGCAGCAGTTTCATATATATAACGGCAGGGGTGAACGCACAGCATCACATTATTAAAGGAAGTAGAGCCCATTATGTTATGGGCGGAAATAAATTTGTTGGATTTAAAGGCAGTTTACCATCCGGGCCGTTTGAATCAGCAGGCGGATCGCCTATCACGTTGTTTTCCAGACAGCAACGAGTGGGCAGTGCACCCATCAGACTTCAGTTGGATCATGAGTCTGCAGAAGCCACCAGAAATAGATCTCTTTGCTTCTCCAATGAATGCGAAGCTGCTGAGATTTCCATCCCGTCTGCCTCATCCCCGTGCAGAAGCAGTAGATGCCCTCTCGAGTCTGTGGCGATGCGAGACCGCATATGCGTTTCCCCCCAGACCCTTTATCGCAAAGTTTTTAATCAGATTATCGATGGAGCCAGTCAGAGTGATAGCTATTCTGCCGTACTGGCCGAAGAGGCCGTGGTTCCCTTGGGCAGTGAACCTCAGCGTATGCCCCGCCGTTCAAGATCCCAGTGTTCCCGCAGCTTCTCTCACAGGGGAAATTGGTGCACCCAGCTCCTCACAAACTGAATCTACAGCTTTGGATCTTGAGCGGCAGAATTTCCAGTCATTAGGATTCTCAGTGGGGGTGATTTCTACTCTCCTAAAGGCTAGGAAACCTTCCACGAACTTTATCTATTCTAAAATATGGAATACATTTAAAACATTTGCAGAAAGTAAGCAGTGGGACCCCACCACTCCGTCCACCTCAGTAGTTTTGGAGTTTCTGCACAATGGTTTAGATCTGCGGCTCAGTTTAACCAGTAGAGACCCGCGCTATAGCCAAATGACGGCTACAGCGTGGACCTCCTTTGCTGGGACAACGTCTATTGACGTTGTCCCGTGCACGAGCAGCCTGAGGGGCACACGCGGCGTGCTCTGTGATCGGCGAGTCTACAAGACTCGCCTGATCACGGATCCGAGCAAGGGGTCGATCCCGACCCCTTACCACGTGATCAGCCAACGACAGCTGATCATGTGATACAATCGCCGGTGGCCGTGATTGGGACATCAGTCCCGATCACGGCCAGCTTACCAGTACCCACCTGCCCCCTGCCAGTGCCACCTCTGTAATAAAAAAAGGGGCCCTCCATCAGTGCCACCCAGCAGTGCCCATAGTGCCACCCAGCAGTGCCCACAGTGCCACCCAGCAGTGCCCACAGTGCCACACATCAGTGCCCACCGTGCCACACATCAGTGCCCACAGTGCCACCCATCAGTGCCCACAATCTGCCTCAACAACAGTGCTGCACCCCAGTGCCACATATCCGTGCCCATCAGTGTCATCTACCAGTGCCCATCAGTGCCGCACATCAGTGCCCAGCAATGCCACCTATCAGAGCCATCTATCAGTGCCACCTATCAGTGCCCATCAGACCCATCTACCAGTGGTACCTATTAGTGCCACCCATCCGTGCCATCTTATCTGTGCCCATCTTTGCCCATCAGTGCCGCCTTATCTGTGCCCATCAGTACTGCCTTATCTGTGCCTATCGGTGCCACTTTATCTGTGCCTATCGGTGCCACTTTATCTGTGCCTATCGGTGCCACTTTATCTGTGCCTATTAGTGTCGCCTTAACTATGCCTATCAGTGCCCACCAGTGCCGCCTCATCAGTGCACTTCAATGAAGGAGAAAAATGACCTGTTTGCAAAATTTTATAACAAACTATTAAACATGATTTTTTTATTTTTTTGCATCTTTTTTTGTTTGTTTAGCAAAAAATAAAACTCCCAGCTGTAATTAAATACCACCAAAAGAAAGCTCTATTTGTGGGAAAAAAATGATAAAAATTCCATTTGGGTACAGTGTTGTATGACCGCGCAATTGTCATTCAAAGTGCATCAGCGCTGAAAGCTGAAAATTGGTCTGGGCAGGAGGGGGGTTTAAGTGCCCAGTAAGCAAGTGGTTAACCACTTGAGGACCGCCGTATTGCCATTGTACGTCAGCACAATGGCACAGGCAGGCACAATCACGTACATCTACGTGATTGCCTTCCAGCGGGTGGGGGGTCCGATCGGACCCCCTCCCGCTGTTTATGGCGGTCCGATTCGGTCCAGGAGCGCTCCGTGATGAGGGGATGGCCGTTGGTTTTCGGCCACCCCCTCTGGATCGCTCCTGGCCAATGAGAAGCTTCCTCCCCTGTGTATTGTTTACACAGGAAGGAGGAAGTGATGTCATTCTCCTCGGGGCGGTCTTTTTGACCGGACTACGAGGAGAAGAGTAAAAGTAAGTGTGCACCAACACTACACTGACATGTAGGTACACACAGGCACACAAACCCCCCCCGATCCCCCCCCCGATCGCCCCCCCCGCCCCCCCTCCCCCCCCAGTCACAGTGTCACTGATTGCATTGATCATTTCTTTTTGCATTCAGTGTCAGTTGTGACAGTAAAAACTGTCAGGACAGTTAGTGTTAGGTCCAGGGTAGCCCCCTATCACCCCCCAATAAAGATTTAACCCCCTGATTGCCCCTAGAGTTAACCCTTTCACCCCCTTTTGCCAGTGTCACTAAGCGATCATTTTTCTGATCGCTGCATGTGTCGCTAGTGTCGCTAGGTAGCTAGTTATTTTTTTAGGTTCACCGCCAGGTTTTTATATCGCTAGGTACCCCGATATACTACCCAATAATGTTTTTAACCCCCTGATTGCCGCTAGTTAACCCTTTCACCCCCTTTTGCCAGTGTCACTAAGCGATCGTTTTTCTGATCGCTGCATTAGTGTCGCTACAGTCGCTAGGTAGCTAGTTATTTTTTTAGGTTCACCGCCAGGTTTTTATAGCGCTAGGTACCCCGATATACTACCCAATAATGTTTTTAACCCCCTGATTGCCGCTAGTTAACCCTTTCACCCCCTTTTGCCAGTGTCACTAAGCGATCATTTTTCTGATCGCTGCATGTGTCGCTAGGTAGCTAGTTATTTTTTTAGGTTCACCGCCAGGTTTTTATATCGCTAGGTACCCCGATATACTACCCAATAATGGTTTTAACCCCCTGATTGCCGCTAGTTAACCCTTTCACCCCCTTTTGCCAGTGTCACTAAGCGATCGTTTTTCTGATCGCTGCATTAGTGTCGCTACAGTCGCTAGGTAGCTAGTTATTTTTTTAGGTTCACCGCCAGGTTTTTATAGCGCTAGGTACCCCGATATACTACCCAATAATGGTTTTAACCCCCTGATTTCCGCTAGTTAACCCTTTCACCCCCTTTTGCCAGTGTCACTAAGCGATAATTTTTCTGAACGCTGCATCAGTGTCGCTAGTGTCGCTAGGTAGCTAGTTATTTTTTTAGGTTCACCGCCAGGTTTTTATAGCGCTAGGTACCCCGATATACTACCCAATAATGGTTTTAACCCCCTGATTGCTGCTAGTTAACCCTTTCACCCCCTTTCACCAGCGATCACAGTATAAGTGTCACTGGTGACGCTGGTTAGCCAGTTAGTTATTTAGGTTCCCCGTCAGGTTTTTATATAGCGCCAGGGACCCCCATATACTACCTAATAAAAATTTGAACCCCCTGATTGCCCCTAGTTAACCCTTTCACCACTGATCACCGTATAAGTGTTACGGGTGACTCTGGTTAGTTTGTTTTTTATAGCATTTTATATTCAAATCCGGAAGGCAGTGCTTGGTTTTCGGGGTCCCGTACGTGGCTAGGCTCCCAAAAAGTCCCCCACATGTGGTATCCCCGTACTCGGGAGAAGCAGCAGAATTTATTTTGGGGTGTAATTTGACTTATGCCCATAGCATGTGTGAACAATATATCATTTAGTGACAACTTTGTGCAAAAAAAAAAAAAAGTTTGTAATATTCCCGCAACTTTTGGCAAAATATAAAATATTCCATGGACTCAACATGCCTCTCAGTAAATAGCTTGGGGTGTCTACTTTCCAAAATGGGGTCATTTGGGGGGGTTTTGTGCTATTTTGGCATTTTATGGCCTTCGAAACTGTGATAGGTAGTGAGGAGTTAAATCAAAAATTTGCACCCTTAGAAATCCTGAAGGTGGTGATTGGTTTTCGGGGTGCCGTGCGCGACTAGACTCCCAAAAAGTCCCACACATGTGGTATCCCCGTACTCGGGAGAAGCAGCAGAATGTATTTTGGGGTGTCATTTCACATATGCCCATAGCATGTGTGAGCAATATATCATTTAGTGACAACTTGGTGCAAAAAAAAAAAAGTTTGTAATATTCCCGCAACTTGTGGCAAAATATAAAATATTCCATGGACTCAACATGCCTCTCAGTAAATAGCTTGGGGTGTCTACTTTCCAAAATGGGGTCATTTTGGGGGGTTTTGTGCTATTTTGGCATTTTATGGCCTTCGAAACTGTGATAGGTAGTGAGGAGTTAAATCAAAAATTTGCACCCTTAGAAATCCTGAAGGTGGTGATTGGTTTTCGGGGTGCCGTGCGCGACTAGACTCCCAAAAAGTCCCACACACGTGGTATCGCCATACTCGGGAGAAGTAGCGGAATATATTTTGGGGTGCAATTCCACATATAACCATGGCATGTGTGAGCAATATATCATTTAGTGACAACTTTTTGTAAAAAAAATTTTTTTTTTTTTTTGTCATTATTCAATCCCTTAGGACAAAAAAAATAAATATTCAATGGGCTCAACATACCCATCAGCAATTTCCTTGGGGTGTCTACTTTCCAAAATGGGGTCATTTGGGGGGGATTTGTACTGCCCTGCCATTTTAGCACCTCAAGAAATGAGATCGGCAGTCATAAATTAAAAGCTGTGTAAATTCCAGAAAATGTACTCTAGTTTGTAGACGCTATAACTTTTGCGCAAACCAAAAAATATACGCTTATTGACATTTTTTTTACTAAAGACATGTGGCTGAATAAATTTTGCCCTCAATGTATGACTAAAATTTAGTTTATTCGATTTTTCTTATAACAAAAAGAAGAAAATATCTTTTTTTTTCAAAATTTTCGCTCTTTTTCCATTTATATCGCAAAAAAAAAAAATCGCAGAGGCAATCAAATACCATCAAAAGAAAGCTCTATTTGTGGGAAGAAAAGGACGCAAATTTCGTTTGGGTGCAATATTGCATGACCGCGCAATTACCAGTTAAAGCAGCGCAGTGCGAAATTGCAAAAAGACCTCTGGTCCTTAAGGTGTTTATTGGTCCGGAGCTGAAGTGGTTAAAGTGGTGCTCAGGCCAAAATTACACTTTTTAAATAAAAATACCCCTATAATACACAAGCTTAATGTATTCAGTAAAGTTGGTCTGTAAACTAAGGTCCGTTTTGTTAGGTTATTACAGCATTTTGAAAGTTTATAAACTAGCAGCAGACTGTGGCCATCTTAAGTGTGGGCATCTGAAGCCAGACCATATTTCTTCCTGGATTTCAGCCTTGCAGATCTCGCACATGCTCAATGCTGCACAAGCAGTGTAATAAGTTTCAGGTCAGGTTTCCATGGCAACGGCAGTGTTAGAGGAAGTTGCCACCCATATCTATGCAAACCCCTCCTCCCTCCAGGAACTAGTAAATATACTGCATGTACAAGAAATATTATTCAAGAAACACACACACACACTATATATATATATATCGTGTTCTGTACATATACACACACACACACATATCTACACTCAGCTGATACTTTTTTCTGTACAGCTTTTCATTTAAAAAGAAAAAAAAATAATTAAAAAAATAATAATGTCAGCAACACAATTCATTTATGCATCTAGACGTATTGAAGACGACTTTATGAAGTTCAAACTGTGCATATTAATTTTGAAAAATTGTGCTTGTGTTTTGGTGTTAGGCCCCTTTCACACGGGATGGATCAGTAATGATCCGCTTGCTCAGCGGGGATCGCTCTGTTGTCCCCGCTGAGCCGGAGGATAACAGGGCGGTCCCAGTACACTGTGCATGGACCGCCCTGTCAGCTCTCCGCTCTCCTCTATGGGGGATCGTCTGTCCGTGTTCATCCGATCCGCTCTGCAGACGGATAGAAAAATAGGATTTTCCTCCGTCTGCAGAATCGGACAATTGCGGAGGCGGACGATATCGGGTGTTTGCGGATGTTCATCCGCCGACTCCCGCTATCCCATAGGAATGCATGTATGTCTGTACTTCATCCGCAAACGGATGGATGAAATACGCACATAATGTCCGCATGTGTGAATGGGGCCTTAGATGGGATGGTGGGAGTATTTAAAAAAACTGCTTATTTACAACTATTTGCACAAACAACTTTCTCTATGTTACATAGATAATCGGGTTAAAAATAAGAAAATATTCCCCCAGCACATCGCATCACCCCCCTCCCCGTAAAATCGCATCGCCCCAGCACATTGCATCACAACGCCCCCAGCACATTGAATCGAATCTCCCCCAACACTTCTCATCGCATCCCCCAAAGCACATTGCATCACCCCGACACATTAAATCGCATCAGAACATCGAATCGCGTCGCCTCCAACAGATCGCATCAAATCGCATCACCCAAGCACATCGCATTGAATTGCCCCAGCACATTGAATCGCATCTCTCCCAGAACATCAAATCGCAACACCCAAGCACATCGCATTGCATCTCCCCCAGAACATCGAATCACATCACCCCCAGCACATTGCATCACCCCCAACACTTCGAATTGTATCAGTACATAGAATCGCATCACCCCAGCACATCTCCATCGCCCCAGCAAATCGAATCGCATCTCCCCCATCACATTGCCTCTCCCCCAGCACATTGCATCACCCCCAGCGCATCGAAATGCCCAAAGCACATCGAATCGCATCTCCCCAGAACATCGAATCGCATCTCCCCCAGCACATTGAATCGCCCCCAGCAAATTGCATCGCCCAAAGCACATTGCATCACCCCAACACATCAAATCGCATCAGAACATCGAATCGCGCCGCCCCCAAAACATCGCATCGAATCACATCACCCAAGTACATCGCATTGAATCGCCCCAGCACATCAAATCGCATCTCCCCCAGAACATCAAATCACATCACCCCAGCACATTGCATCACCCCCAACACTTCGAATTGCATCATCACATCGAATCGCATCGCCCCAGCACATCGCATCGCCCCAGCAAATCGAATCGCATCTCCCAGCACATCGAATCGCATCAGCACATCAAATCGCTTTGCCCCACCACATAGCATCAAAACGCATTGCCCAAGCACATCACATCGCCCCAGCACATCAAATTGCATCACCCATCGCATCGAATCGCATCACCCAAGCACATCGCATTGAATCGCCCCAGCACATCGAATTGCATCTCACCCAGAACATTTAATCGCATCACCCCAGCACATTGTATCACCCCCAACACTTCAAATTGCATCAGCACATCGAATCGCATAGCCCCAGCACATCTCATCGCCCCCAGCACATCACATCTCCTCAGCAAATCGATTTGCATCTCCCCAGCACATTGTATCTCCCCCAGCGCATCAAATCGCCCAAAGCACATTGCATCACCCCTAACACATCGAATCACATCAGCACATCAAATCGCTTTGCCCCACCACATCGCATCGAAACACATCACCCAAGCACATCGCATCGCCCCAGCACATCGAATCGCATCTCCCCAGAACATCGAATCGCATAACCCCCAGCACATTGCATCACCCCAGCACATCGATTCGCCCCCAGCACATCACATTGGCCCCAGCACATCGAATCGCATCTCCCCAGCACATCGCATTGCCCAAAGCACATTGCATCACCCCCAAAACATCGAATCGCATCAGCACATCGAATCGCTTCGCCCCAACACATCGCATCTCCCCAGAACATCGACTCTCCCCAAAGCACATTGCATCACCCGCAACACATCGAATCGCATCGCCCACAGCACATCACATCAAATCACATCGCCCCAGCACATCGCATCGCCCCCAGCATATTACATCACATTGCCCCCAGCACATAGAATCGCATCTCCCCCAGCACATAGAATCGCAACTCCCCCAGCACAACGCATCGCCCAAAGCACATTGCATCGCCCAAAGCACATTGCATCACCCCCAACACATCGAATCGCATCAGCACATCGAATCGCTTCACCCCAACACCTCGAATCCCATTGCCCAATCGCATCACATCTCCCCAGAACATCGAATCGCCCCCAGCACATCGCATCGCCCCCCAGCACTTGGCATTACATCGAATTGCATCTCCCCCAGCACATCGAATCGCATCTCCCCCAGCATCTCCCCCAGCACATCGAATCACATCTCCCCAGCACATCGAATCATCCCCAGCATATCGCATCTCCCAAAGTACATTACATCACCCGCAACACATCGAATCGCATCGCCCCCAGCACATCACATCAAATTGCAACCCCCCAGCACATCGCATCGCCCCCAGCACATCGCACCACATTGCTCCCAGCACATAGGATCGCATCTCCCACAGCACATCGAATCGCATCACCCTCAGCACATCGAATTGCATCTCCCCCAACACATCGAATCACATCTCCCACGAACATCGAATCACCCCCAGCACATCGCATCGCCCAAAGCACATTGCATCACCCCCAACACATCGAATTGCATCAGCACATCGAATCGCTTCACCCCAACACCTAGAATCCCATCGCCCAATCGCATCACATATCCCCAGAACTTCAAATCGCCCCCAGCACATCACATCGCATCGCCCCAGCACATCGCATCACATCGAATCACATCAGCACATCGAATCGCTTCGCCCCAACACATCGAATCCCATCGCCCAAACGCATCTCCCCAGAACATCGAATCTCCCCAAAGCCCATTGCATCACCCACAACACCTTACATCAGAGTCCCACTTTATAGCAGAGTATCGCCCCCTTGCATCAGAGTGTGGCAGAGTGCCCCCTTACACATACACTATATTGTCAAAAGTATTGGGACACCTGCCTTTACACACGAACACACACAAACTTTAATGGAATATCAGTCTTCGTCCATAGGGTTCAATATTTAGTTGGCACACTCTTTGCAGTTCTAACAGCTTCAACTATTCTGGGAAGGCTGTCTACAAGGTTTAGGAGAGTGTCTATGGGAATATTTGACCATTCTTCCAATAGTACATTTGTGAGGTCAGGCACTGATGTTGGACGAGAAAGGCCCATCTCGCAGCCTTCACTCTATTTCACCCCAAAGGTATTCTATTTGGTTGAGGTCAGGACTCTGCATTCCAGTCACGTTCCTCCACCCCAAACACACTCATCCATGTCTTTATGGATCTTGCTTTGTGCACTGGTCCAAATCACTTGGTGGAGGGGGGATTATGGTGTGGTGTTGTTTTTCAGGGGTTGGGCTTGGCCCCTAAATTCCAGTGAAGGCAACACTTAAGGTGTCAGCATACCAAGAAATGTTGGACAATTTCATGCTCTCAACTTTGTGGGAAGTTTGAGGAAGGCCCCTTTCTGTTCCAACATGACTGTGCACCAGTGTACAAAGCATAATCCATAAAAGACATGGATGAGCGAGTTTGGGGTGGAGGAGCTTTACTGGGCTGGACAGATTCTTGACCTCAACCCAATAGAACACCTTTGGGATGAATTAGAGCAGAGAATCCCGAGCCAAGCCTACTTGTCCACATCAGTGCCTGACTTCACAAATGCTCTTCCTGGAAGAATGGTCAAACATTCCCAAAGACACACACCTAAACCTTGTGGTCAGCCTGCCCAGAAGAATTGAAGCTGTTGTAGCTGCAAAAGGGTGGGCCAACTCAATAGTGAATCCTCATTGACCACCAAGGGGAGACGTGCTGCCCATCACTGAGCACCAAGGGGAGACGTGCTGCCCATCATTGGTGTTCTGGGGAGTGGGGGGGGGGCAAATAGTGCTCCATTGGTGTTCGGGGGGGGTGGGAGCAAATGGTGCCCCATTGGTGGTCCCGGGTGGAATAGGGTGCCCCGTCATTGGTGGCCCCAGGTGAAATAGACACGGCAGGATACCTGTATATGACAAGGGACTCTGTCATGCATTATATTAGTAGTCCTGTCTGAAAATCTGCAGAATAGTATTGCAGGTCGTCGTGTGTTTTATTTTTTATATTTTTAATTTTTATTTGATCTGATTTAATCAAAACAATCGGCTAACTAATGAATTATGAAAATGTCCGTTAGTTGCAGCCCTAAATGCAATTATGCCAGCAAACAACCAGCTAGTTCTCTGCATGGAAAAGAGCCACCACCATCATTGATGGCATTGAGTGAAGACAAGCCATGGATGTGGCCACTGCATCTGCACTGAGCCCTTAAGAAGAAAATTAGCTTTATACCTACCTGGTGTCCAGACATCAAGCAGCTTCCGCCGTAAATGAGAGCAAAGTCTAAATAGGTATAGCCCGAAGCTCTGTGTCTGAAAGTTCAGCCTTAATCTACTGTTGCAGGACCCTCATCAGCCTTGCCAGAGTGGAGGGCAGGTGTTTACCACCACCATACCGGGCAACCATAGCATGAATCGGATTAAGGTACTCTATGCAACTGCATAGAGTACCTTAAATATGATGCCTAAGTCCCTCTCCCATTTGTGGATAAATGGTGGGGGTCGACTCCTCCTCCTGACTACTCAATAGGTTGTACAGGAGGGAGAGGGTGTGTCGCACAGGTTCCCTTTTGTGACAGATGGTCCTCTGTGGGATTCTATAATTGGAAAACTATGGCAATACTACTTTGAAAGTGTGCAAGTACTGTAGAGGCAAAATTGCTCATGTACTAGATCAAATCACTGTAGAGAGTTATTTACAATCAGTCATGTCCTTCTCTTTATTATTTTATGTTTTTGATCCTGCCAGTGAATGTTGCAAGGAGCAAGTCCATTTTGACATGTTTGTAAAGGTATTTAAAGAGGTTGTAAAGGTTTGTTTTTTTTGTTTGTTTTTTTTTCCTAAATAGGTTCCTTTAAGCTAGTGCATTGTTGGTCACTTACACTTTTTTTTTTTTCCCCCTTCGTTTTTACTTCTCTTTTTTTTTTTTTTATTCTTTATTTAATTCCTTTTTCTTTTCCTTTACAAAATAGAGTATACAAAAAACAAAAGTCAAAAAACAATACAATCGATCACAAACTCAATCTTTTCTTAATATCTTTTTACAACAAAATATGCTTAACATTTCTTCTCCCTCCTCCCACTCCCACCCCCCCCCCCCCCTTCCTTGCAGTGGGTTCAGAGTTGTATCCACCATCACCAACCCTATGTATATCTATCCCGGCTTTATTTTATAATTTCCTCTACATACCTCCAGGAATTTTTGAATTCTTTCCAAGATACCCATTTGCCCGTACGCCCTTCTCCGGATACAATTTCCTCCCCCTCTTCCGCTGGGCACTCCATGTTCTGCATTTCATTTACCCGGAGTATCCAGTCCCGTATTTTAGGGCTATCCGGCTCCCGCCATTTTTTTGGAATTAAACTTTTAGCGGCACTGAGCAGTATGGGGATTATAGAGGACTTATATTGCCTCACCGGGCCTTCGGTCCCGTGAAACAAAACAGTCCAAGGATCCTCAATTATGTGTTTATTCGTTACAACCTTTATTAACTCCAACACCTCCTTCCAATATTTTTTAATAATCGGGCAATCCCACCAGATGTGAGCCATAGTTCCTGTTATCTTACACCCCCGCCAACACTCTGGGGATTGTGCAACTACATATCTACTCACTTTGTCTGGGGTCGCGTACCACCTTGCGAGACACTTATAGTTCAACTCTGTCATCTTATTATCTGCCGTCGCGCTATGAGTTAATTTCATTATTTTCTCCATGGTCTGAGTGCTGCAACGAGTCCCCAACTCTCTCTCCCATTTTTTAATATAGGGCGGGCCCTCCAGTCCTTCCCCCCCTAATAGAATTTTATAAATTCGAGCTATATTATTTTTTGATTTGTCTCTCAGACACAGCCGCTCAAAAGGCCTATATTCTTCCTCACTCCGAATTGGATGGGGGAGTTTTGTAATAAAGTGGCTTAACTGAAGATACCTCCATGCATCAAACCGCATAAGTTCCCTGTCCTTCCTAAGTACTTCAAACGTGTTAATTTTACCTCTGTAAATAATATCTTTTACCTGTGCATTACTTTTTATTATCCAATTACCCCCCACCTCTTGTTTCCCAGGTATAAAATAGTCGTTGTCTTTTAAGTAAATCAAAGGTGAGTTGTAACTCCATTTATTATGTGCGTGAATTCGATCCCATAACTTAAGTGCATTACGTGTTATTTCATGTGTGTTTACTCCTACTGACCTATACTGGGGGGGATTCCAAATTATCCGTCCTAACTGTGCTTGGCTCATCGCCTTTTCTACCCTTACCCACCTTTTATTATTTGCCTCTTTCCCCCATTCCACCACTCGTGTAAGAACCACCGCATTGTAATATTTTTTAAAATCCGGGACTGCAAGGCCCCCCTTTTTTTTTTTCCTGCTCAGAACCGCATAAGCAATTCTTGGTTTTTTATGTTGCCAAATATACCTTGAGATTAGCCCTTTTAATGTCCTAAAGAAAGCTAGGGGGGGAGAAATGGGCAGCATTTGAAACTTATATAGAATCTTTGGGGCCAGAACCATTTTGACCGCGTTGATTCGCCCAAACCAGGAGAGGTGGCATGTTGAAAAAATTTTTTATTTCTCTCTTAATTTCCTCTAGTAATGGAATATAATTGTTAACATAGATTTTCTTAATGGTATCGGCGAGGAGAACTCCCAAATATTTAATCTCCTTTCGCCAAGGAAATCGGAATTCCTCGGTGAGTCTTGCCTTTTCCTTTCCCTTGATATTAATATTTAGAACTTCGGACTTGCTGAGGTTTATTTTTAAATTCGAGATTTCCCCGTATTATTCCAACAACCTCAGCAAGTTCGGAATCGTGATCCTTGGGTTGGAGATGTAGAACAGCACATCGTCCGCATATGCTGCGAGTTTGTGCTCTTCCTCACCTACTTTAATCCCTTTTATGTCTGGGTTATCTCGGATGGAGGCCAATAACGGTTCCAAGGACAGTACAAAAAGAAGGGGTGACAAAGGGCCCCCCTATCTTGTTCCATTCTCCATTTGGAATTGGGAGGATGACATCCCATTCACTTTTACAGATGCCTGAGGATGATTGTATAACACCTTGATCCATTGGATCATTCTTGGTCCAAGGCCCAGCACTTCCAGTGTTTCAAACATGAGTCCCCAGTCTACCCTGTCGAATGCCTTCTCCGCATCTATCGACAGGAATAGTCCTGGGGACCCACTCATTTTTAAGGCCTGTAGCAGGAGCAACGAACGCACTCCGTTGTCCCTACCTTCTCTCTCAGGGATGAATCCGACCTGGTCCGGATGAACCAGTTCGGTCATCCTTTCCTTCAGCCTAGATGCTAAGACCTTGGCGAATAGTTTGGTATCCGCGTTTAATAAGGCTATCGGTCTGTAACTAGAGCAAAGCGTGCTATCCTTCCCCTCCTTTAGCAGCACCGTGATTGAGGCCCGCAAGGCCTCCCCTTTCATCCCAAAATCTCTGCCCAGGCCGTTCATGTACTTGCAGAGCTTAGGGACCAAGATCTCTTTATATTTTTTCAAATACGAGATCGTGAATCCGTCTGGTCCCGGACTTTTGCCGGAGGCGGTTTCTTTCAGAGCCTTAAAGATCTCTTCTTCTGTAATGGGTCTATCTAAGTCACATCTATCACTGTCACTACCGAGGTTAGGAGGCCGAGATGCTGAGAGGGCTCCCCTTGCGGCCGAGTGCAGTGCAACCCTGGAGATGGCACAGGGATGCAGTGCCCACAGTAGCACAGGTTGCCGGGTAGCAGCAGTAGATGGAAATGCTGAGCAGACCAGTCTCTGGAGGCAACTGTGCAAGAAGTCCAAGGCAGGGTCAGGGTCAAGCCGAAGGTCAAACACGGGAGGTCAATCCGGAGGTAAGAAGGCTGAATACTGAACTGGAGATCAGGAACGGAGGTCAAGCCAAGCCGAGGTCGGGTGCCGGGAGCAGACAAGGAGTAT
Organism: Lithobates pipiens; assembly: GCF_037356315.1. Taxonomy (NCBI): domain Eukaryota; kingdom Metazoa; phylum Chordata; class Amphibia; order Anura; family Ranidae; genus Lithobates; species Lithobates pipiens. The sequence goes on along the minus strand of NW_027507789.1, from coordinate 79,996,275 downwards.
CAGGAACAAGCCAGAAGTCGGAGCCAGGAGAGTAATCGGAAGCAGGTCAAACAAGCCGGGTCGGTAACAGGAGATCAGGTAGCAGAGATAACAGGCACGGGTACTCAGGAAGAGCTGACGATAAACCAGCAATGTGATGCTGTCAGGTGAATGTTTAAATAGACACGGCGCTTGGATTACGTCGTGAGCGCGCCACCGCGTCCGTACGCCTACGACGTGTAACGTAATGCGTTCGTACTACCCGGCGCACGCGTACTCGATCGGAGGCTCCATCAGGCGTTCGTCTGGGAATCATATTGCGTCTTCGTGGGCGCTGACGCGCGTTAACACGATCGCGTCCCACAAGGTAACTCCTATTTCCCTGACAGTGCCCCCCCCCAAGGGGCAGCCTCCGGATGCCTAAACGAGCCCATTTTTCAGGATGAAGACATCGAAACCTGTGTATGAGTCTAGGTGCATGTACAAAACTTGCAGGTTCCCAAGAATTTTCCTCAGCCGAATACCCCTTCCATTTAATTAGAAATTGGATTGTCCTACCTCTCCGACGACAATCAAGGATAGATTCGACTTCAAATTCGGTTTCATCACCAACCTGGACCGGAGGCGGGGGCACTTCTTCTCTACCTGAAAAAGGACTGGAGATGACACGTTTGAGAAGGGAGACATGGAAAACGGGATGAATTCTAAGAGAATTAGGCAAAGCAAGTTCGAATGCTACAGGGTTAATTATACGTCTAATCTCAAAAGGGCCCAGGAACTTGGGTCCCAACTTCCGAGAAGGACATGACAGTTTTAAGTTCACAGCAGAGAGCCACACTTTGTCCCCTATCTTAAAGGCAGGGTTAATTCTCTTTTTCTTATCATAATGTCTTTTGTATTCCTCCTGAGCCTTCTTCATGGTATCCTGAAGCAACTGATAGTTCGTTTGGATGAGGTTTACTCTATCCTGAACGGCTGGGACCGTAGATTCAGGAATGGTATTGGGTAAGAACGAAGGGTGGAACCCGTAGTTTGCCCAAAAGGGTGATTGGTTGGTCGAGGCATGCACTGAATTGTTGTACGCGAATTCCGCGCAAGGGAGCAGGGAGGCCCAATCATCCTGGGAAAAAGAACAAAAGCATCGCAGATATTGTTCGAGCGTCTGGTTGGTTCTCTCTGTTTGTCCATTACTCTGTGGGTGGTAGGCTGAGGATAGACATATTCTAATCGATAACAACTTACAGAGCTCTTTCCAGAACCTGGAGGTAAACTGCACCCCTCTATCTGATACGATGCTGTCGGGTACACCATGTAGGCGGACAATTTCCTTAATGAAGATTTTTGAGGTATCCAAGGCGGAGGAGGTCCCTTTCATATGCAGAAAGTGCGCCATCTTAGATAGGCGATCCACCACTACCAAGATGGTAGTGTGCTCTTCAGAAGGGGGCAACTCCACAATGAAGTCCAAAGAGATTTCCTTCCACGGTTTTTCTGGGACTGGTAGCGGCCTTAACAGGCCCCAGGGTCTAGCGTTAGACCCCTTGTTTCGTTGGCAGGTTGTACAGGAATCAACGTACTCTTTACAGTCGGATCTTAAGGTAGGCCACCATAAGGACCGTTGCACAAGATCAATCGTCTTCCGCACCCCAAAATGGCCGGCCAGGGGGTGGTCGTGGAAGGTCCTTAGTACGAGTAACCTGGCCTGCTGAGGCACAAAAATTTTGTTCTGGTGCCATAGAAGCCCGTCCTGACTTCTCAAGGAAGAAGCTTCTACGTCAGTACATTGGTTAGAGGCCTGTGCTATCGAAGCCCTTAGGTCTGGTTGCATTAGCAGGAAATTCTGGGGAGACAGAATTGTACTAGGTGTAGTCTTTTCTGAGGAGTCTGGGAACATCCGGGACAAGGCATCTGCCTTGCCATTTTTTGATCCTGGACGGTAGGTCACATGAAAATTAAACCTTGAGAAGAATAAAGCCCAGCGGGCTTGTCGGGGTCTCAGACGTTTAGCTGTGCGAAGATATTCTAAATTTTTATGGTCGGTGAAGACCAGGATGGGGTGAGCGGCACCTTCCAAGAGATACCTCCACTCTTCAAGGGCGGTCTTGATTGCCAAAAGCTCCCGGTCACCTACATCGTAGTTTCTCTCTGGGGGGCTCATCTTCCGTGAAAAGAAGGCTACAGGGTGCAATAATGCCTTGGGACCTTGTCGCTGGGATAGAATTGCTCCTGTGGCCACCTCTGAGGCATCGACCTCCAGAACGTAGGGTAAGGCGGGATCTGGGTGCTGCAGGATAGGTGCGGTAGTGAAGAGGGTTTTGAGTTGGTCAAAGGCAGATTGTGCTGCTGGAGTCCAGAGAAACTTGATATGTTGACGAGTGGTCTGCGTGATGGGTGCTACTATGGTGGAGAAGCTCCTTATAAACCTCCGGTAGAAATTAGCAAACCCAATGAACCTTTGAACAGCCTTCTTGTCAGAAGGAGCGGGCCAGTCTAGGATGGATTTCACTTTCTGGGGGTCCATGGCGATTCCACCTGTGGAAATGATGAGTCCCAGGAACTGAATAGATTCCTTTTCGAAGTCGCATTTCTCGGCCTTAACGAATAGTCCGTGGGTCCTGAGAATACCTAACACTTTTTTAACATGTATTCTATGGAGTTCTAGAGTGGTCGAGAAGATCAGAATGTCGTCCAGGTAGGCGACGACAAAGTGGTCCAAGTACTCCCGGAGGACGTCATTAATAAAGTGCTGGAAAGTTGCTGGGGCATTGCACAATCCGAAGGGCATGACCAAGTATTCGAAATGCCCGAATCTTGTTCTGAATGCCGTCTTCCACTCGTCCCCCTTCCGGATACGGACGAGGTTGTAGGCTCCACGTAGGTCAAGCTTAGTAAAAATGCGGGAAGTGTGGAACCTTTGGAAAAGTTCTGGGATGAGCGGAAGTGGGTAGCGGTTCTTGAGGGTGATGTTATTTAGTTCCCTGTAGTCCACGCACGGTCTCAGAGTCTTGTCCTTTTTTTCTACGAAAAAGATGCCCGCACCAGCAGGGGATGAGGAAGGGCGGATGAACCCCTTTGCCAGATTCTCATCTATATATTGTCTTAAGGCCTCAAGTTCAGTCTCGGAGAGAGGGAAAATCCGGCCGAAGGGAATGGGAGCTCCCGGCAATAATTCGATGGGGCAGTCATAGGGACGGTGCGGAGGCAAGATATCTGCCTTTCCCTTGTCGAATACGTCCCTGAACTCTTGGTACGCTGCTGGTATGTTAGGAGCGGGACTGAGCACGGGTTGGACGGTCAAACAGCTGGGCAAGTTTCTAGATTCGGGGTCCAGACAGTGTTGTTGGCAGTAAGCTGAAGTGAAGGCTATTTCTTTCTTGGACCAATCAATCCGAGGATTGTGTGCCTGAAGCCACGGGATTCCTAGGATGACAGGGAACATGGGAGAACACAGGACGTCGAATTTGATAAACTCCCGATGACCAGAATCTGTGGTCGTTAGGATGGGTCTTGTTTCCCTGGTGACATGGCCGGAGCTAGGTAGGGAGCCGTCGGCCAGACGGACAGTCAGCTTTTGTTTCTTCAAGAGAAGCGGGAGAGCAAGATTTTTAGCCAGGGTTGAGTCCAGAAAGCAGCTGCAGGCCCCAGAGTCCAGTATTGCCTGTAAGTGGATCTCCTGACCTGACATCGTCAATGTGACAGGAAGGGCGATGTGGGTTGACGCGGGTTTCGTTACCTGGAGATGACATGGAGTGCAGAGGGTGGATTTACTTGGCCTGGTGGGACAGTGGTCAATACGATGTCCTGATTCCCCACAATAGAAGCAGAGATGTGCCTGACGGCGGCGAAGCCTCTCTTCAGTGGTCAAGGGAGAGCGGAACGGGCCATTCAGAACAGAGGATGCCGCTGGGCAGGCCGGAGGTGGAGCCTGGGTAGAGTTAAAGGTCCAAGTGGTTTCAGACCGGCGTTCACGTAGGCGCCTGTCAAGCTGTGTGGTAAGTTGAATGAGTTCCTCAAGTGTTGGGGGAACCTCCAATCTGGCTAGCTCGTCCTTGAGGACCTCGGACAGCCCCATCCGGTACTGATATTTTAAAGCTGCCTCATTCCAGCCGACATCTGCAGACCAAGTACGGAACTCTACTGTATAGTCTTCTGCAGGCCGCTCGCCCTGGCGGAGGGAGTACAAGGTTGCTTCGGCTGTAGTTGTCCGAAAGGGATCATCGTAAATACGGGCCATAGCTTGAAAAAACTGATCCAAGGTACTAATGGAAGAGCTGCGTTGCTCTAGTAAGCCGTGAGCCCAGGTCTGGGGATCGTCCCTTAGTAGTGAGATGGTAAAACCCACTTTGGTCATTTCAGAAGTAAATGTCTGAGGCTGCAGAGAGAAGTACAAGTAGCATGAGTTCCTGAAGGTTCTGAATTTTCTTCGGTCCCCATGAAAATATTCTGGTGCAGGGACTCGTGGCTCGGGAGAGGTTGAGACTATAGCGCTAGGATCTTGGCCAGAGAGGACAGATGGCTCAGGAGGGTGCTGCAGACGTTCTTCCAATCGAAGGTACTTCTCTTGGAGACCCTTAATCGCTGGGGTCAGGGCCATGACTTCCCGTAAGATGGCCTCTATCGGGGAGTTGCCTCTGTCGGCCTCTGGCATCTGGCTGGTTTATACTGTCACTACCGAGGTTAGGAGGCCGAGATGCTGAGAGGGCTCCCCTTGCGGCCGAGTGCAGTGCAACCCTGGAGATGGCACAGGGATGCAGTGCCCACAGTAGCACAGGTTGCCGGGTAGCAGCAGTAGATGGAAATGCTGAGCAGACCAGTCTCTGGAGGCAACTGTGCAAGAAGTCCAAGGCAGGGTCAGGGTCAAGCCGAAGGTCAAACACGGGAGGTCAATCCGGAGGTAAGAAGGCTGAATACTGAACTGGAGATCAGGAACGGAGGTCAAGCCAAGCCGAGGTCGGGTGCCGGGAGCAGACAAGGAGTATCAGGAACAAGCCAGAAGTCGGAGCCAGGAGAGTAATCGGAAGCAGGTCAAACAAGCCGGGTCGGTAACAGGAGATCAGGTAGCAGAGATAACAGGCACGGGTACTCAGGAAGAGCTGACGATAAACCAGCAATGTGATGCTGTCAGGTGAACGTTTAAATAGACACGGCGCTTGGATTACGTCGTGAGCGCGCCACCGCGTCCGTACGCCTACGACGTGTAACGTAATGCGTTCGTACTACCCGGCGCACGCGTACTCGATCGGAGGCTCCATCAGGCGTTCGTCTGGGAATCATATTGCGTCTTCGTGGGCGCTGACGCGCGTTAACACGATCGCGTCCCACAAGGTAACTCCTATTTCCCTGACAATCACTCTCTGCTAAGCTCGGTAGTTTCACTTTATTCAGGAATTCTTTAATTTTGTCTTTTTTTCTAAAATCTTTTGCCCCTTTTTGTCCTAAATTATACAGAGCTTCATAGTATTGTTTAAACACCTCGGCTATCTCCCTGGTAGTATGGGTCATCTTCCCGTTCTTGTCTTGTATTTTATCAATAAAATTAATCCCTCTCTTCCTTTTCAGCTGTCTTGCTAGATGACTACTTATTTTATTTCCCAGATAGTATCTCTCTCTAGTTCTCCTGTCCAATGTCCTCTTTGATTCCTGTTCCATCATATCTTTAAGTTCATCCCTCTTAATCACCAATAAGTGGAGATCTTCCTGCTGTTGCCGCCTTAATTTTTTATGGGCCTGTTCTAATTTATATACCTCTTCTCTTAAGTTTTCTATTTTCTCAAGTCTTTCCTTTTTTTTTTCTTGTGCCCATGGAGATGAGGATGCCCCTAATATATACTTTATGTGCCTCCCAAAGAGAGGCACCAGAAATTTCAGCTGTGTCGTTAACGTAGAAATAAAATTCAATTTCCTTTAGTACTGCCTCCGCAATTTTCTCGTCCTGCAAAAGGTTCTCGTTCAATCGCCACGTGAACGATTGCCTCTGCGTTCCGAGCATCCTCATCTTCATTGACACCGGGGCATGGTCTGATAATGTAATTATTCCTATCTTGGTTTCCATCACTAGGTCCAATAGCCTGTGATCAACCAGTATGTGATCCAACCTGGAGTACGTCCCATGCACGGGGGAAAAAAAGGTGTAATCTTCTATTTTATCATGCTGCAGCCTCCAAACATCCATCATCTGGTGTTGTTTCAACCATAGTTTAATCATTTTCAATGCTTTCGTATTTAGCCCCCTAGCCTGGGACGTACTATCCCTAGATGGATCCATACAAAAGTTGAAATCTCCTGCAAGGACAACCTCCCCTTCCTTAAAATCTTCTAACTTCCCCAGAACTGCTTTCAAATAACTTATGGGATTCTTGTTGGGGCAATATACATTTGCTAGGGTGAGAATCTTATCCCCTAATTTTCCTTTTACAAACAGGTATCGGCCTTCAGGGTCTGTCATCCTATCAAGCAATGTGAACTTTATACATTTCTCGAACCCTATTGCGACTCCCTTAGCTCTCTTTATAGGCGAGTCCCCATATAACCAATTTGGATAACTATCTGAATATAATTTGATATTTGTGTCCTGCGACAAGTGGGTCTCCTGCAGGAACACCACCCCAGCTCTGTACTGCTGTAATTCCTTCAATAATTTATGCCTCTTAACCAGAGAATTCAGACCCTTAACATTATATGACAGGAAGTTTACTTCTATCATCTATAGCTTTCCAATAAGATGTAATACTTCCGTCTTCTTTTCTGCCTCATCTCAATACATATTACCTTAGTTGGTGCTGCAAGGAGCCTCCTCCCCCCCCCCTTCCCCCCCTCCCCCCCTGGCCAAATCCCGACCTCTACTCTGCAGCTGAGGACCCCCTCTATTCTGCAGATTTTTACCCACTAGGGTGCGACTCCGATCGCGGCCACCCGTGTCAGGGTCCCCCCCTCCCACCCACCCCTGGGAGAATGGGGGTCCCCCCTCAGACCTGGTATGATGTCCCGGGGCCCCACCTGATCCCTCCGCCACCCTCTTTCCACCATCCCCCCTCCCCACTCTCCCCCTCCCCCTCCTCCACAAAGAAAAAGAAGAGAGAAGAAAAAAAAAAAAAAGAAAAAAAGCAAAAAGAGAGAAGGAGATCAACAACCGTATAAGCCTTCCCCAAATCCAACTCCCAATATCAATGTCCTTTATATAAGTCCATTAGGGATCTTTAGAAATCTTTGGTACTGGGATCCCCAGATTATTACAGAAGACCTCCAACTCGTCTAGAAATTTTAATCTAAATGTTCTTCCGTCCCGCTGGACCAATAGGGCCGCTGGAAACCCCCAACTATATCGGATATTCGCCAGTTTCATTTGTTCTAATAACGGTTTTAAACGTCTCCTCCGAGCCAATGTTCCTGCCGATAAGTCCGAGAAAACCTGTAAAGATACTCCCTCATATTGTAACGGGGGCAGCCCTCTGAGCCTGCTCCATATCTTGGCTTTATCTTCAATGAGGCAAAATTTTATAATTACGTCTCTCGGGACCTCTTCCCTCAGACCTGGGGGTTTCCTCACCCTATAAACCCGCTCAATCTTTAAATCCTCTCCTATCCCTCTTCCTAATATAGGGTTAAATATTTTTCCCATCTTAACCCCCAAATCTTCTCCTTGTTGTTCAGGCAATGCTCTAATCCTTAGGTTTTGACGTCTGTTTTGGTTTTCTTGTTCTTCCAGCTTATATAAAATGTCCCGCTGGTCCGTTTGCAGTTTCCCAACTTGCGTTTTCAGTTCTAATATTTCATGGGCCTGTTTACCTGTTAGTTCCTCTGCTTCTTCCACTCTCCTCAATAAATGGCCCATATCCGTCCTGACGTTTGAAATTTCTACTTTGATGGTATTCTCTAGTTTGGCGAACATTTCCAGCATTTCACCTTTTGTGGGGATTTGAGCGATATGCCTCTGCCCCCTCATTTTGCCTTCCAAATCTGAGTCCAACTCCTCCCCTGAGTTATCTCCCGGGGCCCCTGCTGACCTAGCTACTTCTCTCTTCTTCTCCTTTACCCCCTGCTGCTTTTTTTCTAATCCGGGGCTTTTTACACTGATTTCCTTCATATACTTCTGAATCGTACTTGTGTTAAGACTCTCCTTTGATTCATTCGCCTTTTGATTTCTTCCTCTCATGTTCCCACCTTTTGTCCTTTGCCTCCCCAGGGTTAAGAGAAAAAAAAATAAAAAATTCTTTAGGCTGGGTTCACACTGCTGCGGGGGGAGATCCGGATGTGATTCGCACAGCAAATCACATCCGATCTCCGTAGCACTGCGAGTTCAGCCATACAGATAGTATGGCTGAACTCGCAGCTGTCCCGCAGCAAACTCGCACAGGACCCTTTTTTGGGTCCGCAACGGAATCGGATCGCATGGGGGTTCACACCATGCGATCCGATTCCTGTGCGAGTCGGCAGATCGCACTGCGATATGCCGACGGATCTGGGGGTGTCATTAACATAACATTGACACCCCCAGCCGTCCGCATAGGGCAGTGTGAACTGCCGGCGGGAGGTGAGCGATGCGGGAAAACGCCGCGGATTCGCGGCGTTCCCGCATCGCAATAGTGTGAACCTAGCCTTATTCAGTCTTTCTTTGATTGTGCCACCTGCACTGCGGTGAGAGCCCGGCTCCCAGATCCCCGCCTACTTTCTCTGTGTTTTTAAGTGAGAGCTATTACTGCGATCTCTTCTAAAAAGAAGTTTACAAGACTCCAAAAAGAGGGCAACACCTTATCACACATAACCTTCCGGCGATCATTCCATATACTTCATATGCAAGTCATATACATCGTTTTTGTGGATATATGTCGTTTTATAAGTCATTTATGTTTAAGCTCCACTTATTCCTATTACATCCTGGTCTGCCCTCTCAAAAATGTGTGGGATCAATTTCCTGAGCCTCCACTGTTTTGCCCTGTTCCACTCCTCCTCCTTACACTGAGTCTTTTCATCTAGGGCCGCCCAGAGCATTCAACAGGCAATGTTCAAATACATTTCAAATGAGGTTTAACATGTATTCAGCATAAATGGTTCAAAAAGTACCTGGGGAGGAGGTGGTTACTTATAAATATTCTTATCGTGTCCTCAATCCTCAGTCCATCTCGTTCCTCTGTCCATACAGCCTCCAGGGGATCATCAAGGGAGTATCAGTCAGTGCTTCCCCTGTGTTTGCCAGTGCTCCAGGAATCTCTTCAGACGCTGTTTTATTATCACTCCATCTGGTCCTGGATCCTGGCTGTGCACTAGCCCACTGTAGGTCTCGTACGAGGGCAGCAGAGACAATACGAGGAGGGGGGGGGAGGGGGTCGACGGACTCTGAACAGCGCTTTTGCCCGCTTAACACCCTGAGGGTGTACACCCCCGTGTGTACAGTCCGTCTGTTTAGTGATGGGATAGGACGGTCCGGGCGGCTTCATTCATGGAGCTCAGCGTCCTTTCCCCTCACGCTGCTCCAGCTGATCAGCGGGACCGCCCCCATCTGCTCACACGGGCGCCGTCATCGGGTCCCTCCCCTCTCTCACAGGCAGCTCGTGTTACCCATCAGCTGATTTCCCTTCTAAATGGTTTTTGTTTTTTCTTAGAATTTCTCACTTCCTGTTCCTCCTTGGTGGCATTGTATATGCATTTTGAGCATCACATTGATTTCAATGGGTAGGAGCGGTGAATAAACCGCTCCATAGATGCGGCTAGCAGGACTTTTTTCACTGCCCTGCTAGCGCACCACTCCAGTGTGAAAGCCCTCCGGCTTTCACACTAGAGTGAAAGGGGCTGTTTTTTTCAGGCGCTACATAAGCGCTATTTTTAGCGATGTAGCTCCTGAAAACCACCCCAGTGTGAAGGGGGCCTTAGGCTCGATTCACATCTATGCATGTTGCTTTTGAGCGTTTTTGCAGTGCTTGTTGCGTTTTTGGACATGCGTTTTTGCCGCGTTTTTCTTTTTTTTTCTTCACTGTGGTTGCTTGACAACCAGCTATGTACAGTGAAAAAAAAAACAAAAAAAAAAAAAAACTGCACATTGCAGTAAAAATGCAGTGCTTGCGTTTTTTGATGCAGCTCCATTGACTTCTATTACATGAATAAACACTGCATTTTGCATGAAAAAAATGCCCCGCCCTTTCCAAAAATGCAGAGGCACAAAAATGCATTGATGCGAACATGTTCCATAGGAACACATGTAAAAAAAAAATGTCCCTGCATTTCTGCAAAATGCATCAAAAAACGCGTTAGTGTGAATCCAGCCTTAAAATCCATTATATTTTATTTAGAAATTTCCTCTAAATGACTATAGATGCAGCCTTGACAGTGCCAGTGTAAATGAGGCCTAATAGTCAATAGTCTGGAGTAAAATGCATAAAAAAGCACACCTATGCTTTTTTTTATTTTTTATTTTTTTTTGTGCATTTTCAGTTTTGCATAAACACCCTACAGTCCATTTAACATGGTTTGCTATGGATGTAGTTCACATCTGTGCATTTTTTGGAAAGGGCCAGGGATTTTCGTTTTTTTTGGTTACATTAGATGGTTTAAATGGTCTAAAGATGCGCATCGAAAAATGCTAAATACACCTGCAATATGCAAACTGCAACCTGCACAAGTGTGAATCAGACCTTGGACAGATTTAGAAGCTGCAGTGTGCATGGGCACTTAGGCTGGATTCACGCCTGTGCATTTTGGAGATTTGTACTACAGAACGTGTTCCATATGAAAACATGTTAAAGCGGTTCTGCACACATAATAACAGAAAATTGTACCATACTTACCGTAATTTTCTTTTCCTGGTGCCTATCCATGGCAGCATACCTGTGACAAGCTCCGCCTTGGCTCCTCCCTCAGGACTAGTGAATATTATAAAAGAAAAGGTTAGTACTGCCCCCGCATTCTCCGTAATATAGAATACCGAGGGTGGGATTGTATGCTGCCATGGATAGGCACCAGGAAAAGAAAATTACGGTAAGTATGGTACAATTTTCTGTTTTCCTGGTGCCTCCATGGCAGCATACCTGTGACAAATAACTAGCTGAGATGGGTGGGATGCTTAGAAGTCTATTTTAAAGAAATTATTATTTAGAAGAAGCGAGGGCTGATGTGACTGCCTGTCTGCCAAACTCCACCGATGCAAGAGCTCCTGGGTCCACCCTGCAATGTTTCAGAAATGTATGTCGGGACGACCAAGTCGCTGCCCCACAAATAGTTTCAATTAACACATTCGCTCTTGCCGCCCAAAAGGCAGAAACTGCTCTGGTGGAGAGCGCCCTGACCGCCAAAGGGGGTTCCAGCCCCTTTGTCCTGTACACCTTGTGGATGAGTCTAACGATCCATGAGGCAATCGTTCTTGCTGACGCCTCCTTGCCTTGGTGTTTGCCCCAGGGAATTATAAACAGCCTGATGGAATCCCTGAATGATGCTGTGGCCTGCAGATAGCATTTCAAAGTGGAGGCAATGTCTAGCTCATGAAGAGAACCAGAGTCCTGTTCTGAAAATGTTGGGAGTGCCCAAGGCTCTGACATGTTTAAGGATGATGCGACTTTGGGAATAAATCCTCGCACTGTTCTGAGTTCTACTCTGTCCGGATAGAATATGATATGATTATGATCTGCTCCTAAAGCTTGGAGCTCTGAAACCCGTCTGCCAGAGGTTATAGCTATCAGGAAGGCTAGCTTCTAGGCTAGATTCCAAAGCGATGCTGACTCCGAAGAGGCAAAAAGGTGGACTGGCTAAGGACTCTAGGATAATAGCAAGGTCCCAAGTGGGAAAAGATTGTTTAGTTGGCGGTCGGATCTTTTTGACAGCTTTGAAGAACTGTATTATTAATGAGTCCTCGGCCCATCTTCTACTGGTTTGCCAATGAAATTGCTGATACCTGTACTTTTAGTGTACCTAGTGCAAGACCTAGGTCTAGGCCTGCCTGCAAAAACTCAATAATTTGAGAGGATGATGGGGAATCTGGATCACAGCTTCTGCCAATCATGAAGGCCCTGAACTTTTGTTTGTGGATGGTTTTCTTGCCTTGAGCGGGGTTGCGATCACTTTGTTGGAACACCCTAGAAATTGGAACCTTTCCCTTTCAGCTGCCAGATGTGAAGATCCAGCCTGCGGGGATCTGGAAGGGTGTGACATCCTTGCGAGAGGCGAAGAGATATTATTGGAACCTTGACTGGAAGTCGGGTACTTAGATACATTGCTGTGGGGAACCAAGGATGTGTTGGCCAGTACGGTAGGACCGTTATCACTGTCGAGGTTTCTATCATAAGCCTTGACAGGAATCTTGGAATGAAAGGCCGTGGAGGGAAGGCATAGGCCCGATTGCATGCCCAGGGGGCTGAGAGGGCATCTAATGCCTCCGCTTGGGGTTGAGGAAGCCTTGAGATGCACCTTGGAAGCTTGGTATTGAATGCTGTTGCAAATAGGTCTAGCTCGAGGGGACCCCACTGGTTCACTATCCAGTCGAAAATCTCCGGGTGTAGAGACCATTCGTTGGCATCCGCAAACTTGCGGGAAAGGCGGTCGGCCCTCAAGTTGAGATGGCCGGGCAGATAAACTGCCCTCAGGTCCTTTAGATTCCTTTCTGCCCAGAGTATTATGGGTTCCACCTCCTTCAGGAGGGACCTGCTGCGTGTCCCCCCTTGCCGGTGTACATAGGATACCGCAGCCCTGTTGTCCATTCGGAGGAGAACAGGTTTCCCTGTAACCTCGAACCTTAGGGCTAGTAACGCAAGGTAGGCCGCTCTGACCTGCAGGACATTCGACACCAGGCCTGTTGTATGGAAGGACCATCTACGCTGCACTGAGATCCGGTTGCAGTGTGCTCCCCAACCTGCTGCACTGGCATTGGTAGTAATTGTGATCCAGTCGACATGCCCTAACGGGCGTGATTTCAGAAGTGTCTGTTTCTTCGTCCACCAATGCAGACTCCTGAGCATCAAGGTCGTCAAGTGTATGGGTTGGGATAGATACCACCTGTTCCACAGTCTTTTGCCAGGAGTAGAAGGTCGTCCAAGTAGTGGCATACCCGAAGCCCCAATTTTCTCAGAGGGGCTATGATGGCAATCGGGGTCTTTGTGAAGACTCTTGGCGATGTGCAGAGGCCCAATGGAAGACTCTGGAATTAGAGATGTACCTGCCCCACCGCCAATCTCAGATACTTCTGGAAAGGAGGGAGTATGGGTATATGCAGGTAAGCGTCCTGCAAGTCTATTGACAACATCCAGCCCCCTGGTTGTTCTACACAAATAATCGTTCGTAGTGACTCCATTTTGAATCTTACTAGGAAGAAATAACGATTTAGACTTTTTAGGTCTATCACGGGTCTCCACCCTCCATTTCTCTTGGGGACTAGAAACAGGGTTGAGTAAAAACCCCAAAATCTCTCTGATGGAGGCACTGGAACTACTGCTTGCTGTTACTGCAAGGAGAGAAGAAATTGCTGTAGCACTTCCGTTTTTTAGGGGGGAACCTTGACACCCTTGTCAGGGAGAAGAAGACCTTGGGAGGTTTGTCTAGGAATGACCAAAAATGGCCGTATTTGACTGTGGAGACTACCCAAGAATCCCTGCACTTTTGTTCCCAGATCTTTGAGAAGTGTCTTAGCTTGGCCCACACAGGAATCACTTGGGCTGGCCAGGCGTCAAAAGGATTTAGTAGAATCCTGTGGGGTAGGTATTGGTCTCTGTCTTCGGGTTTTGAGGAACGTGGACTGTGTGCTTTCCCAATTATGCCTGAAGCCTTTTCCCTGCCTGGACTATCGGTAATCCTTATTCTTGGAGTATTGGAATCTGGGTGCGATTGTCCTGGAGCGCCTAGATCACCTGTCTTGGGGTAGCAGGCCTGATTTTCCACCAGTGACTCGAGAGATGTCCTTGTCCAGTTTTTCCCTCAAACAAGGCTTCACCATCAAATGGTATCTTGCACCAGTTCTGTTTGGAGGCGATATCTGCTGCCCACGGTTTCAGCCACAAGGCCCATTTGGCCATAACTGTGTGGAGCATTGCCCTTGCGGAGCAAGGAATTGAATCGATGGCGGCTTCACCAATAAAGTCTGCTGAGAACTTCAGCTCATCCAAGGCCTTGATTATATCCTCCTCTGGGATGTCCTGTTGGATTGCCGACTCTATATTATCTGTCCAGACGCGTAGCGCATTGGACACTGATGTCAGGGCTATGACAGGTTTACAGGCGTTGTCTGCCATCTGGTACGCTTTCTTGAGATCGAGATCCATCCTTCTGTCCAGTGGAGCCTTAAAAGAAGTTGAGTCTTCCAGGGGCAATGTGACATTCTTTGCCAACCTTACCACTGCTGCATCGACCACTGGAGAACCCTCCAGCATTGCGGAATCAGCCTATGAGAGAGGGAATAACTTTCCCAACCGATTTAATAGAGAACATTTTCTCTGTCTTTTCCCACTCTTCCTCAATCACATCCCTGATCTCCTCCATGAGAGGAAAAACTGAGATCTGGCGTTTGAGAAAGGGGAAGTACGATTTAGACTTCTTAAACCTCGGTGTTGGTCTCTCCCAGCCGATCGCTTGTTTAGCTGCCTGTACATAGGGCTGGACCATGGCGAAAGCAAAGCCAGAGGCATCTAGGTCATCAGATGATTCCTCTGAGATGGCATTCTCTTCCTGATGTTTAGAGGAGGATGCCGACATCAGACGAAAAATTCCACTTGTGGACAGCCCCGGGATGGAAGCCTCAGCCGTTTGCTCCTGAGGAGGAGACGCTGGTTGTTGCGTCGTCATTGTGGCTACCAATTCCGCAAGGGAGTCCTTTACTGCTTTCTTAAGTAGGTCCGCCATTTGCAGACCTTCAGATTCTCTGTCCGCTGCATCGTCCCTGAGGCAATCTCAAACAGATCAGTTTGTCTGAAAGTGGGGCAACTCCACACGCCTGACATCTTGGAGATCTAGGTCTCGGGGAGCATGAGTGATGGCGCCTTTTTGGCCGATGCTTTCTGCCACTTCTATAATCCCCATGCCAGGACGACCTGTCTCTGCTGTGACTAGAGTCATCATCGTCTTCATGTCGCCTTGAGGTCCTCTTAGACATCTTCTGGCGTACAGGGCTGAAATACATAAAGTACCAGCCTGAGTGCACTCTTTTGTTTTTTTAAAAGTGTATCAACTTACCTGGACGTAGGTCCTTACCTCAGGTGTAGAGTAGGATCTTGTGCGGGTGGCGAATGGCTCATACTAGACGGATTAGCAGAAGCAGCAGCTAAGAAAAGAGTTTTAGAGGAGAAAAATCAACCAACCGTGTCCTTGACTGGAAAAAGGGACTTCGATAAATACATCTAAAATACGTCTAAATCTACATTTTGTCTTCTTGTCCCTTTTTTTTTTGGGGGGGGGTTAAATTATATATATATTTTAATTTTTTATTTTTTGTAAATAAAATATAATTTATTTAATTATTTTTTATTAATTTTATTTGATAATTTAATATGTTTATGTCATTTTATACTATTTAATTAATTAATTAACCCATCTTCTCTTTTTTTTTTTTTTATTATATTAAAGCTCAGAGTAGCAGTTCTCCCTGCAGCCACAGGCGTCCCACTGAGGCCATCAGGGAGATAAACAGTAGAACAGGAGAGGCAGGGCACGCCTCTATCCTGTCTTTGACATTTTGAGGGCATAAACGTCACTGTGCCCTTATCAAAGATGGCCGCCGCGGCCTCCGAATCCACTGCGCATGCGCCGATCGGCGGAACAGTAAGCTAGAAGCCTCACACCGCCGGTGCATGCGCAGAGCACGGCGGGGAACGCCGAAAGTTAAATAAAACGCCGGCGCTGAGCGCGCGCGGCTCCTATGGAGCCGGGAATGGTGGCAGGGGCTAAGAGGGAGGTTTTTTTCTCTGAGAGAAACAAACAAATGGGAGGTCAAAAGAAAAGAAAGAAAGAAAGAAAGAAAGAAAGAAAGAAAGAAATGGAAGGTTGGGGAGGGGAAGAGAGCAAAAGAGAGAGGGAAGAGAAAAGATAAAAGATATAAAACCTAAAAGGGAAAGGAAAGGAAGGAAGAAAAGAGAGAAGGAGGAAAAAAAAAAAGAAATGTAGAAATAGCTGCTGCCTCTGTAGTGTCACAGTTTGCTGCCTATCACAGGATGGTGCGGAAGTGACGTTGTTGCGTACTGCGCATGCGCGATGCGTTCCAAACGCTCGCGCCGTGCGTTCCAACATAGTTTCGGCAATACAGTTCAGCGAAACCATCACATAATGTTACGGAAGTGATGTTACACACAACACAAACACGGGCCACGTTGTTGCGTACTGCGCATGCGCGATGCGTTCCAAACACTTGCGCCGTGCGTTCCAACATAGTTTCGGCAATACAGTTCAGCGAAACCATCACATAATGTTACGGAAGTGAAGTTACACACAACACAAACACTGGGCCGTTCGTTACAACACTAATACTTCCCTTGTTACCTAGTAGGTTTTGCATTGCTGGGACTTGTAGTGCCTATCCTGAGCTACATGCTTCAATGTTCAGTGTCCTCATCCCTATCCCCATGCTTCAATGTTCAGTGTCCTCATCCCTATCCCCGAGCTTCAATGTTCAGTGTCCTCATCCCTATCCCCGAGCTTCAATGTTCAGTGTCCTCATCCTTATCCCCGAGCTTCAATGTTCAGTGTCCTCATCCCTATCCCCCTGCTTCAATGTTCAGTGTCCTCATCCTTATCCCCGAGCTTCAATGTTCAGTGTCCTCATCCCTATCCCCCTGCTTCAATGTTCAGTGTCCTCATCCCTATCCCCGAGCTTCAATGTTCAGTGTCCATCCTTATCCCTGTGCTTCAATGTTCAGTGTCCTCATCCCTATCCGCAAGCTTCAATGTTCAGTGTCCTCATCCTTATCCCCATGCTTCGATGTTCAGTGTCCTCATCGAAGCAGGGGGATAAGGATGAGGACACTGAACATTGAAGCTCGCGGATAGGGATGAGGACACTGAACATTGAAGCAGGGGGATAGGGATGAGGACACTGAACATTGAAGCTCGGGGATAAGGATGAGGACCCTGAACATTGAAGCAGGGGGATAAGGATGAGGACACTGAACATTGAAGCTCGCGGATAGGGATGAGGACACTGAACATTGAAGCAGGGGGATAGGGATGAGGACACTTATCCCCCTGCTTCAATGTTCAGTGTCCTCATCCCTATCCGCGAGCTTCAATGTTCAGTGTCCTCATCCTTATCCCCCTGCTTCGATGAGGACACTGAACATCGAAGCATGGGGATAAGGATGAGGACACTGAACATTGAAGCTTGCGGATAGGGATGAGGACACTGAACATTGAAGCACAGGGATAAGGATGGACACTGAACATTGAAGCTCGGG
The DNA here is from genome assembly GCF_037356315.1 of Lithobates pipiens. Taxonomy (NCBI): domain Eukaryota; kingdom Metazoa; phylum Chordata; class Amphibia; order Anura; family Ranidae; genus Lithobates; species Lithobates pipiens. The sequence continues at coordinate 79,978,945 of NW_027507789.1, read as the reverse complement.
GATAGGGATGAGGACACTGAACATTGAAGCAGGGGGATAGGGATGAGGACACTGAACATTGAAGCTCGGGGATAAGGATGAGGACACTGAACATTGAAGCAGGGGGATAGGGATGAGGACACTGAACATTGAAGCTCGGGGATAAGGATGAGGACACTGAACATTGAAGCTCGGGGATAGGGATGAGGACACTGAACATTGAAGCTCGGGGTTAGGGATGAGGACACTGAACATTGAAGCATGGGGATAGGGATGAGGACACTGAACATTGAAGCATGTAGCTCAGGATAGGCACTACAAGTCCCAGCAATGCAAAACCTACTAGGTAACAAGGGAAGTATTAGTGTTGTAACGAACGGCCCAGTGTTTGTGTTGTGTGTAACTTCACTTCCGTAACATTATGTGATGGTTTCGCTGAACTGTATTGCCGAAACTATGTTGGAACGCACGGCGCAAGTGTTTGGAACGCATCGCGCATGCGCAGTACGCAACAACGTGGCCCGTGTTTGTGTTGTGTGTAACATCACTTCCGTAACATTATGTGATGGTTTCGCTGAACTGTATTGCCGAAACTATGTTGGAACGCACGGCGCGAGCGTTTGGAACGCATCGCGCATGCGCAGTACGCAACAACGTCACTTCCGCACCATCCTGTGATAGGCAGCAAACTGTGACACTACACCGAACTACATTTCCCGTCGGACCTAGCGCGGAGTTAACGCATGCGCGCTGTGTTGTTTCTGTCCGCCTCTCCCCCAGGCTCTCCAATAAAAGCTTCCATCCTAGGCGCAGTGCCCTTTGCTTGGTATCCCTGTGTGACAGGTCTGTGTTCGGGGGTGTAGGAAAAGTGCTGAGCGGGAATGGCAGGTGATCGCCGGAATGTATCTTCTGGGGGATCCGGCTCTTTCCAGCGTGAGCTAGGCCGCTGCTTCACTTATTACAACAAACACCTAACGAGACTTCACCAGAAACTGAGGGACACCGAGATTCTTCCGGGACATCAAACATACTTATAGCGGCCCTGAGTCTGACATTAGAGCTGGAGACCTTGGTAAGTGGGCTGCGAGCCGTGCATTGTATGGCGTATTCCTGTTGGGGTGATGGGGGGGGTCCTCTCCCCAGGCTGCTCCAATGGACAGAGGTGTGTTTTTACTTCATAGACCAACTAACTGGTGACGGGACCCCTCAGTCGCACTCCATGCGTTTGTTTCCATCTATGTGTATTTAATGAATTTGTATTGGTGTGTTTGGGGTGCATTTATTGGCATTATTTGTAACTCTTTATTTGGAGGACCTTTTTACATAATTGTCATTTGTTCAGTGGGAAAAAGTTTTAAAAGGGGCAAATGCGGACAGATGACATCCTTTTCCATATTTTGCAGCCATAAAAAAGGGATTTCCTCCTTTCCACTACCCAAGGCTATAAACTTTCAGATACAAACAGATGTATATGGATGTGCGTCCATTGACATTCGTTGTGGTTAAATCTGGGCCATCTGGAAAACTGACAGACTGATTCAGAGGTTTTATTTTTTGGCACAGAAGTGGTGTAAACTAGGCTCATTGAAATGGGGTGTGTGTTATTTTTTTTATTTTTTTTAAAGACATCGGGTTTAAAAACGCAATCAACAACTTCACATTGTGTAAATGAGTCTTTGTGCAGCTATGGGGTGAGTTGAGAACAGTTTGGTGCTCAGTATATACAAGTGATTATTTCAGGGTGATCTTTGCAGATTTTATTTATTTTTTTGTTACTTTTATATAGTCCTATTGAATTCTGTTTGGGCTAAAAAATGCTTGAGACCCCCTTCACACCTGAGCGATTTTCTGGTTGTAGCTTTAAGGCTAGGTTCACAACGCTGCGATTACCCTGCAGGTTCCCGCATCGCATGTCTCCCGGCGGCAGTTCACACTGCCCTATGCAAACTGTTGGGAGTGTCAGTGAAAAGTTAATGACCCCTCCAAATTAGTTCGCATATCGCAGTGCGATCTACAAACTCGGACAGGAATCGGATCGCATGGTGTGAACACCCATGCGATCCGATTCTGCTGCAGACCAAAAAAGGGTCCTGTACGAGTTTGGGCCGGATGCGATCTGAATTCAGCCATACTATCAGTATGGCTGAAATCACATCGCAGAGATCACTTGTGATTTGCAGTGCGGTGTGAATCGCATCCGATCTCTTACACCGCAGCAGTGTGAACCCAGCCTAAAATCTTGTACACACGATCAGATTTTTGGAAGACTTTTTTTTTTTTTTTTTTTTTTTTTTCTTCCATGATAGTCTCATGTCGAATGTTAAGAGGTTACTTGCCATAAGAAAATTCTCGTATGATGGAATACATCTTCAGCAGTGATGTAATGTGTTGACTGGTTTTGTATGTATTCTTTCATTTCTGAGTACCCATGGTCTTGCAATTACAATTTTTTTTTATTTCTTTTCAGACACAAACTGTACTAATTAAACAAATGTACCACTGAGTTCACATACGACAAACAATTTAGGCCCATTTCACACATGCGGATGATATGTCTGTATTTCATCCATACATTTGCGGATGAAATACGGGCATACATTCATCCCTATGGGATAGCGGGTGTCTGCGGATGAACATCCGCAGACACCCGATTTCCTCCAACACTCCGTTTCTGCAGACGGAGGAAAATCCTATTTTTCTATCCGTCTACAGAGCGGATTGGATGAACATGGACACACGGTCCGTGCTCATCCGATCTCCATAGAGGAGAGCTGACAGGGCGGTCCCCGCACAGTGTGCGGAGACCACCCTGTCTGCAACCAGCTCAGCGGGGACAACGGAGCGATCCCTGCTGAGCGAGCGGATCATCACAGGGCGGATCATTACTGATCCGCCCCGTGTGAAAGAGGCCTTCTAGTCTGTGCATCCAGATTTTGTCTGGCAAAAACCATAATCGGCTGTCGAAAGGACCATACTAACGATCTGAAAATCGGCAGATTGTTTGTCTGTTGAAATTTTACTCCCGATTTTTGGATTGTGTGTATGGGCCTTAAGCCTCGGTTCACACTGATTGTGGGTTAGAAATCATGCGAGTTGAGCTGAACTCACACAATTTCAAACCCTCATGTCAGTCTGACTTCGGCAGCGATTTCAAAGACCTATGTGATGGTTACTGCACAGACGTCTATTGAAATCGCTCCCGAATTTGCCAAAATTAGTGCAGTAACTACTATTGGGAATTGGTGTGGCATCACACTGATTAGGCTGGTGCTGTAGTTGCTGATTTGGCATGCCAAATTGCCTCGATGTGAACCTGTTCTAAAACACTTAACAAGCTACAATCTTAAATGGCACCAGTTCACATCTTAGCGTTCTGCCACCTGAAGCAAAAAGCCTGTCGCTCAAAGGACATGAGCTGCTTTTTTTGGCAGATTACATTTTTTTTTTTTGGTCCCGTAGACTTTAATAGAAGTCATGCGGTTTATGGGTGTTTTGCCATGCCTCTTCTCAAACTGCAGCTCTCCACCCCTAATCTCCAACCATATTGCTTTCTATTGGCAAAACAAAAATTCCAGAAGCTGTAATGCACTTCAGTAAACTCCCCAAAAAAATGCTCAAACACCTGAAAGTCACCCTGATCAGAGTGTGAACGGATCCTGAAGCAGGTCAAAAACTCCTGTACTTTTCTGAGCTACAGGGTTCAAGCAATACTTCACTAAGGTGTGGACAAACGAAAGCCATGCGACTTTGAATGTTGAGCGTTTTGGAGCTTTGAGCTACAGACTGCTCAGGTGTGAATAAAGGCTTGTACACCCTATAAGAAAATCGGCTGAATGTTTTCCACCAAGGAATTTTCGTATTGCGTGTACACACCTATTGACAGCTGATTCAGAATTTTCATAAGAAAATTCCCAAAGGGGCAAACTCCAAATTATTTTTCTTGTAGGGAACAGCAGGAACTATTTTCGTTTCGAAAAATCAGAAAAGGGACTTCACATGATCTGAAACAAATGACAAAAAAAGCCTTTGTCCTATGACAATATTTGTAAGAATCTTCGTACGTCTTTCATCTGTTACAATTTGCTGTTAAACATCGAAATATGTAATGAACGTTCTCACGATTTTTTTTTTTTTGTGTACCCCACTTTAGGGCTCTGAGTTCACTGTGGTGGATTTTTTTATTAATCTGTGTTCTGTTACTTTTGTTTTATAAAAGCATATATAAACCAAAGAACAAAAATGTATCCTGAAGTGGGACTGTTAAAGTATTGTTGCTTACCAGTCCTTCCTTAGATGTGGCTGCATTGGCTTTTTTTTTTTTTTTCCACACTTTCTACCTTTTATGTTCACCTGATAATCCTGCCATTAGATCACTTCCTGTCCTATGGTGACAACCATACTGATTAGTAGTTTTTGCCCTAGGACAGGGAGAGTGTATTAGGACTACATGACACCTCCCTCTTCTCCAAAACAGTTTTTTTTTTGTTTGTGTTTTTTTTTCTCTAGTCTAAGAACATGGTGTACAGTGTTTACTAATATCAGTATAGCATGAAGACAGAGTACTGGAAGTTATGTGCTCACAGGATTTGCACTCAGGATTTCTGGCTGGATGAAGTTTTTCAATTTTTTATATCTGCTGGGGGGAAAAAAAACATACTTCCAATGGTACATTTGAGCAAATGGAGAAATAATTGTTGGAGTTTTCTAGGGCTGCAACTAACGATTATTTTTATAATCGATTAGTTGGCCGATTATTATTTCGATTAATCGATTAATCGGTTAATAACCTTAAAAAAAAGTGTGTCAAATTGACGTTCATTTTCAACCACAGTGACGGGAAAATTTGGAAATCATAGTAAACTTCTTAGTCAAAAGGAATTCTCAGACGGTGTTTGTGGTTTTCGTTCAGAAATTACATTCATTTTAAAAACAGAATGTAAAAAACAAGTAAAAATTTCAAACAAAATCCTTTCATTCAGCGAATGTACAAAGATTTTTCGTCTGAATATTCTCATCTGAAAATTGATCAGTGTGGCCAGCATAAGGCTCGGTATACACCTATGCAGTTTGCTTTTGATCTGTTTCTGCCGTGCTTTTTGCAGTACGTTTTGTTTTTTGCGCATGTGATTTTAATGCAATTCGCATTTTTGCATTTTTTTGGGCAGATTAAAAAAACACAAATTGCTGCAAAAACGCATTACATGCTTTTTCTGCAGCTTCTCCATTGAAGTATGTTGAACCAATAAAGCACCATTTTGCGTTGAAAGTCCCTGACCCTTTCAGATGTGAACGTGTCTCATAGGAAACCATGTAAATGAACTGTAGTGCATTTCTGCAAAAAGCACCAATAAACACATAGATGTGAACCAGGTCTAAGACGTTTAGTAACATAATGGGGTTAAAAAAATGAAAATGAGCCCTTTATAGTGAAAAAAGCAGATAATCACTACTGTAGGGGTTTATTTTTTTACTGTAGAACAGTGAAAGTAATATTTTTACAGTAGCCATTATTTGCTCTTTTTGTACTATCAAGAGCTCATTTTAGTTTTTTTTAACACCATTATTTTACTGGCCGATTAATCGATTATGAAAATAGTAATCGATTAATTTCATAATCGATTAGTTGTCGATTAATCGATTAGTTGTTTCAGTCCTAGAGTTTTCACTTGTAACTTTATTGCTAGATACACGTTGAGCATGAAGGCATGCTTTGCTTTCTTCTGTATGTAAAAGAGGAAGTTGAGATGTGATTTGGGGAATTGGTCAGTGATTGTTTAAAGTGATTTCAAAGTGTTTTTTTTTTTTTTATGAATCAGAATTGCCTGCTGTGCAGTGGTTTTGCAGAGAGCAGCCCCTTCACTTCTGGGGTCCCCTGCTGGTTCCTCCTCCTGTCCTGAGTGCCCCCATAGCAAGCTGCTTACTATGGGGGAACTCATGGACCCGATTCTGAGCTGGGATGTGTCATTAATACACACAGCATGGCTCATCCCTGCTCCCTCACAGAATTTGACAGCATCAAGAGCCAGTGGCTGTCTCTGAGCTTGAGTGGAGGAGAACCAACATTGCTGCTCTTGGGCGTAAGGCTGGATTGTGATCGGGTTCTGGTAACTATTTAGAGGGTTGGGGGGAAGCTAACCAGTTGTGTACGTCGGCAGAATGGCACAGGCAGGCATATTGGCGTACAGGTATGTCCAATCTTTAATGCCGCCCTACCATCGCGAGTCCGGTCGCGGGTCCCGCGGACTCGATCGCCGCGGACATACCCGCGATTGTCTCACGGGGCAGCTGAATAAAGAAATGCAACTAGTGACGCTGATCTCTGCTCCATGTGATTGGAGCAGAGATCAGTGTTCACTAAATGAAAGCCCAGCCCCCCACAGTTAGTAACACACCCCTAGGAACACTTAACCCCTACACTGCCACCCACTGGTTAACCCCTTCACTGCCAGTGTCATTTACACAGGAATCTCTGCATTTATATAGCAGTGATTACTGTATAAATGACAATGGTCCCAAAATGTGTCAAATGTCCGATGTGTCAGCCATAATGTCACAATAAAAATCACTGCCACCATTACTAGTAAAAAATAAAGTAATAAAAATGCCATAAAACTATCCCCTATTTTGTAAACACTAACTTTTGCGCAAATCAATAATCGCTTATTGCGTTTTTTTTTACCAACAATATGTAGAAGAATATGTATCGGCCTAAACTGAGGTAAAATGTTTTTTATATACTTTTGGGGGATATTTATTATAACAAAAAGTAAAAAATTCGTTTTTTTTCAAAATTGTCGCTCTATTTTTGTTTATAGTGCAAAAAATAAAAACCGCAGAGGTGATCAAATACCACCAAAAGAAAGCTATATTTGTGGGAAAAAGATGCCAATTTTGTTTGCCACGTCGCAAGACCACGCAATTTCAGTTAAAGCGACGCAGTGCCGAATCGCAAAAATTGGTCTGGTCTTTGACCAGCTAAATGGTCCGGGGCTGAAGTGGTTAACCTTCATGCAGAGCATGCTTTAGGATGAAAAACCTTCAGACTTTACAACCTCTTTAAGCTGTATAAACACAAACATTTACCCATAAGTAATGCTATGGATAAGTGATCTTGCAAGGTTACAGATCTTATGCTGTCCACTGTTGCAGGATGCATAGCAGATCTGCTAAATTTTGTGGGGCTGGATTAAAAAGGGTATTTGCAGACGCCAAACAAAAGTTTACAAACAAAAGAAGCAAACACAAGCTAGTAAGAAAACATCACAGATTCTCCAGGCGATATTTGTAACATAAGGGGCACTATTGACTGTTTCATGCTGTGTATTCATTTAGTGCTGTTAATGTTGCTGTAGGTAGTGTTATTAAATGAGAGAAAAATGTACTTGTTGCATAAAATACAACAGAACTTTTTTGTTGCTTTGATGCTCAGGTTTTCACTTTCTAAATTTTTGTTTAAATTTACAAGGTGTTTTTTTTTTTTTTTTTTTTTTTTACCACTTGCCATGCAGGCCAATTCTGTGCAGTACTTAACCACTTCAGCTCCGGACCAATAAACACCTTAAGGACCAGAGGTCTTTTTGCAATTTCGCACTGCGCTGCTTTAACTGGTAATTGCGCGGTCATGCAATATTGCACCCAAACGAAATTTGCGTCCTTTTCTTCCCACAAATAGAGCTTTCTTTTGATGGTATTTGATTGCCTCTGCGATTTTTTTTTTTTGCGATATAAATGGAAAAAGAGCGAAAATTTTGAAAAAAAAAGATATTTTCTTCTTTTTGTTATAAGAAAAATCGAATAAACTAAATTTTAGTCATACATTGAGGGCAAAATTTATTTAGCCACATGTCTTTAGTAAAAAAAATGTCAATAAGCGTATATTTTTTGGTTTGCGCAAAAGTTATAGCGTCTACAAACTAGAGTACATTTTCTGGAATTTACACAGCTTTTAATTTATGACTGCCGATCTCATTTCTTGAGGTGCTAAAATGGCAGGGCAGTACAAATCCCCCCCAAATGACCCCATTTTGGAAAGTAGACACCCCAAGGAAATTGCTGATGGGTATGTTGAGCCCATTGAATATTTATTTTTTTTGTCCTAAGGGATTGAATAATGACAAAAAAAAAAAAAAAAAATTTTTTTTACAAAAAGTTGTCACTAAATGATATATTGCTCACACATGCCATGGTTATATGTGGAATTGCACCCCAAAATATATTCCGCTACTTCTCCCGAGTATGGAGATACCACGTGTGTGGGACTTTTTGGGAGTCTAGTCGCGCAGGGCACCCCGAAAACCAATCACCACCTTCAGGATTTCTAAGGGTGCAAATTTTTGATTTAACGCCTCACTACCTATCACAGTTTCGAAGGCCATAAAATGCCAAAATAGCACAAAACCCCCCAAAATGACCCCATTTTGGAAAGTAGACACCCCAAGCTATTTACTGAGAGGCATGTTGAGTCCATGGAATATTTTATATTTTGCCACAAGTTGCGGGAATATTACAAACTTTTTTTTTTTTTGCACCAAGTTGTCACTAAATGATATATTGCTCACACATGCTATGGGCATAAGTCAAATTACACCCCAAAATAAATTCTGCTGCTTCTCCCGAGTACGGGGATACCACATGTGGGGGACTTTTTGGGAGCCTAGCCACGTACGGGACCCCGAAAACCAAGCACTGCCTTCCGGATTTGAATATAAAATGCTATAAAAAACAAACTAACCAGAGTCACCCGTAACACTTATACGGTGATCAGTGGTGAAAGGGTTAACTAGGGGCAATCAGGGGGTTCAAATTTTTATTAGGTAGTATATGGGGGTCCCTGGCGCTATATAAAAACCTGACGGGGAACCTAAATAACTAACTGGCTAACCAGCGTCACCAGTGACACTTATACTGTGATCGCTGGTGAAAGGGGGTGAAAGGGTTAACTAGCAGCAATCAGGGGGTTAAAACCATTATTGGGTAGTATATCGGGGTACCTAGCGCTATAAAAACCTGGCGGTGAACCTAAAAAAATAACTAGCTACCTAGCGACACTAGCGACACTGATGCAGCGTTCAGAAAAATTATCGCTTAGTGACACTGGCAAAAGGGGGTGAAAGGGTTAACTAGCGGCAATCAGGGGGTTAAAACCATTATTGGGTAGTATATCGGGGTACCTAGCGCTATAAAAACCTGGCGGTGAACCTAAAAAAATAACTAGCTACCTAGCGACTGTAGCGACACTAATGCAGCGATCAGAAAAACGATCGCTTAGTGACACTGGCAAAAGGGGGTGAAAGGGTTAACTAGCGGCAATCAGGGGGTTAACATTATTGGGTAGTATATCGGGGTACCTAGCGCTATAAAAACCTGGCGGTGAACCTAAAAAAATAACTAGCTACCTAGCGACACATGCAGCGATCAGAAAAATGATCGCTTAGTGACACTGGCAAAAGGGGGTGAAAGGGTTAACTCTAGGGGCAATCAGGGGGTTAAATCTTTATTGGGGGGTGATAGGGGGCTACCCTGGACCTAACACTAACTGTCCTGACAGTTTTTACTGTCACAACTGACACTGAATGCATTGATCAGTAAAGAAATGATCAATGCAATCAGTGACACTGTGACTGGGGGGGGAGGGGGGGCGGGGGGGGGATCGGGGGGCGATCGGGGGGGGGATCGGGGGGGGTTTGTGTGCCTGTGTGTACCTACATGTCAGTGTAGTGTTGGTGCACACTTACTTTTACTGTTCTCCTCGTAGTCCGGTCAAAAAGACCGCCCCGAGGAGAATGACATCACTTCCTCCTTCCTGTGTAAACAATACACAGGGGAGGAAGCTTCTCATTGGCCAGGAGCGATCCAGAGGGGGTGGCCGAAAACCAACGGCCATCCCCTCATCACGGAGCGCTCCTGGACCGAATCGGACCGCCGTAACCAGCGGGAGGGGGTCAGATCGGACCCCCCACCCGCTGGAAGGCAATCACGTAGATGTACGTGATTATGCCTGCCTGTGCCATTGTGCTGACGTACAATGGCAATACGGCGGTCCTCAAGTGGTTAAAATGGTCAGAGGTGGGTATTGGGGTCCCCCAGGGTTCTGTGCTGGGACCAATCCTATTTAATTTGTTCATAAACGACCAGGAGGATGGGGTAAAATGGTTCACCCTCTGTAATTGCAGACGATACTAAGCTAAGCAGCGAAATTGCTTCTCTGCAGGATGTGGAAACTTTGCAAAAAGATCTGAACAAATGGATGGGATGGGCAACTACATGGCAAATGAGGTTCAAGTAATGCAAATGAGGTGTAAAATAATGCATTTGGGTGGCAAAAATAGAGAAAATTGAGTACTGTTCGTGATGTTTTTTTATTTTCACAAACATACCATTTTTCAGGACAAGCTTTCGGGGTATGTCCCAGTCTTCAAGGTCCAAGCAGTACTGATTTACACATTTTCTGTCACAATTGCACTAATACGGCTACAATCACATCAAGTATGGTGGCAAAAATATGAATGCAATCTATACACTGGGGGGAGAACCTCAGGGAGAATCTAGGATGGAAAAGGACTTGAGGTCCTATTAGATGATAGGCTCAGCAATGGCATGCAATGCAAAGCTGCTGCTAACAAAGTAGGGCTGAAACAACTAATCGATTATGAAATTAATAGATTACGATTTTCATAATCAATTAATCGGCCAGTAACATAAGCTAAAAAAACTAAAATGAGCCCTTTAGCGATTTGCTCTTTGTACTCTACTGTAAATATTACTTTCAGTAGTGATTATCTGCTTTTTCTACTATAAAGGGCTCATTTTAGTTTTTTTAACCCCAATATGTTACTAAACGTTTAGACCTGGTTCACATCTGTGTTTTTTGGTGCTTTTTGCAGAAATGCACTACAGTAGGGCTGAAACGATTAATCGACATCATCGATAATAATTGATAATGAAAATCGTCAACGATTTTCATTATCGATTAGTTGGTCTGCACCATGCGATCCGCGGAGGAAAGGCCGCGGCTTCGGCCAGGCTCCGGAGCTGGCGGCCATCTTGGCACACCCGGCGGCGGTGTTGTAAATTGTAACCCCGTCACTTCCGGTGCGGCTCCGTTGTAGTCATATTTTGCTGCTTATCAGAATGCTACGAAAGTGAGGTTGCCGCCAGAAATTGCGTACTTTGCATAGCGTTCCAAACACTCGTGCCGTGCGTTCCAACATAGTTTCGGTAATACTGTTCAGCGAAACCATCACATGTTCACCCACACAAGCTTTCTTGTACCATGTTTGTGGTAATCGTCAAGACTGTTGGGTTGTCAAGACAACCCACCCATCCAAAGCAGGTTATACAACTGCCCTCATACCTCCTTGAGATAAGTGGTGCTTGCTGTGTCTACTAGTGCAGCTCATCTGCTCCAATTCCTCTCTCCATTTACATGACATTTGCAAAGAAGAATTTTCCTGTTGATGGAAACTTTCTGATCATGGGTGCATGTCCTAGCAGTATGGTAGTCCGTGGTTCCAGTTTTGCTGAAAAACTACCTACATTTTTTTTATGCCCTATAAATTTGACAGTTCTGGGGATGTTAATTTATGACACTCATCTAGTTTAAAGAGCAGATATCTAAAGTAATTCTGTAATCCTGTGAAGGGTTACAATTTCTTCCAAATGTAACCTTCTGCATGGTATAGGCTTCGCATTAAAACAAGGCTGGTTCACATCTGGGCAGTGCATTTTTGGTGCGGCGCAATATAGGTGCACTACCATTGAAATTGCATGCAATTTCATGAAAACGCATCAAAAAAGCAGAACCCAAAATGCACAGATGTGAATAGGGCCTAAGTTGAAAATGGTTCTTATTTGACAGCCGTCAAATGAGGACACTGAACATTGTGTTGCGTACTGCGCATGCGCATAGCGCTCGCGCCGTGTGTTCCAACATAGTTTCGGCAATACGGTTCAGCGAAACCATCACATAATGTTACGGAAGTGACGTTGGACAACACAAACACTGGGCCGTGCGTTACAACACTAATACTTCCCTTGTAACCTAGTATCATTATTTACCAACCATGCTGAGCTACGTGCCGTGTTAGGTTCTGCATTGCTGGGACTTGTAGTGCCTATCCTGAGCTACATGCTTCAATGTTCAGTGTCCTCATCCTTATCCCCGTGCTTCAATGTTCAGTGTCCTCATCCTTATCCCCCTGCTTCAATGTTCAGTGTCCTCATCCCTATCCCCGGGCTTCAATGTTCAGTGTCCTCATTGTAAATTCAATTGTGACAAGCGTTCTTTCATATATATATATATTTTTAATAGTATTGGCTTTTTTATTTAGTTATTGTGCACTCTGAGATATATATTCATCACGTGGTATAATTTATAGATCAACATTTGATTGATTCATTTTTACATTGTGTGTTTATTTTTCATATTGTGCGTTTTTTGTATTTTTTTATTTTTTTTAAATATGATTTTATCCGATTAATCAAAAATAATCGGCCGATTAATCGATTATGGAAATAATCGTTAGTTGCAGCCCTACACTAGTTAACTTACATGGTTTCCTACGGGACACGTTCACACCTGAAAGGGTCAGGGACTTTTAACGCAAAATGGTGCTTTATTGGTTCAATATATTTCATTGGAGAAGCTGCAGAAAAGAATGTAATGCGTTTTTGCAGCAATTTGTGTTTTTTAATCTGCCCAAAAAAAAGCAAATAGCAGTAAAATCACATGCGCAAAAATCAAAACACACAGAAAAAGACACTGCAGAAACAGATCAAAAGCAACCTGCATAGGGGTATATTGAGCCTTATGCTGGTCACACAGATCCATTTTTGGATGAGAATATTTTTTTTTTTTATAAATTCTTTTTTCCATTTTTTCTTTCCATAAATTTTCATCTATCACACAGCTCGTCGGGTTGTGGTCTGATGTAAATAGGCCAATTGAGGCTTCCACTAGGGATGCAATCGCGTTCTGGGAGAATAGTATGTAATCAATTCTAGAATAAGATTTATATTTTGCCAATAAAAATGTATAATCTCTGCTGTGTATGGACAGCCCTCCAGCTTTCAATCAGCTGCAATTCTTGCATCATTCTCTTTACTTTCCTTAATTTGACATATGATAGATGAGACAAGCCTTTTGATGTATCTTTTATTGGATCCAAAGCCATATTTAGGTCGCCTCCTAACACCACTATTCCCTCTTTATGATGTACAATCTGTAAGTAAATTTCTAGAGAGATTACTTGATCTTCATTTGGCAAAACTGTTTTTACCAATGTCACTTTTTGACAGCCCAAGGTACCCTTTACTATCAGGAGACGGCCTTCCTCATCGGTATATACCCCTTCTTCCTTTCATGGTATCTGTCTTTTTATTAAAATAAACGTCCCACAGGATTTCGAATTTTGTGAGGTGCTGTGATATACCGAAGGGAAATAGTGATTTTTACTCCATGGGGTCCTATCCTTTTTAAAATGAGTTTCCTGCAAAAAAACTATTTGAGATTTAAGTCTCCAACTCCATTGTTTACGTTTCTCCGGGGTATTTAATCCCTTAACATTGCATGATGTAAAATTTTTTTTTTGTAATTTTTTTGTTGCTGGTCAGATCCACAAAAAAAGAGGGGGGGGGGGAGAGGGGGAAGAGGAAAAAAAGCAACCCACCCCCCAAAACAACCCCTTATTTTAAATAGATGAGACAATTACTAAATCCGGAGCGGTCCTAAAAAAAAACGCCTCTGACTTTTCTTCCACCTGGAGGAGAGGTGTTTAATATGGGGGTGTTAGTGAGCAAAAAATTGTCGGTGAACCGTGCCCACAATCCGCGCACTCTACACAAACCATAATTTTTTTACCACACATCTTATTCTTATTATCATAGACATATTATCATAATTTTTACTTAGTCCTAACATTTTCTCACATCTCAATTTTTCACCTTTATTTCCTCTTTTCCCTTTCCCTTCCCAGTCTTCTCTCCCTTCTCTCCCTCCTTTCCCTCATTGTTCCCAGTTCCTACTGCTGCCCTTCTTTTTCTTTTTTTCCCTTTTATTTCAAAAGAAAAAAAAATAAACCCCCCCCCCCCCCCTTTAACGAGAGAGGGTGGGAAAGAGGAGGGAAAAAACCCACCCCCAAAACAACCCCTTTAAATGAGACAAATACTAAATCTGGAGCAGTCTTCAAAAACAAAAAACACCACACGTAGTTTCCTCCCCCTCTCTCTCTCCCTTCTCCCATCCCTTCCCCCCACTCTCCACCCCATGCATGTGTATACCCATACCCTTACATAAATCCAGAACCATATATATCGATGTGCACACATTATCTGACACTTCCATTCTACCATCCTCCTCTCCTCCCAAATCACCGTACCTCCCGACCTGCTTCTCCATATGGAAGCAGTCCTATTAAACCAAATCATTTTATATGTGTCATATTTGTGCAAAAAAAAACCTCCCAATCCTTCCCCATATGGGAGCAGTCCTATTAAACCAATCTACATTCCATGTATGTGTCATATTTGTGCAAAAAAAAAAATTATCGTATATTATCACCCTTCGTTTAAACTTCATATCCCTTGTTAGTGCACTAAAACTTTTAACTCTTTATACGTGCTTATGCATGCATGCACATGTGTCGTAATAAAAAAAGGAAAAGTGATCCACATTGCTTCTTTCCACCTCACAACATACACCAAAATCTTTTACCCCTCTAAGACAACGAGTGACAGGAAAAAAACACAAAAAAATAAAAATAAAAAAATTTAAAAATAAAAACCACACGAGTCCCGGAGATAATATCTAAGGTACTTGTATCCCTCTTTCATGCATAGTTCCTCTCTGGGAGGAAAAAAAGGGACCCCAAAAAAGTTAATCAGGGAAGGAGGTCCTTTGTTTCTTAATGTGCGGTCAGTCTTTTCTTCTACTTCACTTTGGTGATCCACATCTTGGTCCCTCTGATCCCTCCATTCTACCATTCTATCCTTCCTTTTGTTAGAAAAATCTCTTCTCCTATTATCAAGGGGTCTTTCCAGTTAAGTATCCCAATCATTTCTGATCCTAGAAATTGGAACAGATCTGGTAACTGCTTATGGTTGTATAGAGATTAAACAAGTCCTTTTTTAATTATCAACGAAATTGGGTACCCCCATCGATATGTTGCCCCCTTGAGTAACAAGAGATCTAATAATGGCTTTGACAATCGACGTCTGTCGACAAAGATCTGAAAAAATTTGTATCTAGTGTTTATCAAACTCCACTGGGCTCTTTCTCCATGCAGCTCTTATAAAAGTGTACTCTGCAGAGAACGTCTCTGGGAGCTTTCGGGGCATTTCTCTGAAACGCCGGAATCCTATGCACACGATCAAGCTAAATCTGCGTATCAGGGGGATTACCCAGCAGTTCATTAAAAATACTCAATAATACTACTCTTAACTCCGTAGCTGTCACCATTTCTGTAATACCTTTTATTTGCAGATTGTTTCTTCTGCTTCTGTTTTCAGATTCCTCAAAATGTAGCTGCAGACTAGTCAATATACTTCATTGGAGAAGCTGCAGAAAAGAATGTAATGCGTTTTTGCAGCAATTTGTGTTTTTTTTAATCTGCCCCCAAAAAATGCAAAAAATGCAAATTACAGTAAAATCACGTGCACAAAAATCAAAACGCACAGCAAAAGGCACTGCAGAAACAAATCAAAAGCAAACTGCATAGGTGTATATCGAGCCTTATGCCGGCCACACAGATCAATTTTTGGATGGGAATATTCAGACAAAACTTTGTACATTCGCTGAATGAAAGAATTTTGTTTGAAATTTTCACTTGTTTTTAAAATTAATGTAATATCTGAACGAAATCCACATACTGTCTGAAATTTCCTTTGACTAAGAAGTTTTCTATTTCTTAATTTTCCCATCACTGTGGTTGAAAATCAACATCAATTTGACCCACTTTTTTTTACGGTTATTAATCGAAACAATAATCGGCCAACTAATCGATTATGAAAATCGTTAGTTGCAGCCCTATAACAAAGCAAACAGAATATTGGCATGCATTAAAAGGGATCAACTCCAGAGGTAAAACAAAAATTGTCCCACTCTACAAGACTCTGGTCCGGCTGTACCTGGAGTATGCTGTCCAGTTCTGGGCACTAGTCCTCAGGATGGATGTACTGGAAATGGAGCAAGTACAAAGGGCAACACAGCTAATAAAGGGCCTGGAGGATAATTTTTTTTCCCCCCTTACCCTAGAGAATAAAATGGCAGTCATAATACTTTCACACCGTATTTGTGCAGCGGTCTTAGTAGCACACTTTTTTGGAATCTTTACACTTTACTGTTTTTAATTAAAAAAAAAGTTGGCTCAATTTATCTTTCACAATATCAAAACAATTACGCTGAGTAAATTGATACCAAACATGTCGCGCTTCAAAATTGCGCATGCTCATGGAATGGTGACGAACTTTTATCCTTAATCTCCATAGGCGACATTTAAAAAATTCTACAGGTTGCATGTTTTGAGTTGGAGGAGGTCTAAGGCTAGAATTATTGCTCTCGCTCTACCGATTGTGGTGGTTTCATATGTGGCCGGTACTCACGTATGTGTTCGCTTCTGCACACGAGCTCGGTGGGACGGGGTGTGTCTAAAATGTTATATATTTTCTTTACACTGTTTCTAATAAAAGGAAAGAAAAAAAATCTATGGACGAAAGTGACGTTTTGACATCGCTTCCGCCCTGCAATGATATGAAGATGGGTGGGGGGGCCCATCTTCCCCCTAGTCTCCATACCCAAGAAGAGACCATCTGCTGGCTCCAATAAATGGTGGGGAGGGGGGTTCACCACAGACCACTCTTAACAGAAAGCGGACTGCTGGCTGAAGAGGGTACTGGGGTTATGGCAGCTAGCTTCACTTTGTTTTCATGGAAGGTACTCACAAGGGATGTAAAGCTTCCAAAAGCACCCTCGAAAGATGGTTAAAACAAGCCATTAGAGTCCTCTTTTGGGTCTGGAACCTCCAGAAGGGATTTTGCCTCATTCGACTCGAGCAGTAGTGGCATCATGGGCAGAAAGGGCTGGGGCATCTCCTGAGAAAATTTGCAAGGCTGCCACATGGTCCAGTTTTTCAACTTTTATAAGGCACTACCGCTTGGATCTGCTTTCAGCCTCGGACCAATCCTTTGGTAGGAAGGTTTTACAGGCAGTAATCCCACCCTGAAGTAAGTTTCTCGGTTATCCTCTCCAAGGTGCTGTCCTGAAAGGCGAAGGGAGAAAACCTTTGTTAGACTTAGGCTGCTTTCACACTGGGGCGGGAGCAGCGTCGGCGGTAAAGCGCCGCTATTTTTAGCGGCGGTGTGCGGGCGCTAGCGGGGTGGTTTTAACCCCCGCTAGCGGCCGAAAAGGGGTTAAACCCGCCCGCAAAGCGGCGCTTTGCCGGCGGTATTGCCGCGGTGTCCCATTGATTTCAATGGGTAGGAGCGGTATAGGAGTGGTGAATACACCGCTCCTTCACCGCTGCAAAGATGCGGCTAGCAGAACTTTTTTCACCGTCCTGCCAGCGCATCGCTCCAGTGTGAAAGCCCTCCGGCTTTCACACTGGAGTTAAAGGGGCCGGTTTTTTTCAGGCGTTACACAGGCGCTATTTTTAGCGCTGTAACGCCTGAATACCGCCCCAGTGTGAAAGCAGCCTTACTGGTGACGGTATTTCTATTAGCCTTTCAGGACAGCAGCCCACTTCCCTCCCTAGGTAATGTATAATTGTAGGGCTTGGTAACTGCTTATATTTTCCAGCATATCTGAGGGTTTCTCAGTAACAACTGACGGCATGGGGGAAGCAGCTGCTTTTAAAAGGGGCGTTGTCACGTTTCCTGTGAAGAGGTGGAGCTACACTCCAAGGTGCTGTCCTGAAAGGCTTATAGAAATGCAGTCACCAGTAAGTCTAAGAGTAGACCAGTGCATGTATCTTTGTGGCATTTGGAACACACCCATGCCATGTTTTAATGCAGCAGAAAATTTACATCATATTTGCACTTGGTGTCATCCAGCTGTATTGCATGCTGTTCGTGCACACTCTGTAACTATGGGATTTGTTTTCTGTGCAAAAAACCTGGTTGAGCCTGCTGTGTTGTCTCCCCTTCCTGTCCATGTCTTCACTGCAATTGGGGATTCTGCAGAGTAGTGTTGACACCTAGTGCACATGCTCACTTTATGGTGTTTACCGTCAGCATTTCCTTCCTATCGGATCAACCCATGTGACTATATAGTCCATTGATATGCAATTAGTGGACCTCCAGCTGTTGCTAAACTACAAGTCCCATCATGCCTCTGCCTCTAGCTGTCATGCTTGTGACTCTAAGGGTCTTGCTATGCCTCATTGGGAATTGTAGTTCTGCAACAGCTGGAGGTCCGCTAATTGCATATCCCTGATAAAGTCGCACACAGGGCTTTTTTTCTCAGAAAATGGGTGCTGGAACTCGCCCTTCCCAGCCAATGCCCCAAACTAACCACAACCCCATCCACACCACACCCACAACTCCACCCCCTGGCACACTTTCCTTTAGAGGTGAAAATTACATGGCTGCCAAATAGTGGGTGTGATAGAGGCTCAGAACTGCGTATTGCAGAAGGCACACGGTTCAGAAGAGTGAAACACGCAGGGTACACGTCTCAGGAGTATTTATTGTGCAGGAGTGCATATCATACAGGGTGCAGTAGCCATAAACATGTACAGTATGTACCATACAGCATAGACTATGATCAGGAGTATAATGTACACTGTAGATACATAATCTGAGGCCAATGATTCACACTCCTAACCACTACCTGTAAACTGTGCTACATTATATAATGACCCATGTTCTCTTTATACTAGGCTGTTACATACTTCTGACCACTGCACTCTGCTGAACTCTGTAGATGTATTTTGCATGCTCCTGCCTGCTATAATCCCCACATAGAGTGGTTGGATTATTCAACATATAGCCCTGTGTACAGAGTGCAGTGGTCAGGAATATGTAATAGAGTGTAATTTGCAGTCCAGCATACAGTGTGCAGGGGTCAGGCGTGCGTAGTGTAAAACCCATTGTACAGAATTCATTAGTATTGTCCAGGGGCAATTAATGTAACATGACTAAGAGGTATGTAATGTATAGCACAGCATACAGTTATGACTAGGTAATGTACAAGGTATTTTACCAAATCCTCACTGTTGCACCCTGCATACCCTACCATACAGGACATACTCTTGGTTACTGAACTCTGTATACCTTGCTGCCTCTCAGCAAAGTTCCCTTATCCTCTCCAAGCAAAAATCCTCCACCCCTCAAAGTAATTAATTGCTCGCCTCTGTGCAAATCCTCAGCTCTGTGCCCAACAGCCACAACCCACCTACACACCACCCCATCCACAGTTCAGCTCTGTACTTTCCACAGTTCACCTTAGGCTAAGGTGACCAGATTTTTTAAATGAAATCCGGGGACATTTTTTTTATTTTTTATTGGCAAAACGGTAAACTCTTTTATAAGCATATGAAGTATGTGGTATGTGTTTATGGAATGATTGTATGATGCATATACATCTCTCACATTTCATGCATGAGATAAATATGATGCGTTTTAGAATTGTTTGGGGTATGACTACTAAATGTTATAAGATAGAGAAAAAAACTTAGAGGGAGGGATGGGGTGGCAAAATTTAAATTGAATCCAGACACTTTTATTTATGGGTGCTGTGGTGGCACGTGAGGTAAGTGAGGGTGCTAATATGGCACGCTACTGCACATTTGTGGGTGTGCCCAGCAAGTGGGCATGGTCAGCAAGTGGAGGTTTCTTCCTGATGGCGTACAATGGTGATCAGTATGTCCTGGCCTCTGTAATACACAACCCTACACTTCCTTTATACAATTCTACAAATTGACTTATAAGTGCAATGGTAAAACGTATAAATATCCAGTGCAAATCAACCAATGTACTGAAAAAATGGTGGTGTCACCCTCTACAAAATATTTTGAGAAATTGCAGAGCTTCAATATGCAAATAATGGTGAAACCCCCTAAATACAATAATACCAGTGATGCAAATCAATTATATTAACCACTTAAACCCCGGACCAATTGTCAGCCTAAGGACAAGGTCTTTTTACAATTTCACACTGCACTGTTTTAACTGGTAATTGCGCGGTCATGCAATGTTGTACCCAAACGAAATGTGTCCTTTTCTACCCACAAATAACTTTCTTTTGATGGTATTTGATTGCCTCTGCGATTTATTTTTTGTGATATAAATAAAAAAAACTAAAATTATGAAGAAAATGATTTCCTACTTTTTGTTATAAGAAAAATCCAATAAACTAAATTTTAGTCATACATTTAGGCCAAAATGTATTCAGCCACATGTCTTTAGTAAAACAAAAATGTCAAGGGTATATTTGTTTGCGCAAAAGTTATAGCGTCTACAAACGAGTACATTTTCTGGAATTCGCAGCTTTTCATTTTTGACTGCCTATCATTTCTTGAGGTGTTAATGGCAGGGCAGTACACCCCCCCCCCCAAAAAAATGACCCCATTTTGGAAAGTAGACACCCCAAGGAAATCTGAGAGGCATGTTGATTCCATTGAATATTTTTATTTTTTTGTCCCAAGTGATGGAATAATGACAGTTTACAAAAAGTTGTCACTAAATGATATATTGCTCACACATGCCATGGTTAGATGTGTAATTGCACCCCAAAATACATTTCTACACTTCTGAGTACGGGGAGACAAATTTAAATTTCTCATTGAAGTATATTGAACCAATAAAGCACCACTTTGCATTAAAAGTCTCTGACCCTTTCAGATGTGAACGTGTCCCATAGGAAACCATTTAAACGAACTGTAGTTCATTTCTGCAAAAAGCACCAAAAAACAGATATGAGCCAGGTTTAAGACATTTAGTAACATAATAGGATCAAAAAAACTAAAGTTAGCCCTTTTTATAGTAGAATAAGCAGATAATCGCTAATGTAAGGGGTTCCTTTTTTTTTTTTTTTACTGTAGAACAGTTACAGTAGTGGTGATTTGTTGTTTTTGTACTATAAAGAGCTCATTTAATATTTTTTACCCCATTATGTTACTGGCCGATTAATCGATTATGAAAATGGTAATCGATTAGTTCAGCCCTAGTATGCCCACCATTAGAATGCCTCCCTTCATCCACCCACGTCTAATGATGTGCATACATGCACCATTTATATATGCCGAAGCATGGGGGCATTCTCCTGCAAAAAACGTATGCCGCCGTCTGAATTTTTGACCCGTATGTACGCGGAATTAGGAGCAAAATCGCTCCTCTGCACCTGCTGCCCCCATGCTTTGGCATATATGCTTTTTTTTTTTTTTTTTTTTTTTTTTTAACTGTGGTGGTGAAATCGCCCCCTACAGCGTTAGTCACGGCTTTTTGTATCGTGTGAGAAAACGCTGTTGCTGTCAAGATAAATCCGCGCTGCAACGGAATGGCACACCTGAAAACAAAAAAGGTTAACAATAAAACACAATAAAGTATAAAAAAATACCTGAAAAGCAAGCATGATAAAATATAATATATTGCATAATAGAATACAGTAAAGAGCAACAATAGAGAGAACAATAAAACGACAACTTTTTGTTTATTTTTTGTGGGGTTTTTTTACACTTTTTTTTTGTAACAGTTTGGGTCTATCAAAATGCAATGGCATCTTGGGAGACCCTGTGTAAGTGTCCTAGCCTGTGAAATGCTGTACCCTACGCTAAAAGTTCACTAGTATGTGGTAGCGTTCAAAACACACCAATGCAAAGACTAGGATTGCCAGCAGTGTGGACAACAGGTGTCATGCCTATATCCGCACTTGGTACAGACACGACATCATCTTTGGGGGGGCTTGTTGGGTAGGGGTACTCGGGATGACATATGGAAAATGCCTCTCATGCAGCCGGCTTACTGCATTTGGTTGGGAATGGTGAGGTGCAGAACCGTCTGGATACAGAAGGTCTGTAACAATCTTTCTGATATAAAAAGGATAAAATCCCGCCTGAAGCTCTGTATAGCACATGAGCGTTCAGCAAAGCCAATTGAAATAAGTAAACAAACTTTTTTGTACCAGTTATTAATATATTCACTTCACTCTGGGTGTTACAGCTCTTTCAAAAGTCCACTGGGTGGCAGACCTATCTATGAAGTATGAAACTAGAGAGGGCGCACGCCAGCCCTAGTGTGTTAACGTTTATTAAAAGTACACAATATTAAAACGCAGGTGTTGCATTCACAGATTGCCGATGTTGTGGCATCAAGATCAGACATCTATGGCTGTGTCCTCTCCCGGTTTGCAGGCTCTTTATAGTGGCTTGCAGCGAGATGTAATGAACACTTATGGGCTTAGTATAGGCTGCTAAGCACTATCACTGTCCCACTCCGTTCACACACATGCACGGACCAGCCGGCTGTGTGTGACGTCACCAGGGGGAGGAGCTCTGCGTACGCGCTGACTGCTACAACGCATAACAAACTGTTACCACGACATGTTTCGGAGGCGTGGCCTCCTTCAGGTGATGCCCTCTAGTCTACCAGTGACTTAAGTATTCACGGTCCCTACCGCCCCCTCCTTGCTAGCAGCCAATGGCAAAAGCATCAGATCGGAAGCATGTCGTGGGACAAATCTAACAGAGGGATTAGTTTAGTAACAGTGAAAAATTCATTTACCATATAAAGTTTTACACTGGCAACTCGAATAATCATAATAAATATCACAATGCAGCAAATGTTGCTATACCAATCTGAAATTAAGATAATAAAATGTGTGCATTTATATACACTGAGTGGAATGAAAATGCACACTACAGGATCTCATCAGATAAAAAAATGTATGTGAAATAAAAAGGTTATGGCGCTAAACCCTATTAGTGATGAGATGAGTTAACTTATCAGATCCTAGTGTTTAATTTTTTTATATAAAAAGAGAAAGAAAAAGAAAAAAACTGTTGGTGATACCGTGAAAAAAATATCCTAAAGCAATTTTATCCAAAACAAATTGTGTGTGATTAATGTGGAGTCAGCATTCATGTTCCATTATAATAAAAACAAAAAATGAGTATTAAATTATCATATGCGTATCAGCCTACTAAAAACATGTAAACCTTCATTAAATGTGCAAATTAGTGGAAATAATGTTAATATTCAACAGTATGTTAGTGTAAAACAGATTGTGCAAACATGTGCAAAAAAATGTGCAAAAAAGCAACTAAAGGTCAGAACAACCAAGGATCAGAAATAATTTAACCATAAAATCGCATGAAGTCGCTAAATGTGCGAATAGACAATATTTTCAACCAATAATCGCATGAAGACGCATCTGTGTCCAATATAAGTCCAAAATTAATATTTGGCTTGATAGTGCTGCCTCTTCAGACTATTGTTGTAATTGTTACAAAAAGTCAATGGGGGGGGTATTTGATTCACTCGTGCAAATAGTGCGGGCTTTCAATTAGAGAACTTCATCCCCGGTGCGCCACTCTGTGCTATAGTATGGGAATGCTCTCACCAGAGTTAATGCCCCTGTGGGGCTGGATGGACCTTCACAATGTAAGCCACTGTGTCGCTCTCTGGCTGCTGCTGGTGCACTGGGTGAAGCTTCGTTGTTCCGTCCGTATGGTATCCAACGTTAATTATATAAGGGAAGACATATCCATAGTGTAATACGTTCTTAACCAAATCGTTCGTTTATTAATATTAAAATCTACTCACATTTTACATTAAAAGCATATGCATATAGGAAAAACTCCGCCGTTCGTCTCAAACGAGTGCACACAACGTGGGCGTGGCCACGTTGTGTGCACTCGTTTGAGACGAACGGCGGAGTTTTTCCTATATGCATATGCTTTTAATGTAAAATGTGAGTAGATTTTAATATTAATAAACGAACGATTTGGTTAAGAACGTATTACACTATGGATATGTCTTCCCTTATATAATTAACGTTGGATACCATACGGACGGAACAACGAAGCTTCACCCAGTGCACCAGCAGCAGCCAGAGAGCGACACAGTGGCTTACATTGTGAAGGTCCATCCAGCCCCACAGGGGCATTAACTCTGGTGAGAGCATTCCCATACTATAGCACAGAGTGGCGCACCGGGGATGAAGTTCTCTAATTGAAAGCCCGCACTATTTGCACGAGTGAATCAAATACCCCCCCCATTTACTTTTTGTAACAATTACAACAATAGTCTGAAGAGGCAGCACTATCAAGCCAAATATTAATTTTGGACTTATATTGGACACAGATGCGTCTTCATGCGATTATTGGTTGAAAATATTGTCTATTCGCACATTTAGCGACTTCATGCGATTTTATGGTTAAATTATTTCTGATCCTTGGTTGTTCTGACCTTTAGTTGCTTTTTTGCACATTTTTTTGCACATGTTTGCACAATCTGTTTTACACTAACATACTGTTGAATATTAACATTATTTCCACTAATTTGCACATTTAATGAAGGTTTACATGTTTTTAGTAGGCTGATACGCATATGATAATTTAATACTCATTTTTTGTTTTTATTATAATGGAACATGAATGCTGACTCCACATTAATCACACACAATTTGTTTTGGATAAAATTGCTTTAGGATATTTTTTTCACGGTATCACCAACAGTTTTTTTCTTTTTCTTTCTCTTTTTATATAAAAAAATTAAACACTAGGATCTGATAAGTTAACTCATCTCATCACTAATAGGGTTTAGCGCCATAACCTTTTTATTTCACATTTTTATTTCCCTCTCCTCCCCAATAAGGAAGTGAGGGCTTCAGGCACAGGCAGCTCTAACCCAGTATATTTCCTTTCCTTTCTCCAATTTTTATTTTCAATTTATTTCACATATTTCTATCACTTAGGAGATTTGATTTTTCCATAGCGCGACTTTATTTATTTATTCAAAAAAATGTATGTGTATAAAATGAATTCAAAAGCTATATTGGCGTGTGCACCCTTCCTATATCCGTATATACATGAACATTAGGGCTGCAACTAACGATGATTTTCATAATCGATTAGTTGGCCGATTATTGTTTCGATTAATCGAATAATTGGTTAATAACCTTAAAAAAATTGTAATTTTGCTGCGGTTTGCATTTTTACATTTTTTTTGCCCAATTTGTGGGCAGATTAAAAACACAAATTGCCGCAAAAATGCATTATTACATGCTTTTCTGCAGCTTCTCCATTGAAGTATATTGAGCCAAAAAAACAAAAAAGCACCGTTTTGCGTTAAAAAAAGTCCTTATCTTTTCTAAATATGCAGCAGCTGAAAAAACATGGATGTGAATGTGTCCCACAGAAAACCATGTAAATGAACTGTAGTGCGTTTCTGCAAAAAGCACCAAAAACAGAGGTGTGACCCAGGCCTGAGATGTTTATTAAAATAATGGGGTTAAAAAAACTTAAATTAGTACAAAAAGAGCAAATAGTCGCTACTGTAAGGGGTTCATTTTTTACTATGGGACAGTGAAAGTAATATTTACAGTAGCTCATTTTGTACTATAAAAAGCTAATTTTAGATTTTTTTTAACCCCATTATGTTAGTGGCTGATTAATCGATTATGAAAATAGTAATCGATTCATTTCATAAATTGATTAGTTGTCGATTAATCGATTAGTTTCAGCCCTAATGAACATACATCTAAATTTTAAAAAATGCTAAAGTTTCATACTGTAATAGCTTCGGTACCTATTTCACCCATGTAGTAGATGCCTAAGGCTCGGTTCACACAGGCACGGCACGACTTGCAGCGCCGCGACCTGTACACGATCAGCGGCGACTTGCAAAACGACTTCTGTATAGAAGTCAATGCAAGTCGCCTGAAGTAGTACAGGAACCTTTTTTTCTAAGTCGGAGCGACTTGAGTCGCTCCTATTAGAAAGGTTCCATTTTACAGAATGGAGCGTGACTTGTCAGGTGGCTAAGTCGCCTGGACAAGTCGCCCCTGTGTGAACCGAGCCTTAATGTTTCTGGACCTTGAGCTCAGTAGTGATAAAAACGGTGATATCACATCCAAAACACATAAACTGCTGGCAACTCCTATTTACATCATAAGGCTCGGTTCACACAGGGGCGTGACTTGGCGTGACTTGGCGTGACTTGGCGTGACTTGGCCCCGACTTACAACACTACTTTAAGTCGCGCCAGGCGACTTGCCGTGGCCAATCAGAGAATGAGCTCTAAGGGGGGAACTCCTTTTGAGAGCTGATAATTCTGAGTCGCCTCTGTATAGACAGATCTGACTTGGAGGCGACCTCCATTGAAATCAATGGGTACCAGTCGCCTACAAGTCAGATTGAAGTAGTACAGGAACCTTTTCTGAAGTCTGAGCGACTTCAGTAGTGTGCATTAAGACGGCTCTCATTCACTTACATTGATTTCTACATGTTGTGCGACCTGAGGTGACTTGGGGCGACTTGAAGTCGGATCTGTGTCGCCCCTGTGTGAACCGGCACTAAGAGTTGCCACCATCCTAGATGGAAAGAAGACGGCTATATTATCCTTAAAAAAAATCTTAGAAAAGGGATAAGAAAGCCATATTAAAAAGGCAAAGGACAGCTACAGGAATGGTATCCCTGATGAGAATAAGACCATATGGGCAAAGGATCAGCAAGATACCCCTTTTCATTACGACCTTCAATGACCAACATTGGGCCATTAAAAGAGCTGTTCAAAAGCATTGGCCAATCCTGGGGCAGGACAAAACACTGGGAAAAATCCTCTCCAAGAAACCTCAGGTTGTGTTAGACGTGCAAAAAATGAAGAGTATCATTGCCCCTAGCCATCTAAAAAAAAAAACCACACAAAACCATCATCAAAACGTGTGAAATATTCCTCAATTAACATCGTAGGTAGTTTCAGATGTAAGAGTAAAAAATTTAAAGCATGTAGTAGTACGCAGTTTGTGGTCTATGGTTTGAGGTGCCCATGCGGGTTCCTCTATGTAGGCAGGACGGTACGTGAAATGAGGACCCGTTTTGGTGAGCATAGGAGGATTATAGAAAAGATTGAGAAGCAGTGTACCATGTCATTTCAAGCACAAACATGAAGGTAGCACTAAGGGCTTTGAACTTTTTGGCGTAGAATCTATACCAATGTCTATTCCAGAAGGTGAACGCTTCGACCGACTGTGTAAACGAGAATCTTTTCGGATTTTTACATTAAACAGTATGGCGCCGGAAGTTAGAAATAGGTACCCTTATATGATGTATGTACAGCCTGGTAGCCATGGAATGTTGTAATATACATATATGGAAAATGTATACACACATAATGTACAAAAACCAAATTTTTTAATCCCTTTTTTTATCATTTTTGAATGTGTATGTCAATGTGCATATACAGTGCCTTGCGAAAGTATTCGGCCCCCTTGAACTTTTCAACCTTTTGCCACATTTCAGGCTTCAAACATAAAGATATAACATTTTTATTTTTTGTGAAGAATCACCAACAAGTGGGACAAAATTGTGAAGTGGAACGAAATCTATTGGATTTTTGAAACTTTTTTTAACTAATAAAAAAATGAAAAGTGGGGCGTGCAAAATTATTCGGCCCCCTTGCGTTAATACTTTGTAGAGCCACCTTTTGCTGTGATTACAGCTGCAAGTCGCTTTGGGTATGTCTCCATCAGTTTTGCACATCGAGAGACTGAAATTCTTGCCCATTCTAACTTGCAAAACAGCTCGAGCTCAGTGAGGTTGGATGGAGAGCGTTTGTGAACAGCAGTTTTCAGCTCTTTCCACAGATTCTCGATTGGATTCAGGTCTGGACTTTGACTTGGCCATTCTAACACCTGGATACGTTTATTTGTGAACCATTCCTTTGTAGATTTTGCTGTATGTTTGGGATCATTGTCTTGTTGGAAGATAAATCTCCGTCCCAGTTTCAGGTCTTTTGCAGATTCCAACAGGTTTTCATCCAGAATGGTCCTGTATTTGGCTGCATCCATCTTCCCCTCAATTTTAACCATCTTCCCTGTCCCTGCTGAAGAAAAGCAGGCCCAAACCATGATGCTGCCACCACCATGTTTGACAGTGGGGATGGTGTGTTGAGGGTGATGAGCTGTGTTGCTTTTACGCCAAACATATAGTTTTGCATTGTGGGCAAAAAGTTTGGTTTCATCTGACCAGAGCACCTTCTTCCACATGTTTGGTGTGTCTCCCAGGTGGCTTGTGGCAAACTTTAGACAAGACTTTTTATGGATATCTTTGAGAAATGTCTGTCTTCTTGCCACTCTTCCATAAAGGCCAGATTTGTGCAGTGTACGACTGATTGTTGTCCTATGGACAGACTCTCCCACCTCAGCTGTAGTTCTCTGCAGTTCATCCTGAGTGATCATGGGCCTCTTGGCTGCATCTCTGATCAGTCTTCTTGTCTGAGCTGAAAGTTTAGAGGGACGGCCAGGTCTTGAAAGATTTGCAGTTGTCTGATACTCCCATTTCAAAATGATCGCTTGCACAGTGCTCCTTGGGATGTTTAAAGCTTGGGAAATCTTTTTGTATCCAAATCCGGCTTTAAACTTCTCCACAACAGTATTACGGACCTGCCTGGTGTGTTCCTTGGTCTTCATGATGCTCTCTGCGCTTTCAACAGAACCCTGAGACTATTACGGAGCAGGTGCATTTATACAGAGACTTGATTACACACAGGTGGATTCTATTTATCACCATCAGTCATTTAGGACAACATTGGATCATTCAGAGATCCTCGCTGAACTTCTGGAGTGAGTTTGCTGCACTGAAAGTAAAGGGGCCGAATAATTTTGCACGCACCACTAATCAGTTTATTTGCTAAAAAAGTTTCAAATATCCAATAGATTTCGTTCCACTTCACAATTGTGTCCCACTTGTTGGTGATTCTTCACAAAAAATACAATTTTATATCTTTGTTTGAAGCCTGAAATGTGGCAAAAGGTTGAAAAGTTCAAGGGGGCCAAATACTTTCGCAAGGCACTGTATACGGCTATAGGAAGGGTACATACTCCAATTTAAAATAGCTTTGAATTTAGTTCGTATGTATATATACAGGGCTCGACAAATCCCAGGCGCCAGGTCGCGGTTGCGACTAGAAATTGTGCCCTGGCGCCTGGGTTTTTGTCACTGACAGGTGCCTTTGTTGCTCTGTCTGGTGCCTCCAGACAGAGCACTGTCTGGTAGTCGGGATGGAGCAGGTAGAGAGCGGCCCCTGACATCCTCCTCCTTCTCCACACACTGTTGGCAGAGCAGCGCTGCAGTGTGTG
The DNA here is from genome assembly GCF_037356315.1 of Lithobates pipiens. Classification (NCBI taxonomy): domain Eukaryota; kingdom Metazoa; phylum Chordata; class Amphibia; order Anura; family Ranidae; genus Lithobates; species Lithobates pipiens. The sequence goes on along the minus strand of NW_027507789.1, from coordinate 79,949,679 downwards.
AAACTGTATGTAGAGAGGAGCTGTCAAAATTGAGGCCGAATGTCGTGGTGGGTGGGACCCTGCTTTCCAACACCAACCGATGGGATCTGGGCGGGCCGATGCGTGTATGTGGCCCCTCCCCTTTCTTAAGCAGCCCAATCATTGGCTGGATAGCTGCCGGGTCCCATCCACCCCCGGGTCCCGCCCACCTCTGACATCACGCTGTCAGCTCCTCTCTCTCTCCATACAGTTTCACACAGTGCAGCACTGCAGGGAGCATTCAGTTTCAGTTACACTATCGGCTGTGAAACCTGCCAGTGCCACCTACCAAAACCAGTTGGTGCCACCTGCCAATGACAGCGCCACCTGCCAATGGCAGTTAGTGCCACCTGCCAGTGCAATACAGTGCCACCTGCCAATGCCAGTTAGTGCCACCTGCCAGTGCTAACCAGTGAAATCCAGTGCCACTTGCCAATCGGTGCAAGTTGGTGCCAGTGCCACCTGCCAGTGCCACTTGCCAATCAGTGCAATCCAGTACCACGTGCCAACCATTGCCACCTGCCAGTGCAATCCAGTGCCACCTGCCAATGCAATTTGCCAGCGCCACCTGCCAGTGCCAAGCAGTGCTGCCATCCAGTGCCACCTGCCAGTGTCATCCAGTGCCACCTGGTGCCACCTGCCAATGCCATCTGTCAGTGCCACGTGCTACCTGCCAGTTAGTGCCACATGCTAATGCCATCTGCCAGTTAGTGCCACATGCTAATGCCATCTGCCAGTGCAAATCCAGTGCCGCCTGCCAATGCCAGTTAGTGCCACATACTAATGCCACCTGCCAGTGCAAATCCAGTGCCACCTGCCAGTGCAAATCCAGTGCCACCTGCCAGCGCCAGTTGGCGCCACCTGCCAGCGCCAGTTGGCGCCACCTGCCAGCGCCGCCCCATTGGTGCAGCCTATCAAAGCACATCAGTGAAGGAGAAAAAAACGTATTTGCAAAATCTTAACAGAACAAGAGTTTATATATTTTTTTTTAAGTATGGTTTTTTTCTCTTGGCATCAGGCATGAGCAATTCTTATTGTCCGATGCCCCAGACATGCAGTTCTGGGCGCTGGGCAGAGGATTTAAATAACTGGCTCCTAATTTTTTCAGCTGGCTCCTAGATTCTAAGCAAATTTGTCAAGCCCTGATATATAGGTGTGTATATAGCTATAGGTATGGATATACACGTACACACATCTATATCTGTATATAATGTGTATATATAATGTGTTATATATAGAGATATGTATATGTATTCTTTAGGGAATCGCCCTTCCAACTCACTATTTATACTACCCCCTACTCAATAGTATGCTTAATATTTATATTCACTAAATAATCACTGTGCCCTCATATTATCCAAAATATACACACAAGACATTAATTTATAATTGCAATTTAAATGTAACACCTGCGGAACATCAGTGGCTTGCCTGATTTTAGAACGCCGGTACTACTTGGTGTGTATGTATGTGTGTGTGTGTATATGTGTGTGTGTGTATATGTGTGTGTGTGTATATGTGTGTGTGTGTATATGTGTGTGTGTGTATATGTGTGTGTGTGTATATGTGTGTGTGTGTATATATGTGTGTGTGTGTATATATGTGTGTGTGTGTATATATGTGTGTGTGTGTATATATGTGTGTGTGTGTATATATGTGTGTATATGTATATGTATATATATATATAGCGGATTGCTGCACAAAATTATATTTCCAAAAGAAATATCAAAGTACCAGGTACAACTGGCAGTCGACATTTTGGGCTATGAAGCTAGCGCCCTTTCTTACAATCTCATGTCTGCAACTGGTAACACACTTAACATAACATTTATCAGAATCAGACTCCTTAATCACAATAATGGATTCAGCTGGAATCCGTTAAACCACATTTAACTCAATATTTCATAATCCTACTATCAATCACTTTCAAGTGGTATCGGAGTGATTTTGTAGGTCATGGGTACACCTGATTTCTCACTAGATAAATACATTATTAATCGATCGAATGCTCGATTAATAATTCAGTAAAATAAGCAATCAAACACCATAGATATCAGCACCATCTTAACATATGCTAATTATTCATTTTGACATGCACTCATTAACCACTTCCCGACCAGCGCACGACGATGTACGTCGACAGAATGGCACGGGCAGGCATATTGGCGTACATGTACGTCCAATATTCGTTGCCGCCGTGCCATCGGGAGCGCAGGCGGCGCGCTCCCGCGCTGGTCGGGACCCCCGTGAGTCCGGTCGCGGGACCCGCGGACTCGATCGCCGCGGGCATCCCCGCGATCGTTTCACGGAGCGGCCGAATGGAGGAAATGCTGTATAAACAACATTTTCCCATTCTGCCTAGCAACTAGTGACGCTGATCTCTGCTCCATGTGATTGGAGCAGAGATCAGTGTACACTAAATGAAAGCCCAACCCCCCCACAGTTAGTAACACACCCCTAGGAACACTTAACCCCTACACTGCCACCCACTGGTTAACCCCTTCACTGCCAGTGTCATTTACACAGGAATCACTGCATTTATATAGCAGTGATTACTGTATAAATGACAATGGTCCCAAAAATGTGTCAAAAATGTCCGATGGGTCCCCGACAATGTCGCAGTCACAATGAAAATCGCAGATCGCCGCCATTACTAGTAAAAAAAAAAAAAAAAAATTATTAATAAAAATGCTATAAAACTATCCCTATTTTGTAAACGCTATAACTTTTGCGCAAACCAATCAATAATCGCTTATTGCGATTTTTTTTTTTACCAAAAATATGTAGAAGAATACGTATCGGCCTAAACTGAGGGAAAAAAATGTTTTTTTATATATTTTTGGGGGATATTTATTACAAAAAGTAAAAAATAATGCGTTTTTTTCAAAATTATCGCTCTATTTTTGTTTATAGCGCAAAAAATAAAAACCGCAGGGGTGATCAAATACCACCAAAAGAAAGCTCTATTTGTGGGAAAAAAAAGGACGTTCATTTTGTTTGGGAGCCACGTCGCACGACCGCGCAATTGTCAGTTAAAGCGACGCAGTGCCGAATCGCAAAAAGTGGTCTGGTCTTTGACCAGCAAATTGGTCCGGTCTGAAAGTGGTTAAAGAAACAGGTACAGGTCAAAATCAGTGTTTAACCCTTTCGGCTGAAGCGTGTCCAAACAATTGATCCAATAAGCTTCTCGTTTTTTTTTTTTTTTTTAAATCAATTCCCTGTCTCCTCCTCGCCTATTTACGGATACTCCTTCAAAAACCATACATCTTAATTGAGATAGTTTTTTCTCCAAAAAATGCCTCGATAATGGTAATTTCTCTAATTTATCACGAAGTGTGTGTGTATATGTGTGTGTGTATGTGTATGTGTATATGTATATGTATGTATGTGTGTGTGTATATAGGTATATATAGATGTATAAATGACTGACAGGTAAAATGGTCTTTAATATTGATGTTGTATCCTTTTGTGGATGGCAAAAACGTTTTCCCTTAATCATACTCGTACACCGAGTACAAGAGAGACACGGGAAAGATCCAAAATTAGGAGGACCTAAAAATGTTACATGGGGAACAGAAGTCCTATATTGATCTGATTTTACCAATCTGTCACGTAACGATCTCCCTCTGCGATAAGAGGGTAGTGGAGACTGATAGAATTCTGGGACAGTCGGAAATGTTGTTCTCAATATAGGACAGTGTTTCCCAATTATGTTAATGCGATTAGAGAACGGGTGAGATGAAGGGCATTCCTTGATATCCTGTTCACTAACAGTTCTAGATACTCTCTTCAGTTGGCTCCTGGGTATGGACTTTAATACCCCAGGCGGATGAAAACTGGAGTAATGCAACAATTGGTTGCGATCTGCAGGTTTGCGAAACAAGTTGCTAACAATATGACCCTCCCGTATATACAACAATGTGTCTAAAAAGGGTGTAGTATTGTCAGAAATGGACATATTAAATTTTAAACCTGGCACTAGAATATTCAAATAAAAATTAAACAATGAACAATATATATATGTTTTATCTCTGAGATCCTGTAGTGTGCATTTTCATTCCGCTCGCAGTGTATATAAATGCATACATTTTATTTTAATTTTAGATTGGTATAGCAACATTTGCTGCATTATAATATTGGCGTTGCCAGTGTAAAACTTTATATGGTAAATGTATTTTTCACTGTTACTAAACTGATCCCTCTGTTAGACTTGTCCCACAACATGCTTCCTGCTTCCGATCGGATGCTTTTGCCATTGGCTGCTAGCGAGAAGGGACGGTAGGGACCGTGCATACTTAAGTCACTGGTAGACAAGAGGGTGTCACCTGAAGGCCATGCCTCAAACATGTCGTCATGGTAACAGTTTGTTATGCGTTGTAGCAGTCAGCGCGTACGCAGAGATCCTCCCCCTGGGGACGTCACGCACAGCTGGCTGGTCCGTGCATGTGTGTGAACGGAGTGGGACAGTGTGTTAGTGCTTAGCAGCCTATACTAAGCCCAGAAGTGTTCATTACATCTCGCTGCAAGCCACTATAAAGAGCCTGCAAACTGGGAGAGGAGGCAGCCATGGATGTCTTTGATCTTGATGCCACAACATCGGCAATCTGTGAGTGCAACACCTGCGTTTTGTAATATTGTTTACTTTTAATAAACATTAATACACTAAGGCTGGCATGTGCTCTCTCTCGTTTTATACGCCGTAGTAATTTGTATTGTGTGAAAACATTCTTATCCCTCCACTTCATAGCAAGCAAATTACACTGCAAGCAGGCTCTCTCCCCCAGCCTAAGACTGGAATCTACAAGCCCCTGGGGAAAGCCCCACTGATAAGGTCACACGGTGCCACATGCTCCAATCTGCTGATCAAACAAATGACTAAAAAGTGGCATGCTCGCGTAATTGTCCACATACAAGTGGTACCCCTTTCCGAATAAGGGTGACACCAAGTTCCATACTATCTTGCCAGTGCTCCCTATGTAATCTGGGCAGTTCTCCGGCTCTACGTAACTATCTTTTCCCTCATAAACTGTAAAGCTTCATACATAGCCTGTTGTCCTGTCACAGAACTTGTAGAGCTTGACCCTGTATCTGGTACGCTTGTTGGGAATGTACTGTTTCAATGGCAAGCGGCCAGAAAATCTAATCAGGGACTAATCAATGCAGACAACTTGATGGGGAATAAACAAGGCTGCAAAACATTGAAGTGGTTTGAGGGGCTGAATTTTGTAGAGCCGCTCATATTCAGGGTCTCCACAAGGACGACAAAGTTAATTGTCGTTGAAGTGCAAGAACCGCAAGATCTGCTCGTATAGTTTCCTGGACATGGAGTTAGAGAACACGGGTATATGGTCAATCTGATGCATGGACCAATAAATCCGCAATGTCATGAATTTGTGTGCCCATGTTGAGGGAAAGGCCCAGAAAGGTCTTAAATTCGGAAAACGTAATTGGCTTACAATCTCTGGCAAGGGAAGGCAACTGGAGATTAGCGGCGATTTGTTGACCAGCATATAAATTAGTTTGGTCCACAATGAATCTATAGAGATCTTCTGTGAAAAACGGCGAATAAAAATCAAGTGGTGTAAAATCGGCTGTTTCCATCTGAATACTGGGTTGGCCAGTGAATAGGGGAAGTACGGGTTCTGCAGAAGTGGTGGGCACCCAATCAGGATTGGCAAATTCTGCAGGAAGGGCACTATGGGAACGACAGGCCTGATTTTTGTCGTCTCGGTGGCAGCGGGACACTACTTGTGCTTGCCAGCTTGAACTGCACTTATGGGACTCGCCACATCACCGTGTTACTGCAGTGCTGGATGTATGTCCAGGGTGTACTAGGCCGCTGGTGCTTGCCAGCTCACCAGAAGGTTGAGCAGTGCTTGTACTGGCTCTCTGCTCCAATACGAGGGACCTGCGGTTCTTGCACCTCAACATCAGTAGATTGGGGTCTGGTGTGCCTGACGTTGGCTCTGACAAGGATGGTGAGGTCCCTGCTATCTGTTATGGAGCCACTGTCCTCTACAAGATCGTATTCTGAGCCTGAATCTGACAGATGAGTGACTTCCTCTTCACTATCTGTCATGCTCAGAAACGTGTAGGCCTCTTCACTAATGTACCTTCGATTTGCCATTTTGGGCTCTAAATTTAGTGGTATACTAGTGACATTCACAGGTAAAAAAGCACCTAGGCTGTCAGCGACTGTATAAAATGATACCAAAAAAAAAAACTTGGCGATCGCAGGGATCAGGCCTGACTCTGCGAACACTGCAGTTATGTGTGATGTGTTTTCTAAGTGACGGTGATCGATCAATACTGCACTTGGGTGGGCTGGGCGAAGGGGGAAAAAGCAGGTGCCAGCAGGTATCTGGTCTGATCCCACTAACTGCGTTTTTTGAAACCCTAAACTGCTGGGGATGCTAGTATAGATCTGATCAGATATTGATCTGTTCAGATACTATACCACTAAGAGGTGTATGCTTTGCGCGTGGCTGTTGGCACTCCTGGCGCTGCCTGGGGTGACGCAGACCCTATCTGACCCTAAAACCTTATTGATATCACCCGCCAGGCGATCAGGGCGTTAAACCTTTATTGGGTAATAAATGGCAGACGCCCTGATGCTATAAAAAGCAAACTAACCAGAGTTACCCGTAACAATTATACGGTGATCACTGAAAGGGTTAACTCTAGGGGCAATCAGGGCGGGGGGGGGGGGGTTAAAACCGTTGGTTGTATATAGGGGTACACCTAACATTATAAAATCCTGGCGGTGAACCTAAATAACTGTCAACCTAGCGGCACCAGTGACACTAATGCAACGATAAGAAAAATGATTGCTCAGTGATACTGGCAAAAGGGGGTGAAAGGATTACCGGGGGGGCAATCAAAGGGTTAAACATTTAATTGGGGGGTGGGTAGGGGGCTACCCTGAACCTAAAGGGGCCCTGACACTTTTTAGTCACAACTGACACTAAATGCAGTGATCGGTAAATAAATGACCACTAAAATCAGTGACTGACTGGGGGGCAGGGACAGGTATGTAATTGTGCTGATGTAAATGTACAGGCGGTGGTCCCTAACCAGTTAAATATCCATTAATTTTTTTTTAATTATGAAAAAAATAAAACAAAAAAATAGTGACATGATGATTTAAGCCTGGGTTCACACTGGTGTGATGTGGGAAATCCTGTGTGGGTGCCCGCATTACACCTGAATCAGACGGTTCAAACTGACATCTGCGAACCACTGCGAATGTCAGTAGAAGGCTAATGACTCCCCCCAGATTAGATTGCAGTGTGAACTGTGGAATGGCTCCAAAGTGTCCTGCACTATTCTGGTGTAAATGTGAATTTCAGCCATACAGTTGCACAGACATCGCATGTGATGTTCACAGCAATGTGGTGCGAATCACATGCAAAGTCTGATTGCACAAGTGTGACCCAAGGCTTAATTTTATAGGTAAGGGAATAGGATCGGCCCAGATTAATGGATGCAAATTAACTATTGCTCAGACTCAGTGATTGTAAGGCTTTGTTTTTAAATTTTTATATTATAAAACCACAAACGCTTCCACTGTGCAGTTTGTTTTGCAGAGTGGCCCTGATCCTCGACTTCTGGGGTCCCTCGGCGGCTCCTCCCCACATTGTATAATGCCCTAGGAGAAGCACTCTCTGGGGGGTTACCTTGCGGGCACACTCCCGAGTCCAGCATTCATGTCCATAGGCGCCGAATGTATGACTCGGTCCCGCCCTCCAGCACCTGTGTCATTTGATTTGAATGACAGCTGTGGGAGCCAATGGCTGACCTGCTATCAATATATCCAATCAAGACCCGAGAACCATGGGCAGAGGAAGAGTGCATCTGTCGTGGGAAATTCCAGGGCTCAGGTGAGTAAAACGGGGGGGCTGGTCACTAGAAGAATTTTTTTTTCACCTTAACCGCTTTCAGATGGACCATTTTGCTGGCTTAAGACCAGACCAGACCACTTTTTGCGACTCGGCACTGCGTCGCTTTAATTGACAGTTGCGTGGTCATGCGACGTGGCTCCCAAACAAAATTTTTTTCCCACAAATAGAGCTTTCTTTTGGTGGTACTTGATCACCCCTGCGGTTTTTATTTTTTGCGCTATAAACAAAAATAGACAATTTTGAAAAAAACTAATTTTTTACTTTTTGTTATAATATCCCCCCCCAAAAAAAGTTTCCTCAGTTTAGGCTGATACGTATTCTTCTACATATTTTTGGTAAAAAAAAAAATTGCAATAAGCTATTGGTTTGCATAAAAGTTATAGCGTTTACAAAATGGGGGATAGTTTTATGGCTTTTTTTTTAACTAGTAATGGTGGCGATCAGCTTTTTTTTTAAATTTTTTTATTTTGTGACTGCGACATTATGGCAGACACATCGGACACTTGACACATTTTTGGCACAATACAAATGCACTGATTCCTGTGTGACACTGGCAGTGAAAGGGTTAACCAGGGGGTGGCAGTGTAGGGGTTAAGTGTTCCTAAGGGTGTGTTACTAACTGTGGGGGGCTGGGCTTTGTGTTGGTGAACACTGATCTCTGCTCCAATCACATGGAGCAGAGATCAGTGTCACTTGTTGCTAGGCAGAAACGGGGAGATGCTGTTTACAATGACATCTCCTCATTCAGCTTTCCCGTGAGACTATCGCAGGTATCCCCGCGGTGATAGTCCGCGGGACCCACTACTGGACTCACGGGGGTCCGACCGGCATACCGCCGGCACGCACGTGATGGCAGGTCAGCATATGGTAATAAACGTCCCTGTACGCCAATATGCCTGCCCGTGCCATTCTGCCAAAGTACTTCGGTGTGCGTCGGTCGGGAAGTGGTTAATGCATAGGATGATATAATAATGCAATAGAAAATGGGGAAACATTAACCAGATCAGTCAGTAAAGGGTTAAGTAGTGGTGGCTTAGCAGTGATAGAGATTTGTAGAGGGGATGGAGAGTGTAAGAAGTGATTAGTGTAGAGGGGGAGTAGAAGTTGCATTAGGGAATTTCAGGGTTCAGATATTAAATCATTTACTAATTTAAAGTTGGAGTTCTCCCTGTCGAACCGTTCGTTTTATAAATATCTCCAGGTCAGACATGCAGTCCAGTCACAATTTGGACCTCAAAAGGTACAGTGGATTCAGATTCCTGTGTTATCACAAATTATGTCCCAGGATACGCTTAAGGGACTGATTTCTTATATGTATGCTAGATTAGGGGATAAAATGCTAGATCATGAAGCCCTGCTCAAAAGTAGGAAAAGATGGGAGAAGGACGTGTCTCCACTGTCCAACTCCGACTGGGATCGGATAATCGATCACGGAACTAGTGTTTTGATTTCCCCTTCCCAGAAAGCTTCCCACCTTTTCTTTTATCAGGTATATCGTACCCCCAAGAAAATGTTTAAATTATGCTGGAGAAATAACGACCACTGTCCTAGATGCGGCTTAACCGGTGATTTCATCCACATGTTTTGGAGGTGTCTGAAATTATTTAGGTAGTGGACGCAGGTTATAGATCAGATTAACAGAATCTTTAATCTAACACTGAAAGCAATGGTCAGGACTTGTCGCCTGACTATACCTGAGGGACTCATAATCCCCAACGTCACTATAATACCAGTTATTAGATGTCTTTTCAAAGCAAGGAAGCTAATTGCTCAACAATGGCACTCTCATTCAGGCCCGTCATTTGAAACTTGGCTGGCAACCATAAAAACAATTGGCAACGAAAGGGTCTTTTTCATCAAACAGGGCAATAACAAGAAGTTCACAAGCTTATGGGTTTCTTGCTTGTGGAAGTTGGGGATCTCGCTATAAGTAGAAGGGCTGCAATAGCTTCTGCCACAGAAAACACTCTCCTCACGGGCGTCTGGTGCCTCTCTCCCTTTTGCTGTTTCCTTTAATATATAAAAAAAAAAAATATATATATATATATATATATATATATATATATATATATATAATTTTTTTTTTCTGAGTGTTTTTCCCTTTTCACGAAGGGTGGGCCATTCCCCTTTTAGGGCTTCCCTGTTGGCCTCTTCACGACTCTGAATTGGGTATACAATGTGATCCTATGGGGTGGGGAGCTGGGGGGAGGAAAATTCAATATATGTATAAGACGCCAGGGCACTAGGTATAGTCACTGTGTATATTCCGAGAACACCAAGGGTGTTGAGGTTTCTTCCTATCTTTTTTTCTTTTTTTGTATTTCTTAAATGTTATGAATTTTTTATGATCACAAGGAATTTTTGGAAAAGAAAAAAAAAGATGGGAGGAAAAAAGAAAAAAACTGAAATTAAATATGCCACGATGATGTGGAACTGCAAACGAGACACAAATGAGCGGCAAGCTGAATTTAGTCTCCTGTATAAGATTACTGATGTGGCAAAACAAAAAAAGAGAAGAAAAAAAGATGGGGAATGGGAGATTTGTATCAGAAGAGAGGAAGACGCAAGACCTGAATATAAATGATCGGCTGTGACTGTCGGGGGGGGGGGGAGCAGAAAACGATACACAGGCTGGGGGCATTGAGTTGGAAGAACAATCCAGTGAGACAGAGTACAGGAGTGACTGAATGGAGACTGACCTGAGCACCATCAATGGGGCAAAGGAAGAATGCAAGCAGGACAAGTATCGGGGGGGGGGGGGGGGGGAGAGACCTTTTGTTAGCTGCTGGGCCCCTTGTTAGCCGCTGGGCCCCTTCCCACCCACTAAACGCCAGTATTCTGCCAAACTCAGCTGTTTGTCTATGTACTGGGTTGTCTGACAAAGGAGGCGGGGCAACGAACATCAGCCCCGCCCATCCCTGACATCAGAGCTTCAGTTTGACAGCTCCACTCACTCTCCCTGCAGCCATATGCCCCACTTACCCCCAAATCACTTTCTGCGCTGGATCCATTGTCGCACTGCTGCATGTCTGGTTAGGCTGTCAGCAATGGGTATGGGCACCACCCCTGAATCCGGAGACACACAGGCTCCGGGGACAGTGTACTCAAAATGGGCATGTCTGGTCACCCTACCTTAGCACCCTGTCCACAACTCACCCCAGCACCCTCCTCTACAGCTTTCACCTCTGCACAATCTGTAAACCCCCCTCTTCCCTGCTATAACCCCTACAAAAATCCCCCCTCTTCCAGCTCTCCCCTTTGCCCAAGTCATTTTTTTTTCTGATCCCTCCTTCCAGCTTTCTCGTAAATCCTCCCACCCCCACACAAAAAGCTCTCGCCTGTTCAGATTGTCCTCCCCCACAGCTGTCACCTCTTGCAGAATGCAGCCATCACGGCTCTGTTGTGCCTGGGCTGTTTCACAGCACGTCGCTCCTCTGTGCTACACACAGTTTTAACAGGCTGCAGGTGGAGAAAGAAGCTGCCTCCCCAAGCCCTATATTTACAAATGTGGGGGATTGCAGTGTTGAGACCTGGGACATCTATCTATAAACATCCAGCATCATGTGCCCTGGATGCAGTGCCGACACTAGCGCACAGAAGCTGGAGGAGGAAGTGATTCCTTTACTTTTCTGTGTCACGTGACAAGGAAAGGGAGAGAAGGCTGCCAGAGGTGGTGGAATTCCATTCCTGCAGAAAAAAAGCCCACATATGGCCCTATATACTCTGGTAAATGACTGCCCACCAACTAGCTAAACACAATGAGTGGGATATTACATCTTGATTGGTGGAGGCTTTACCTTCCTGTTCTAACACACGGGCTGGTGGGGTGTGACACAGGCTGTGACTGGCAGAAATATGCCCACACCATTGTTGGCAAAAAATAAATTGCTTTCAAATATACGTTTGTATGATGTAAAACCGCTTTATTGATCTTTATTTTTACTGAGTCCCAAAGGCTTTTACATTTTTTTTTTTTCTGTAGCACCTTGAGTTAGTAAGAGTTAAAAACTCATACAAATTATGATTTACATTTGTCTGTAAATATTGTTACAGATATCTATATGAAGTAACCAGATACGCTGCCATATTTGTCTGAATATTATCTGCTATGTGCATTGTATCTTAATTGAAGTGATTCAGGTGTTTGGTCATTTCCAGTCCAGGAGAAATGTGCTATATAAAGAGTATATGTGAGTTTGCCTTTCATGCCTGTTATACCTGACAAAGGATCCAAAACTGTATTTGAGTTTGCAACTCTTAACCTCCCTGGCGGTATTAAGATTTTTGGTGCCGATAGCGGTAACAATTTTTTGCATGGACATTTGGCTTTTTTTTTTTTTTTTTATATTGTAGGCCTGTAATTAAGAATGACTCGCTTAAATCTGTCCAAACCACAGTCTAGTAGACATCCTGGGTATGATGAATTTTGAAAAACAAAATCGAGAATTATATGAAAACTATAAATTATACCAAATGAAAATTATTCAATGTAATCAAATGCGCTGAAACTTAGTTGCAGAATTGTCGCTGTAATTTTTCCGTGTTTGATGGATCTCCCCACAAATCACTATCGCTCAATTCTGCAAGTGATTCTAATTATCTGTTTTCTAGCTGGTCTAAAACTACTTTTGATGTAAAGGGACGGTTTTGGTTGCTATAGACCAGGGCTCGACAAAACCCGGGCGCCAGGTTGCATTTGCGTCTAGAATTAGCGACCTGGGGCATCACAGCTGGGGGGTATCCTGTCACCGCGGACCCCTCCGGTGTGATCGCATCGGGCCGCACCGCCGGTAATTGAGCCCCCGGCTTTGAGGCCTTCTACGATCCTATGGTTCCTTCTGGAATCTGGCGCCCTCTTGTGGTGGCCGTTGGAATTACAACCAGCAATGCTAATAGGCTGGCAGGCAGGGGAAGCTCCATCTCCCCTTTATTTAGAACCCCTAAACATTATATATATATATATATATATATATATATATATATATATATATACATACATACATACATACATACATACATACATACATACATACACATACACCCACACATACACCCTAGAGAATAAAATGGTGGTGGTTGCAATACTGTCTGTCACACCGTATTTGCACAGCGGACTTACAAGCGTACTTTTGGGGAAAATGTATTTGATAACAAAAAAATAAGACAACAGTAAAGTTAGCAATTTTTTTTTTTATATTGTGAAAGATAATGTTGCGTCGAGTAAATCTATACCCAACATGACATACTTCAAAATTGCGCCCGCTCATGGAATGGCGACAAACTTTTACCCTTAATCTCCATAGGCGACGTTTAAAAAATTCTACAGGTTGCACGTTTTAAGTTAGAGGAGGTCTGGGGCTAGAATTATTGCTCTCACTCTACCGATCGCAGCGATACCTCATGTGTGGTTAAACACAGCTTTCATATATGCGTTCGCTTCTGCACACAAGCTTGGCTGGCGGGACAGGGCGCGTTTTAAAATTTTTTTTTCTTATTTTAACTTTTTTTTTATAAGAACAGTGAATAAAGTAAAAGTGTCACTTTTATTCCCATTACAAGGAATGTAAAAATCCCTTGTAATAGAAAAAAGCATGACAGGTCCTCTTGTATATGAGATCTGGGGTCAGAGAGACCTCGCATCTCATATTTACACTAAAATGCAATTTAAAAAAATATTGTCATTTGAAGAAAAAAAAATGTCCCTCAAGAGCTATGGGCAATGACTTGGAGACGGGGGGCTATCTTCCCCTCACTCGTCTCCATGTCAGGCCAGGGACAGGTACAGATCGCCGTCAGACCTGGCTCCTAACTTTTTTAGCACGCTCCTAGATTCCAAGCAAATTTGTCAACCCCTGCTATAGACAATCTCCAGTTTCCAGGCAGAAAGAACAGTGTATGTCACGGGACAAACCACTAGGGACAAAAGGCATGTGAAATACATTCACAGTAATATAATCTGTAAGATTAGAGTATACTATGTATAGTGTGTTTCACTTTTTGAATTTGGCACTGTTCTTAGCCCCTCTGTCACAACGCTTGCAAGGAACGGAGCCCGGCACTGTGATGAATCTAGTAGAAGACGAGCCGCTCACACTGGGTAGAAATCGCAGGATCCAGGGGTCAAGGTAAGTAAGCTCTTCCTGGATCCTGCGTTGCGATCTGGCTCGGGGTTAGCGCTTTTGGTTCTGAAATTCCACCCTGAGCCAGACTCGGGAATACCGCCAGGGAGGGTAATAAATCTACAAGGTGCTGCAGATTGGACGTTTTTGTTTTTCTATACATTGGAGGGTGGGTGATATCCATTATCTGCATCAAGATGCTGATTAGACAGCATGATTATTGCACAGGTGTGCCTTAGGCTGGCCACAGTAAAAGGCCACTCCTAAAATGTGCAGTTTTATCACACAGCACAATGCCCCAGATGTCACAAGTTTTGAGGGAGTGTGCAATTTGCACGCTGACTGCAGGAATGTTCACCAGAGCTGTTGGCCTTCAATAGAATATTAATTTCTCTACCCTAAGCCATCACCAAAAGAGTTCCAGAAAATTTGGCAGTACATCCAACTGACCTAACTGCAGACCACGTGTAACCACACCAGCCCAGGACCTCCACATCCAGCATCTTCACCTCCAGGATCGTCCAGCCACCCGGACAGCTGCTGCCGCAAGCGGTTTGCAAAACTAAAGAATTTCTGCACAAACTGTCACACTGTCTCAGGTAAAGCTGCCCATTCCTCTTGGCAAAACTTTCAGTTCCTGTAAATTCTTGGGCTGTCTTGCATGAACTGCACGTTTTGAGATCTCCCCGGAGTGGAGCAATGATATTGAGGTCAGGCGACTGAAATGACCATTTCAGAACCTTTACTTCTGTTGTAGCCATTGACTGGTCAACTTGACCTTGTCTTTTGGATCATTGTCAAGTTGAAATGTCCAAGTACATCCCATGAGCATCTTCCTGTCTGAATGCAAATGTTCTTCCAGTATTTTTTGAGAACGTACTGCATTCATCTTGCCATCAACTTTGACCACATTTCCTGTGCCTTTGTAGCTCATACATCACCAAAACATCAGCGATCTACCTCCGTGTTTCACATTAGGAATGATGTACCTTTTCACCATTGGCCTTGTTGATTCCTCTCCAAATTGTGTTTATGGTTGTGGCCAAAAAGCTCAATTTTTAATTTAATTTTTTTGGTCTCGTCACTCCAACTTTCTGTGCCAGGTTTGAGGTTTTTCTTTGCATCCCAAACCATTTTCCTGGCAGTTGTGGCTGAAATTTTAGTTCAGAGTGAATTCACAAAGCTAAAAATGTATGTGAAAAAATTGTCCCAGTGAATTGCTCCAGTGAAAATCAACCAATTCCTGTGTGTTCATCCCTCATCTGTGTCTCCGTGTCACTGATTCCACCAATATGTGACAGCACCAACACCTTGTAGATTGGCTACTCACCAGAAATATACATACACCTTTCTCTCAATTAGATAACCACTCCACTAAGAGCATCAGTCTGCACTTTTCCCAAACAGCGTGTCAGTATAATTCACTTATCCTGTTCTATTTGTTCTCATAAAAAATAAATGGCAATCATTGTGCAGTATGTCTTTACTGTTTTATTAACCACTTCAATACAGGGCATTTATACACCCTTCCTCCCCAGACCAATTTTTAGCTTTCAGCGCTAACTTTAAATGCCAATTACTTATGCAACACTGTACCTAAACCATTAGAAAAAATAGAGCTTTCTTTTGGTGGTATTTAATCACCACCGGATTTTTTATTTTTTGCAACATAAGTGAAAAAAGAGTGAAAATTTTGAAGAGAATTTTTATTTTTTTATTTTTTATGATAATCTTTTGCAAATAAGTAATTTTTGTTCATAAA
Organism: Lithobates pipiens; assembly: GCF_037356315.1. Classification (NCBI taxonomy): domain Eukaryota; kingdom Metazoa; phylum Chordata; class Amphibia; order Anura; family Ranidae; genus Lithobates; species Lithobates pipiens. The sequence goes on along the minus strand of NW_027507789.1, from coordinate 79,933,879 downwards.
TTTGGGCCAAAATTTATACTGCTACATCTCTTTGGTAAAAAATAACCCAAATTAGTGGATATTTAGTCTCTTTGAAAGTTAGTCTACAAGCTATGGTGCAAATCCATTGAAAATTGATCACACCTGATGCACTGGCGGCCTATCATTTCTTGAGGCTCTGAAATGTGAGGAAAGTACAAATAGCCCATGCAGGGAGCACCATCAGGGGTTCTAGGAGCATAAATGACACCTGTAATTTCCTAATGACCTATTACGTTTGTGAAGTCCCTGGAGCACCAGGACAGTAGAATTGCCCACAAAATGACCCCATTTTGTAAAGTAGACACAACGTATTCTGAGTCATAATGAGTCTTTTGAACAGTTATTTTTTTTTTTTTTCCCACAAGACTTCGGAAAACGTGGAAAGAAAATGAAAACATTTTTTTTTTTTTTTTATATACACAAGGTGGTCAGTTTATAAGATATTTCTAACTACAAGCATGTACATAGGATGAGTAGCAGAATGTATTTTGGGGTGTCATTTTTGCAGAGTATTGCGTGACCACGTGTGAGACTTCTACACAGCCTGGCCATATACAGAGGTCCAACATTGAAGTAGTACCTTCTGGCATTCTAGGAGCATAAATGACACATCTCATTTTGTTCCTACCTATCACGCTTTTTTGAAGGTCCTGGAGCACCAGGACAATGGAATTACCCCCAAAATGACCACATTTTAGAAAGCAAACACCTCAATGTTTATTCTGAGGCATGGTCTGCAAATAGGTACTCGGGTACTCTTGACGGTCTGGTGACGGGTACTCCATTTCAATATGTTTGAAATTTAAGTAGACAAGAAAACAGATAACGCTCAATGGATGCCAAAGTATGAACATAATTCCAAAGGGCAAAACACCACAATATATGGGCTGGATAATACAAGTAGAGGATGGTATCAGGACTAGCTTCAATACAAATAATCATAACCCCCTAGACATCTCTGGGGTGGAAGCCTTTCACCCGCTACCCCCACCATGGGGGGCAATGGTAAGTGTTAGAAGAGGGAGAGACACTACAGAGAAAACTGAAAAAATAATGGAGAGACTAGAGAAAGGAGACCAAAGACGAGAGGAAAGGGAAAAAGGGGAAGGGCGGGGGTCCCAGCAAAGTAGGTCAGACCAGGCCCAGGCATGCTGCATGGAGCGTAGGGAATTCATATGAAATCCACGGCTCCCACAGTTTTAGAAATTTAGCATGTGAGTAATGTACGATGCTGGACATGCGTTCTTGCAGTAGCGTAGCAGTCATACGTGTCTTTACCCCATGGAAATCCACCCGTTGGGTCTTCCAGGCCTGGGCAATGGTCCGCTTAGCTGCTATGAAAATATAGGTAGCCAGCTTCTGTTGAGGACCTTGCAAACCAGGTATCAGACAGTGGAGAAGAGCTAGCTTGGCATCCCTTCGGATTGTCAAGTGAAAGAGTGTCTGCAGCAAACCAAAGATTCTCGACCAGAACCCTACTAGCCTCAGACAGGACCACCAGGTGTGAAGAACATCCCCTCGTTGTCCACAATTGCGAAAGCACCTGTCAGAGCTTACAGGGAAGGCCTGAGCGGTGCGAGCCGGAAACCCAGTACCAAAGGAATAGTACTTTGTACGCGGCTTCCAAAGTATCTGTATTAAAGGAACATTTGGCTACCATTCTCCAGGCTTTACTCCAGTCTTCCAGATCAATTGGGGCCTGAAGGTCCCTTTCCCACTGGGCCATATATGGGAGGAGTGCTGATGGCGGGCGTCCATTCAGGGATGCATAAATTGCCGAGATAAGGCCTGGGGACCCAGGGGCAGATAGGCATACGTGCTCAATCATTTTTTTGAAATGGGTAAGTGGACGTGCGACGCAGGGCCCCAATCCAGTGTCTCAATTGAATAAAACGATAAAGCTCACTAATCGGAGCCTCGTGCTTCTCCCGGATAGCCTCCCAGGAAGGAAAAAGGCGTGTGGAACGAAAATCTTGGACTCGTATATATCCATGAGAGGGCCACCAAGAAAACGCCCGAGGTTCTTCCATGCCCGGGGGGAAAAGAGGGTTATGAGTGATGGGGAGCAGGGGTAAAAAGGAAGACATCAAGTTGCCAGAGAAACGGACGGAATCACAAATTCAGACCATGAAGCAGCATTGGACTCAAAGAAGGGTGTAACGTCCAAGGGAGGCAAAGCAGTGCCTGAAGTGAACAGGGGTCGCAGTTAGGCACCTCAAGGAGCACCCAGAGGGGAACCTCCGTAGACGCATGGAGCATAGTCAAAGGGGAAATCTGAGCCGCAATGTAGTATTTGGAGATGTTGGAAACCCCCATTCCTCCCTGAAGCCTATGGGTAAAAAGAGTCGCTCTAGATATCCTGGGACGTATATGCGCCCAGATGAATTGGAGGATCCTATTCTGCAGGAGTCAGAGAAAAAAAAACAGGCACGTGGACCGGCAGGGTGCGAAAATAAAGAACTTTGGGCAGGATCGTCCTTTTCATGGCAGAGATCCTGCCCACCCACGAGAGGGTAGGGAATTGCCAATTCTGCATAAGAGTGGACACTGTGCGCAGCAGGGGATAGTAGTTGGCTGAAAACAAGGAGGAATAAGGTGGTGTCAATTTAATGCCGAAGTAGTCAATTGAGTGGGATGCCCAACGGTAGGGAAAGTGGAAAGGGGAGATTCACGTTCAGTGCTGTGGTCTTGGAGGGGTTAATTTGAAGGCCAGATAAGGCTGAAAACTGGTCCACTATAAATTGTAAGTTAGGCAGGGAGATGAGGGGGTCCGACAGTCCAAAGGGCGTCGTCCGCAAAAGTTTGTTTTATATTGAGTACCCGCATAGGGAACTCCCGAGATGTCACCGTTGGCCCTGATCGCCGCCGCCAGCGGCTCCAATGCCAAGATAACGAGCCGGGAACGGGGCATCCCTGTCTAGTACCTCGGTGTATAGGGAATGAGTCAGAGCCCGCATATTTTGCCCATGGTGCAGAATAGAGGGCTTGGATCTAACTCAAAAAATTCACCCCAAATCCCCATCTAGTCAAAACACATTGAAGATAACCCCAGGAGAGCGAGTCAAATGCTTTATAGATATCTAATGAAAGCAGGAACCCCGGGATTTTACGTTGGAGGAGGATATGGAGGAGATGGATAACCTTGCGGACATTGTCCCCCGCCTGGCGACCGGGCACAAAGCCCACTTGGTCCCCGTGAATGTGGGCCTGAAGGTATCTACTCACATGCTTGGAACCTTGCTTAAGACCTTCAGGTTGACATTCAACAGGGAGATGGGGCGAAATGATTGTGGGTCTGTAGCTTCCTCAGTTGACTTGGGGAGCATGGAGATGTGAGCTTTAAGCGAGTCAGGTGAGGGCCGCAATCCTTCCCGCCATGAGTTGAAATAGGAAGTCATGTGGGGCCTGAGCAGAGGTGCAAATGTCTTGTAATAGAGTCCAGTAAAGCCGTCTGGGCCTGGTGCCTTGGACGGCTTAAGAGACTTGAGGGCCTTTGCGACTTCCAGCTCAGATATAGAAGCATTCAAAGAATCTCGAGCCTCCAGGGACAAGGAGTGGAGGCTAAACGTTTGAAAGAATCTCTCGGCCTTGTCCCGGTCAAAGGCAGTTGGTCTGCTATATAAAGATGATAGAAATGAGGCAAACTCGACCACTACCTTGGATCGGTTTGACGTGAGTCCCCCTCCCCTCACCTGCAGGCGTATTTGCCTGTTTGGGCGCCCCACCGAGTTGTTTCATAGGACCAGGTTTGTTTGAGCTGCTATAGAATTTATACTTGGTCCAGCGCAGGGCCTTCTCAGCCTGTATGGATGCTAGCAGGTCTAACTCAGCGGCCAAGTCGTCACGGACCTTTCTGTTGGCTGCCATTGGACGCGCCTTCCAAGTTGCGTCTGTGGCTTCCAGCAGAGAGTTCAACTCCCGCGTCCGCTACTCGCTCGCTTCAAGCGAGAAGCGATCTGGATCAGGTGTCCCCTGACCGTCTCCTTGTGGGCTTCCCACAAAGCGACCGGGGATTCAACTGAGCCCACGTTTTCCCCAAAATTTTGGATATGCGTTTGCACTTGGGTACAGGTATCCAGTGTAGTCAAAAGGGATTCATTAATCTGCCATAGATAGGCCAGGCGGGATACCCCAGCTAGGGAAATCCCAAGGATCAGGGGGTCTTGATCAGACCACGGAGAGGTAGAAATAAGAATGTTATGGGCCAGCGTTGGGGAGGAAAGTTGACATGATCAATTCTACAGAAACTCTGGTGAGGGTTAGAAAAGGTAAATTCTCAAGACCCCGGGTGATGCTCATGCCACACGTCCACCAAGCCATATGAAAGGAAAATATCGCACAGCGCTCGTTCTTGCGAGGCATCGTGGGATGGAGGCACTTCCCTGAGGCTACGCCTATCCAGGGTAGAGTTAAAAACTAAGTTGGAGTCTCCCATGATCAGCAGGCCTTTTTGATGTCTGGCTATTACCTGAAGCAGGTGCGAGAAACGCTGCTGGAATGAATTAGGGGCTTAATATCCAACCAAAGTGACCTCCTGATCCCATATGGTGCCTTGCAAGATTAGATATCTTCCCGTGGGGTCTGCTATCTTCCTAGAACAGTTAAATTGTAGGTTACGCTGGAAGGCCATCAGCACCCCTCTCTGTTTTTCAGAGGCGGAAGCCGTGAAGGACACTGGATAATGGGAAGACAAATAGGTGATGAGGCTTGGGAGAACCTGGTTTCCTGCAGACAGACCACGTCAATTGACTGTGATTTCAGATGACGACAAACTTTTGACCTTTTTTAATAGGAGAAATCCATGAATATTCTGAAAATATTTTCGACATGTTCTGGACCATATGGGGGCAGGAACAGACATCCTATAAATATATAACCGTCTAACTACGCGCCCACCCTGATCCCAAGGCGGGACACCTTGAGCCCGAGCAGACGGGGGGGGGGGGGGGGAGTAAAGAGGAAGAAGAGGAAAGAAAAGAAAAAACACAATAGTGGCACATAACAGTCATCACACTTGGGGAACTCCGCATCCTAGCTACAGGACACTCAGGGGGCTGGCTCTACCCCCAACCACACGACTTGTAAAAAAGTGAAACAATGTAACCGTAATAAGACCGCCCCTGTACGGGTGCTAAGTCCATCCCACAGAACCTACACCTAAAATTACAAAAATAGACATAATTAACTTAACCAGTAACATAAATAAGTTTTCCCCAACCGGTGTCCCTATACAGGGAAAACCGGGGGGAGAACAGAACCTCGGACCCCAACCATGGCCCCCCCCTCGTGGCGCCACCGGACCACCAGGGGCCCCCAGGAGGGGGGGACCCCACCAGGCCCAGGCAGCACGCCAACGGGAAGCCATCAACACGGCCACCCCCCCAGGACAAGGCCGGACCCAAAAGTCCATAACTCGCACCGGGGAAGGGGGGGAAGGTTCAGGAAGGGAAAAGGAAAGGGGGCAAGGGAAGTAAGTGGGGGGGAAAAAAGGGGGGAGGGTGCGGAGGGGTATAAGAGAAGGGGGGCCGGGAGGGAAAGGGAGGAGGCCCACTAGGTGGGAAGGGAGGGAATGGGGGGGATAGGACAGGTGGGAAAACATGAGGGGGTAGGAAGGGAACAACTTAGGAGGGGAAAAGGACCAGGGACAGGAGGGGGAGAAGAATTGGCATACAAGACATTATTTGGATTCTAAAAGCAACCAATAGGCTGTAATGCATAACCCTGTATATTGTAATCCCCTGGTACTGTCCCAAAAAGCAGCTGTGTCCGCCCTGCTGGGGATACTGTCCTGGATAGCGAACAAAGGGAAAACATGTTCCTGGGAAGGGCCTGCCGATTGTCCGGGGAATCTAGCCGAAGGCAATCAGTCCCAGAGAGGCCAGGCACCAATTAAACACCAGGTCCCAGGAAACGGCAATCAAAAAGTTAGAATCCAAATGTAAAAACAAAGGTAGAAATAAAAACTGAGCCAAAAACGGGGAGAGGGACATAGGTGAGGGTGACGGGGACTTGGGCCTAGCAAACCGGTGCAAGTTAAAAATCAGTCATGGGAACAGTACATCAGGGCCCCTGGGGGGGGGGGGCAGTTAGGCCAAAAAAGGAGTAGTGGACAAGCTCACCCACTCGGTACTCATCCCGGGTCTGAGCGAGGGGATCGTAGGTGGCGGGGTGCCGGGCAGCGCCCGCTTCAGATTACAGGCCAGTTCCCAAACGCGACCCAATCGCCTAGAGGAGGGGCGAGGGTCCGGGACCTTATCCCCCGCTGGAGGGGGAAGTAGGTGTAGGGCTTCGAAGATTGCCTCCACGGTGCGCACGGAGTAGCTCCTTCCCGGATGAGTGAATAGGAGGCGGAAAGGAAAACCCCAGGTGCACTTGATGTGGCGATCCAGCAGGGCTGAGGTGTATGGCTTCAGAAGACTCCTTTTTTGAACCGTGGTAGGGGCCAAATCGGTAGAGTTGATATTTGTGGCCCATGAAGCACAGGTCAGGCCTGTCCCGGGCTGCCCTAAGCAGTGTTTCCTTAGTGCGGAAGTATGTGAACTTGACAATGTCCTGTGGCGGGCCTCCCTCTTTCCTAGGCCCCAGTGCCCGATGGATCCGGTCAAATTCCATGCACTCAATAGGGATGCCCGGTACTAGCTCTTGAAACAGGGCCGTGGCAGAGGTCAAGTCCTCGCTAGATTTGGGTAGTCCCCTTAACCGTAGGTTCCCCCGTCTGGACCTATTCTCAAAGTCCTAACTTTAGAAGAGCTGCATCCAGCTCCCTCCAGAGATCTTGCAGGTCCTGCTCATGGTGGTCTATCACCGTAGCCGCAGCCTCCATCCTGTCCTCCAGGGCATTCGTGCGGTTGCCCAGCTCACGGATCTCCTTGGTGAGATGGGTGACTAGATTAGTAGTGGCCGCCGACAGTTCCCCCTGTAGCATATTCTTAAACCGAGCCAGCAGGGGTACTTGGGTACTCTGACGGGCTGGTGAGGGGTTCTCTTTATTGGGGGGGTGTAAATCAGTGTGATTGGTGTACACTAGACGGTAACGAGATGTTACCACAATCGCCTCCTCACACACGATTAGTGTGTGTGAGGAGGAGAACCCGGTAACATCTCATTACTGCGGTTTGTTTACGTTCTGTGACCGGCTGTGATTGGACACAGCCGGGCACGTGGTAAAGAGCCAATTTCTTTGGCTCTTTACTGTGATCAGGGTTGGGCTGTCAGCCTGACAAGTTGCATCCCCGATCGCCGCTCTGCACGTGCCCTAGGCGTGTGCACGAGCGCTGTGAATGTGCACAGTACATGTGACTGGCTGTGATTGGACACGGCCGGTCACATATATCGGGAGGAGGATGGGGATGGCAATTACACAGATTGGGGATGGGCTGTTTGAGGGACACGCCTCATCCACAATTGCTGCATTGTGGGCCCCCGGGGGCCCGCAGGAGTGTCAAAATACAGAAGACATCATGACTCCCACCCAGGATGGGAGATCCATCTATGGGTGTCATTTGGCTATGGCCTGGTATTGAAGTGGTTAAAAAGGTATAAAAGCTGTCAAACTCTATGTGCCCACAAGCCAGAACCAAGCTTATCCAGCAGTGTGTATGGGGTAGAAAATATCGGCATAGGGCATGGCCTGGAGAGCAATGGAGTAGTATGCATGCAGTGAGAGCCCATACTCCTGCATTAATCCTGCTCGGTTTTGTCTGGCCTCCACAACACAGCAGTCCTGCCTTACCCTCTATGGACCCTGGAACCTCTTAGTGTGGGGTGCCGTCCGTGGCAGCCGTTGCAGAGCTTACTCATCCCGCAACTGCCAGTAGTAAAGTCTGCAGCTCCGGCCTAGCACCCGGAGCAGGGCCACCTTGCTCCACCTGGAGACAGCCCCTGCAAGCTCTTCCGGCCTCCCTGACTGCCCTGAGCCCAGTATTCCCCCCTGCTACAGCCACCAGACCTATTGACTCTTTGGGTCCAATTTAAAAATGTTCACTTAGCGGTGTGTGTGCATATGTGTGTGTGTATATGTATATATGTGTGTGTATGTGTGTGTGTGTGTATATATATATATATATATATATATATATATATATATATATATATATATAAAAAATTTTTGTTTAGGGCTGTGAAAATTAACCACTACAATACAGGGCACTTTCGCCCCCTTCCTTCCCATCCCAATTTTCAGCTTTCACCGCTCTTGCAATTTCAATGACAATTGGGCGGTCATGCTACATTGTACCCAAATTAAATTTTTATTTTGTTAGCACAAATAGAGCTTTATTTTGGTATTTATTCACAACTTTTTTTTTTTTTTGATATAAGCGCAAAAAAGGAAATTTGGAAAACAATATTTTCTTTTTTCTATTTAAAAAAATCTAATTTTGTCAAATTTAAGCCAAAATGTATTCTGCTACATGTTTTTGGTAAAATTCTGTTAAGTGTATAATAGGTTTGTGTGATCAGACATATGTACGCAAATGATCATGTACATATGTGTGCAGGTGATCATTGGGACATGTGATTTTAGTGGGACATATGTTTTTTTTATTTGAGGACATGTCTTTTTATTATTTGGGGACATGTGTGTTTACACTAGACTAGTGATTCGTGAGTAAACTGTAAAAACGGCTCATACTCACTGATCACCAGCCGGGTGCAGCGATCTGCTCTCCTTAGCGACTGCTTCCGTGTGAGGAGAACCAATTGCCTAGGAACCGGCTGTTTTGATCACATGACGGCTGTGATTGGAGATGGCTGTCATGTGATCAGGAGGGCCAATCACAGAGCCCTCCTGACGATCCGAGATGCGCCGTGTCCAGGTGACACGAGCACATCGGGATCGTGCCTCTGCGCTGGATCCCCCTCCTTCTGAAGGATGTTCCTGAATCCTGAACGTCCAGTCAAAAGGCGGCTCCCACCCGGCCGTATATGTACATTGGCCGGGTGGGAAGTAGTTAAAGATTAATTCTTCGATCAATCGTAATTTTTTTGACCGGGTCTTCAGGGAGATCTGGTGACGTCACTGGACTCCTCCCTTCCCCAAGTGCCTCCGTAGGGGCAGGGAAGGTGGGGGAGGAGTGCGGTGACATTGAAGTTTCTGAACGTAACATGTATGGGGGACGAGCTACGCATGCCACCCGCTGCTGACCTACGGAATTAACACGATTGTCGACTTTACATGCTGTGTTTTTATCTTTGTGTGAGTAGTTTGTGTTTGAACACAAAAATTAAATCTTGTACTATAGCGGTGAGCACTTTGATCTTTTCTTTCTACCCATGACCTGAGATTGTGAGAATAGTTTATGGTCCCTTTTGATACCTGCATGCATGACCACCTGTTTGCCCAGGAGTCCATGCCATAAGGTGAGAGATTAGTTAGACCGGAGGTGGAGGGATTGTCAGGCTACTGTGGAGAAATAAATTCAAACTGTAGCACTGACTTAAGTATTTTTTTAAGTGTTTTGTGTGAAGTTAAGTCATGAATTGTGGAAACAAACTAGTGTCAGGTGATTGTATATAGTTTATACCACATTTAACACTGACTTATGCAGAGTTGCAATGCAAGTAGTTTTTAATCAGTAACAGTGTATCTATATCTCTATATCTCTATCTATCACATACTTTTTATAACATGAAATGGGGCGTTTGGTTTATTAAGCTTACCATTTGGTTTTGAGACTCTGTAATATTGCCAACAACTTGTGAAGTTAGTGAGTCACTTGCATATCTCACCCAGGTGTGTGGAACTTCAGGTCTTGGCTTAGAATCTCTGAAGTAATTGAAAACAGGACTGAATATTTTTTTTTTTTTTTTTAGATGGGACAAATCACTACTAGGCACTTAAATTCAGAGGTTTGTGGTACTTGCAACCAATAAGTATCGGTGTGTGGGGAATGGTACGCAGTAAACTGTTCACAAAGGTGAACTTGGCTTTTAAGTTACTGCTTAGTGGGGAGTACCTGTGCATCTTACACACGTGGTCTGTCCTGCAACCTCAGGCGCATCGGTGTTTACAAGTGTAAGCACTTGTATGTGTGAATTAAGTTTCTTTGGAGCATGAAAGCACCAGAACCATGTTGCTCTGTTTGTAGACTCTGATATGCTGAGTTTTTAATTGTGCTGGGCAGGATAGAATAAATCAGAATTTAGTCCTGCCCAGTTATATATGCCTGAAAAAGGAGTGTGGCTATCCAAACATCAATAGCACGCCGGCTCTGAAACGCATTGCATGTTAGTGACGTCACGGCCCACCGCCACAGCCACTAGTGCACAATCTTTGTGGAATCTCTTAATGCTGCACCAGGTCAGCACTTTGAGGACTTGCTGTGACCTGCAGTTCCACGCCATCCGAATTGTTTGTGCAGTATCCTCCAAGTCTGAAGAGGATTGACTGCAACTTGTAGTCCCACCTTACCACCCCAGAGATGTGCCTGAATTTATCTGTTCTGTTCTATGTGAGTGGATATTTTTGTATACAGATACATATTCAGAGGCACCCCTCTCCTTGGTTTTTTTTTCCCTTGGCTTCGCCAGCACTTCTGGTCCTCGTGACAGCCCTGACGGGCTTGCCTATTTTATTTATTTTTTTCCCCTGTATTTACTATTGGACTATTATGGACTACATATTGCCATTTTGAGGTATCTGAGCATTGCACCTTTTTTTTTTTTTTTTTTTTTGTCAAACAGTTATATATGTCGACCAGTGTGAACAGGGAGAGTCCCTCCCTCCCCAGATCCCTGCTCTCTGAAGTCATTAATTTACATATGTAAGAAAGAACCCCTTTCATAATCTCCCACAGACCTTCCTCTGTCATCTTTCAGTAAGTCACTCTTTGGCATGTCGCTAGATCCACTGCAAACCTAAAGTGGGTTCTCTTTTTAAAGCTAATAGTGTTCCCTTTGATTTATAAAGGGAAACGCCATCTCAAAATGAGTTTCTCTTTAATATCCATAACAGACCCTGGTTCAGAATGAGGGCATGCTAGGATTTTAAAAGGGAACTCTGGCCAAAATTAAACGCTGTGTAGCGTTTCCCTTTTATAATGACAGACCCTCTTCCAGGAATAGGGTCAGCTATGATTATGAAAGGCAACTTCATTGCAAAAATGTAAAACCCTGTAGGGTTTCCCTTTACATACATTATGAACCCCTATTCTTTAAATGCCTGTTACATTAAACATTCCATACCAGACCTTCATTCGGGATTGCATGCCATGAATAGAAGCTGCAAAACTGCTCCAAAAGTAATGTGTGTGGTTTTCTCTCCAATATCCATACCAGACCTTTATCCAGGAATATGGTCAGCTTCATCAAAGCCAACTGAGATTGCCTTTTAATATCGCAATCCTAATCCTTGATTGACATCTGCTGATTCTAAAGAGTCACTCCACTGCAAAACTAAAGTGTAGTGGTCTCCTTTATATCCATTTGAGACTCTAATGCTAGATGAGGGTCTAGTATGGATATTAAAGTGGAACATCGGAGCTTACAAAAAAAAATTGGTGGGTTCCCCTTTAATACCTGACCCTCATCTAGTATTATGGTCTGATTATTAAAGGGCACTCCATTGCAAAAATTAAAAGCATCGTGGGTATCTTCAACTTTAATATCCTAAAACCCTAATCCAGGAATAGGGTCAGATACGAACTATAAAGTGCAACTCTCTCTCAAAGCTAGCACGTGATGTTCCCCTTAAAGTGGAAGTAAACCCATCGATTTAAACAGTTTAAAAAAAAAAGGCATGCCGGGAATGCTAACTGCACATTAGCTGTGCTCTCAGCCAAACTATCAAACCATCCAATGGATGGTGTCGTAATGAATCGCATGTGCAGCACCATAGCAGTTGAAGATTAAACTGAGGCAAAGAGGCAACTTCCTTGGCTGAAAACAAAGAAAAATAAGGGGAGTTTACTTCCACTTTAAATCTCCATGCCAGCTTCTTATCCAAGATTAAAGGGGTTGTAAACCCTTTGTTTTTCACCTTAAGGCACTCTATCTCCCCAGAGCCACCCCTTTTTATTTGCCTGACCCTGATATTACCAGTGATGCGAACAAGCCCAGCAGCTGCAGCCGCTGTCTCGGGTCCTTATTGGATGGCTTGATAGCAGCAGCCATTGGCGGCTGCTGTCGGTCAAATCCATACACAATCTTAATCCAGAATTAACACAATTCCTGTAACAAGTACAGAGCAGTTCCTTCTCACGGCTGCCAAAACAAGCAGCAAAAGTCAATGTTTATCAACTGTTGAAAGATGAAAAACATTGTATCGTTGATCAAGGGGATGAACTTTGGTCTGCAAATTAGGTCAGTTTAACCACTTAAAGTGGCTAAGCCACTCTAACCTGTATATACCATCAGCACTATCTCCTATTGTAGTATCCCTCTCTTTATTTATTTTTGGCGTGAGCCACCGGGGGGGATCTGACTCTGGCGATCTGACTCTGGCCCCATATTGCTAATTAGCAACTGGTTGTTGCAGTTGTTTGGCACCAACCTGGGACCAGCTTCGGATCACACTGGCGTCCGGACATATGTTTTATGTAAGCACTGTTTTTTTGTGTATATGTTCCTTCTTTGTTAGTGTCTGTTGGGACTGAGTATTGGTATTCTATCAACAGTGAATACATTCGGTTATTTTATGGTGGCCTCTCTATATAGACTTTCAAGCCTCTTTTAGTGAACTTTATACATTAAAGTGGAGTATATTTTCCCTAATTTCTAATGAATGAAAATTTTGATATTTTTTTAGGGATGCACCGAAATTTCGACCGCTGAAACATATCGGCCGAAAATGCCCTTTTCGGCAATTTGCCGAAAGAGAAAAACGGCCGATAATGGAGCCAAAAATGGGGCGTGGCCTGGGTGGGGGTGGGTCTCCGCCCCCCACCCCTGGTGCCGCCCATCATGAAAAGCTAGATCATGCTATAGTGCAGGAGAGCCGCCTCTGCCGCCTGTTTGATCCCAGCGCCGGGAACATCACAGCTTTCAGTTCAATAGCTGTGTTCCCAGCCACACGCCGTTACATACAGCCCCTCCCCCTTGTCCGGGCACTTTGATAGACAGATCACCCGCAGGATTGGATGGAAATGAAAGCTGTGATGTTCCCGGCGCTGTGATCAAACAGGCGGCAGAGGTGGCTCTCCTCTTCTCTCTTCCCTTCACAGGCTGGCTGCAATAATAAGGGGACACTCTGGCTGCAATAATAAGGGGACACTCTGGCTGCAATAATAAGGGGACACTCTGGCTGCAATAATAAGGGGACACTCTGGCTGCAATAATAAGGGGACACTCTGGCTGCAATAATAAGGGGACACTCTGGCTGCAATAATAAGGGGACACTCTGGCTGCAATAATAAGGGGACACTCTGGCTGCAATAATAAGGGGACACTCTGGCTGCAATAATAAGGGGACACTCTGGCTGCAATAATAAGGGGACACTCTGGCTGCAATAATAAGGGGACACTCTGGCTGCAATAATAAGGGGACACTCTGGCTGCAATAATAAGGGGACACTCTGACCATTTCCTGTACCATGTCCCCTGTCTCTGACCATCTCCTGTACAAAAATATATTTTTTAAAATATGTTTCGGTATCGGTGCTGTTTTGGTTTTCAGCCTAGTGTATTTTTCATTTTCGGTATCTGTTTCGGCACCAAAAAACCCATTCGGTGCACCCCTATATTTTTTGAAATGTTGGTGTTTTGCTCCTCAGTGAGCCTCACTTTTCTCTGGGTCACTTGTCTTTAGGAACCCATGTTTTTGGTTCATGTACTGTGATAGAGGTTAGAGGACTTTTTTAATACCCTTTTCTGACACTTTTTAAATATATATTTTTTTCTTCAGCCTACTAATTAAGGGGAGTGTTTAATTGAACACAGGTGCTTGAGGTCTATATAACTTTGTGTAGAACTCATGTGAGCCTGCTCATCTTGACTCTGCTGGAACTCTAAGTGGAACTGGTCAAAGTGGTGAGTTAAAAACCGGGGTTGTAGTACCCGTGTAGTGTATCGTTAGTACTTGTATATTGTGGGTGCCCGCTGGTCTGTGAGTACCTGTGTACTGTCTCGTTGAGTATTAGGGTCAAGAAGCTAGTTAGGTAATTTGGACTGGGTATAATCTCTAATCCTCAAATTAATAGGTACGATGACTGGCGTTTGTGATAGACCACCCAATGTTAATGAGAAGGTGGAGACTCAGCTCCTTGCACAGATAGAAAGGGCTGGGACAGTGATGGGGATTTTAACTACATAGAAATTGACTGGGGTAATGGCACTGCTGGGACAGGTAAAGGGCAAAAATGTATAAACCTATTACAGGACAATTTTATGGTCCAGTTTGAGGCCCCAACTAGGAATGATGCTCTGTTGGACCTGGTGATCTCAAACCGTGCAGAGCGTATTACTAATGTTCAGATAAAGGAACACCTGGGTAGCAGTGACCATAACATGATTTCATTTGATGTTAGCTGTAAGCAACAATCGCATACGGGAAAGATAAACACACTTAATTTCAAGAGAGCAAATTTTCCAAGGATGAGGTCTGCTCTCCAGGACTTAGACTGGGAGAGAATATTGGCATCAATGGGCACAGAACAGAAATGGGAATTCTTCACAAAGACTGTTTATGATCTCACGGCAAAGTATATTCCCATGGGCAATAAGTTTAAACGGCTAAAAATAAAACCGATGTGGCTCGTGGCCAAAGTTAAAGCTATGAACTATAAAAAGCTTTTAAAAAATATAAAAATGAAGGAACACTAGTGTCATTTAACCACTTAAGGAACGCTACATGTAGATATAAGTCGGCAGAATGGCATGTACCCGTACGCCTGCCTTCCAGTGGGTGGGGGGTCCGATCGGACCCCCCTCCTGCTGGCTGCGGTGGTCCGTTTTGCTTCAGGAGCGATCCGGGATGAGGGGATGGCCATTAGTTTCTGCCCATCCCCTCTCGATTGCTCTTTGAGAATGAGAAGCTTCCCCTGCCTGTGTAGTGTAAACACAGGCGGGGAGGAAGTGATGTCACTCTCCTCGGTGCGGTCTTGTTGACCCGACTGCGAGGAGAGGACATAGTAAGTGTGCACCAACACTACACTGACATGTAGGTACACATAGGCACACTGTCGCCCCCCCCAGTCAGTGTCACTGATTGCAGTGATGATTTCTTTACTGATCACTGCATTCAGTGTCAGTTGTGACAGTAAAAAGTGTCAGGGCAGTTAGTGTTAGGTCCAGGGTAGCCCCCTACCCCCCCAATAAAGATTTAACCCCCTGATTGCCCCTAGAGTTAACCTTCACCCCCTTTTGCCAGTGTCACTAAGCAATAGTTTTTCTGATCACTGCATTAGTGTCACTGGTGCCGCTAGGTTTTTATAGCGTTGGGTACCCCATATACTAACCAATAAAGGTTTTAACCCCCTGATTGCCCCTAGAGTTAACCCTTTCACCAGTGATCGACGTATAAGTGTTACGGGTGACTCCCAGCCGGTGATATCGATTGGGTTTTAGGGCCAGATAGGGTCTGCGTCGCCCCAGGCAGCTCGAGGTTAGTGCCAGTACCGCTAAAACCCACGCGCAAAGCCTAAACCTCCCGTAGTGGTATAGTATCTGAACAGATCAATATCTGATCAGATCTATACTAGCGTCCCCAGCAGTTTAGGGTTCCAAAAAAATGCATTGTTAGCGGGATCAGCCCAGATACCTGCTAGCACCTGCGTTTTGCCCCTCTGCCCAGCCCACCCAAGTGCAGTATCGATCGATCACTGTCACTTACAAAACACTAAACACACAACTGCAGCGTTTGCAGACCTCAGGCCTGATCCCTGTGATTGCTAACAGTTTTTTTTGGTAGCCTTTTATATTTAAATCCTGAAGGCGGTGCTTGGTTTTCAGGGTCCCGTACGCGGCTAGGCTCCCAAAAAGTCCCACACATTTGGTATCCCCGTACTCAGGTGAAGCAGCAGAATTTATTTTGGGGTGTAATTTCACTTATGCCCATAGCATGTGTGAGCAATGTATCATTTAGTGACAACTTTTTGTAAACTTTTTTTGTCATTATTCCATCACTTGGGACAAAAAAAATATTCAATGGGCTCAACATGCCCTTCAATTTCCTTGGGGTGTCTACTTTCCAAAATGGGGTCATTTGGGGGGGGGGGGGGTGTACTGCCCTGCCATTTTAGCACCTCAAGAAATGAGATGGGCAGTTATAAAAGCTGTGTAAATTCCGGAAAATGTACTCTAGTTTGCAGATGCTATAACTTTTGCGCAAACCAATAAATATATGCTTATTGACTTTTTTTTTTTTTCTAGACATGTGCCTTATTGCATTTCGGCCTAAATGTATTACTAAAATTTAGTTTATTTGATTTTTCTTATAACAAAAATTAGAAAATATATTTATTTTAAAATTTTCTGTCTTTTATATCGTAAAAAATAAAAATCGCAGAGGCAATCAAATACCATCAAAAGAAAGCTCTATTTGTGGGAAGAAAAGGACGCAAATTTTGTTTGGGTACAACATTGCATGACTGCGCAATTACCAGTTAAAGCAGTGCAGTGCGAAATTGTAAAAAAGACCTCTGGTCCTTAGGCTGACAATTGGTCCGGGGCTGAAGTGGTTAAATGTTACAAAGAATATAACATATGTAAAAAAATCAAGGATGCAAAAGATAAGACAATCCCCAAAAAATTCTTCAAATATATTAGAAGTAAAAAGGTCAAGTCTGAGCATGTAGGCCCTTTATAAAATAATCTGGAGTGGGTGACTTGGGGACAAAGGCTAACTTATTAAATACTTTCTTCAGCTCTATGTATACAAGAGCATGGGGGTGGTAGTGACGCAGCCCCAAATCCACAATGGCTCAAAAGTGATATGATCCAGAAATATTTGGACAGAATAAAGGTGGATAAAGCACCTGGACCTGATGGCATCCACCCACGGATCCTAAAAGAATTGAGCTCTGTCATTTCAAAGCCATTGTATCTAATTTTTAGGGACTCATTAATGACAGGAAATAGTACCACTGGATTGGCGCAGGGCCAATGTGGTGACTATATTTAAAAGGGGAACAAAGTCTTTACCAAGTAACTATAGACCCGTTAGTTTAACTTCTATAGTTGGGAAGATACTGGAGGGATTAATAAAAGACCACATAGACGAGTTCTTGCAGGAAAAAAATATTTTAAGCAAGACAGCATGGATTCATGAAAGAGAAGCTGTCAGACAAACCCGTTTTCTTTTTGAGGTGGTAAGTAAAACCTTGGACAGAGGGGTGGCGGTGGACGTGGTATACTTGGATTTTGCAAAAGCGTTCAATATTAATATCTTTATAAATATTGGGTCTGGGATCAAAAGTAACATTTCCGTCTTTGCGGATGACACCAAGCTATGCCATGCAATGCCAAGCTGCGATTTCCAAAGCGAGCACAGTCCTTTCCTGTATTGAGAGGTATGGACTCCAGAGAGATATATAATTTTGCCCCTGTTCAAATCATTAGTAAGACCTCATCTGGAATATGCAGTTCAGTTTTGGGCACCAGTTCTCAAAAAGGATATCGGGGAACTAAAGTACAGAGAAGGGAAACCAAACTGATAAGAGGCATGGAGGAACTCGGCTATGAGGAAAGATTAGAGGAGCTGAATTTATTCACTCTTGATAACGGATTAAGGGGGGATATGATCATCGTGTACAAATAAGGGGTCCATATAGTGAATAGGGCCGAAACAACTAATCGATTAATCTGCCAGTAACATAATGGGGTTAAAAAAAACTAAAATGATCCCTTAATTAGTACAAAAAGAGCAAATCGCTACTGTAAATATTACTTTCACAGCTCTACAGTAAAAAAATGAACCCCTTTCAGTAGTGATCTGCTTTTTTTCTACTATAAAGGGCTAATTTTAGTTTTTTTTTTAACCCCATTATATTAGTAAACATCTTAGACCTGGTTCACATCTATATGTTGGTGCTTTTTGCAGAAACTCACTACAGTTCATTTACATGGTTTCCTATAGGACACGTTCACATCTGAAAGGGTCGGGGACTTTTAACGCAAAATGCTTCTTCATTGGTTCAATATACTTCAATGGAGAAGCTGCACAAAAGCATGTAATGCGTTTTCACAGCAATTTGTGTTTTTTAATCTATACAAAAAAATGCAAAAATACAAATTGCAGTAAAAATCACGTGTGCAGAAATAAAAAACGCACAGCAAAAAGCACTGCAGAAACAGATCCAAAGCAAACGGCATAGGTGTGCACCGAGCCTTATGCTGGCCACACCGATCAATTGTCAGGTGAGAATATTCAGACGAAAATTTTTTGTACATTCACTGAGTGAAAGAATTTTTTGAAGCTTTCACTTGTTTTTAACATTCTGTTTTTAAAATTGATGCAATTTCTGATTGAAAACCACAAACGCTGTCTGAAAATTCCTTTGACTAAGAAGTTTTCGATTTCCAAATTTTCCCGTCACTGTGGTTGAAAATGAACGTCAATTTGACCCACTTTTTTTTTTTTTTTGTTTTTTTAAAGGGTATTAATCAAAACAATCGGCCAACTAATCGATTATGAAAATAATCGTTAGTTGCACCCCTAATAGTGAACTTGGTGTCGAGTTATTCACTTTACAGTCAACAAAGAGGACAAGGGGGCACTCTTTACGTCTAGAGGAAAAGAGATTTCATCTCCAAATATGGAAAGGTTTCTTCACAGTAAAAGCTGTGAAAATGTGGAATAGACTCCCTGCAGAGGTGGTTCTGGCCAGCTCAGTGGATTGCTTTAAGAAAGGTCTGGATTATTTCCTAAGTGTACATAATATAACTGGGTACTGACATTTATAGGTAAAGTTGATCCAGAGAAAATCTGATTGCCTCTCTGGGGATCAGGAAGGAATTTTTTCCCCTGCTGTAGCAAATTGGATCATGCTCTGGGGTTTTTGCCTTCCTCTGGATAAACTGTGGGTATAGAACTGGGTATATGGGATTGTAAAATTTTTATATATATATATATATATATATATATATATATATATATATATATATATATATATAATATATATTTTTTTTTTTGTTTTTTTCCAACCTAACTATGTAAAAACCCCATGCAATATTTACCACACGCAATATTGGTAGACCTGTTTTTCTTTTCTTTGTAGTATCCTCTGTGTGAATTAGAAAAATGCTGCAAATGACTTGCTTAGCTGCTGAGATTGCGATCACATGACTAGCCAGCTTTCTCATTTCCTCCTGTAAGATGCAACAGGCGGGGCTGAGATTCCCCTGCTGATGTCAGTCTGGAGGGGAAGAGGCGAGAGCTGGCTGGTCATGTGATCACAATCTCAGAAGGGGACGCTGCAATAGGGAGGCAGTGCTGATGGTGTATACAGGTTAGTGTTATGAGAGCAGCAGGAGGGGCAGCTTGCACACAGGAGCAGAGGATAGCAGGCTGCTTGATGGAGGCACATAAACTGACCACGGTGTCAGGGCTCAGTTGTCATGGTTACTGTGATCAGGTTACAGAGGAAGGGGGAGAAACTTGCATGATCAGACCGCGTTTTTAAGGCGTTACAGGGGGCCAAATGACACAGGACAAGCAGTGTCTTATAACGTGCTTTAAATGAGCAGGATCCATCTTTTTTTCTTTAGTCTTTAAATAGTTTAGCCCAAACCGTTTTCTGACACTTGTTGCTTAAAAATTAAGTTTATTTTTTGTTCGAACATTACTTGGAAGCCCCCAAACATTGTGTGTATATGTGGCAACATGTCAAGAAGCTATTGCAGTGTTGCTTAATAGGGTTCGAAACATAGGGGTCATAGAAGACCTGATGCTCTCAGCCCAGGATAGAAAAGAGCAGTACATAAAAACTTGGACACCATGGAATTTGTCTACTCAGAAGAAAGGGAATTGTTGAGCAATACGGTAGGGGAATGAGTCCCCCCTCGCCTTTTGAAACCTAAAATTTGGAGTCAATGACCCCCCCCCTCCCAACTGGGAGAGAGAGGTTGGGTTTCTGGGATTTTTTTTTTTTTATGCTTTGGGGGTGGGAATATTTTTTTTGAAATGTAAAAAAAAATTGGAACCCCCCAAACATTGTGTGTGTGTATATGTGGCAACATGTCAACAAGGTCTGGTGAACTCCATGCCCAAGAGGATTAAGGCTGGTCTTAGACTTAATTAATTTTCAACTTAAATCAGAACAAGTAGTAATTCAGATCTCTCTCTCCCTAAGGTGTCAGTGGCTGCATGTGAGATAAAAGTGTATGTATGTAGCTGCGGGTTACATATAGTCATACAGTAGACCACACGGTTTTCTGGCTGGGTATGAGTGGAGACATCCCAGAACACAGACAAGCCTACAGTCTGGTCTACAGCAGGGGTGCTCAGCCAATCACAGCAAGCACCTAGTCCGTTTTTTTTTTTACAAAGTCTCCGCCCATATCTGGAACACAGTGTGGTATAGTACTGGAGTATGTAGCTGCAGAACGTAGTTTTGCACATGCAGCGATCTGAAAGCTTAGGGAGAGACAATCAATGACTGACAGTTTGTCCCAAACAACAAACTGTCTAAAGAACAACATAATATGGCAGAAGGCTGTTCTGTTTCACAGTATCTGTAAAATATTTTTAACATATGCTAAATGCAATAAATATTTTAAATTTTATTCAGCTTGAGAACTGTAGTAGTCTTTTTTTTTTTTTTTTCCCCCAAGTTCTCTCCCTAAGGTGTCAGCGGCTGCATGTGCGATAAAAGTGTATGTAGCTGCGAGTTACATAGTCATACAGTAGACTGCACTGTGTTCCGGCCCCCGGGTATGAGTGGAGACACCCCGGTACACAGTCTGGTCTACAGCAGCGGTGCTCGGGCAAAAAAGGAAGCAATGTAGACTAGTCTGTTTCTGGAAGTCTCCGCCCATATCTGGAACACAGTGTGGTATAGTGGATAGTACTGGAGTATGTAGACAGCCACAGATACAGAACATACAGTTTTGCACATGCAGCGGGTTGAAAGCTTAGGGAGAGACAGTTTGGCCCAACAGCAGCAAACTATGTACCATATTTATTGGCATATAACGCGTACATATTTCCCCTTAAAAGCAGGGGAAAATCGCGGGTGAGTGTTATACACCGATCCCCCGCAGTTCTGAGCCTCTAGGCGGCTTCTGGCTGTTCTCGGCAGCCAAAAGCTTCCGAGAATGGCTTAAGGACGAAATCTATTTAAAAACTAAACCCCAGGAGGCAGATAAAAAAAAATAAAAAATTATACAATTCCCTGATTAAATTTCATTTGGAATGGATTGCTTGCATGCTATATTAAATTTTTTGAGCTATTCTGTAGTATAGTATACTTTAACTTCATGCAATTGTTGTCATTGAATTTGTCAGCATAGTTGTTAGGAATCTCCTCTTGTGATCAGTCAAAACTCCAGATGTATTGAGAAGCAGACAATTTATTTATGAAGTGGCCCACAACAGACATGCTTACAGGACAAGCTGCAGAAAAATGTCTACCAAAAAATGTGTCCCCCCTCCTCATTCCTACAAGAATACCACCTCTATGCTTCTATTGGCTGAGGAAACATGGATAACGTTGTCATGGTACGCGATCGTACTTTATTTTGATATTCATGTTCCCATACATTCTTAGGCTATCATATTTAGTTAAATCTAATCATCCTACAACTTACTATGGAGTTAATTAAGACAAAACAATACAACAAGTTAATACAATAATGTGCTCAGAAGTAAGCTTTTAAAAATCGGTCTCAGGAATATTGTTTTTTTCTAATAGACACACAATAAACATTTAAAACTTTTCTAACATTCCCTCTTTGTGTGACTATTTTATCTCAACACATTTCGATGATAGTCTGTGTTATACACTTTCGGACTGTATGTCATTAAGTTGAGCTTCAATGTCCACATAGGTCTCCTCAGAGGTAGAGAGGGTTTGATACATTGTTCTTGAGACTGCAGTTTCAATCAGTTTTTGTGAAAGTCCTCGAATACAGGGAATGCAGCAAGTGACCAAAACAGCCAAAGCCACAGCAATTGAGATCAAACATGATGTGATAAATCCAGTCCATTTACTGAACCATCCTTGAAGCCAAGTTGTGAATGGATCATTAATACTTGAGTTTTCCGCCAATTCATTCGATAGCGCAGTCAGTCCTTCCAAGGCTCTGGTCACTGTCCCTCCAGGAGCTGTATTGCTAGGGATAAAGGTACAACACATGCTACCAAACATTTTGCATACCCCTCCTCTTTCAGCTAGGACCATATCTAAAGCCATTCGGTTCTGCCAGGCCATTAGAGATGTGGGGGCCAACTATTCTGCTACGCCCTTCAGCGCATCCCTAGTATAGTTTACAAATCGTTGCTGGTTATTATATATATATATATATATATATATATATAATATTTTAATCCAGTCAACACTTTTATTTATAGTCACCCACCAGAGAAGAGACGCAAACCCAACTGTCACCTGATTCCTGGATTTAAACTCACCCGGCACCCCGCGAAGAACCCCAATCTCATCTATGTAGATCTGAGAGTCAAATGACCCCAAGGGAGAGGTGTCCCTCCGATACTGTCAGTGACTCTTAGTCCACGGGTATTTTGACAGGATTCTTAGGGGCATAGCCAGCTGGACCATAGCGCAATCCCCTTGGGCATTGGCCGGTAGTCTAGCTCAGTTTCTTATCCCCACACATCCACCAGACATCAGCTCTCTGAATGTCATGTCCAACCCAGTCACCGTTGTCCATGTTAATCCTCTCCACACAGTAGTCATCAGGTAGTGACCCAAGATCCACCGCGCTACGGTTCCCTGGGAGTGCAAAACAAGTAAAGTTGCCCAGATAAGCGGTAACCACTGGAGGTATCGGAGGTCTCTGTACTGGGGGAAACAACAAACTCAATGTGTGACAAGTAGAATTTTTCAGGTTTATAGCTCTTATTATACAATTGCAACATACATTTTAAACCTTCTGGATCTGTATATAATCTAGAGGAAAAGGAACTGTTGCTAAATGTGGTCTGGCTCCTGCACAAACCAAACAGTTTTCCTTTTTCAGAGTAATAACCGTGTACCTCAACCATTCTAACCACTCATTTTTTTTCTTGGTAGCCAGTCTCCAAAGCTATGGCATCTTCTATTGTTAGGTTAGTGAATCTTGTAGTTTTACTCAAAACTTCTATTTTAGTATGGCCTTCTTCTTTCCCTTCTGAGTCTACTTTTTCCTGTTTAGTTTTATTAGGTGGTAATACCTCAAAAAAAAATGTTCCTGAGGGGTCAGTTCCTGACATCCATGCTCCCATAGAATACAACTGCTGATCTTCCTTCCTCCGCTCCTTTAATGTTGTTAATAGTTGGTTACAGTTGTTACTATTTGTGCAGGGGGGAGTTGGCCGCTTTTGTGATTAGGAGTCTCTCCTTTATTCCACTCTTTTTAGCCCCTGGTTGATTATACCCCCAATCTTGATGCACTGTAGTCCACAGGGCCTGATCCCATGCTTGACATCCTGTCCTATTCCAGAGCCAGCAGATATATTTATCTGCCCATAGAAGTCCTCTAGCCCCAGTAGTATCCCCACAATCTGTAATCTGACAGAAGTCTACCAGTATAGTGCTAGTTATTCCCTCTAAAGGTTAGATTTAATGCTTTTCCTGTTCTTTCCCAATCCAAAGGTTCCTCTACTCTTCCATAACTTATAACCCCTCTTATGGATGCCTCTCCTAGAGTCACCAGTAACCCAAGGATAATTACTGTCCCTTTCATCCTAACCAGCTAGAGTTCCAGCGGATAGGATAGGGGAATTGGAAGGGGAGGGAGACTGCACCGGTTTGAGACAAGTCCCACCTTGTGAGAGACCTCCCTTTTGTAGCCGGATTTTCTGAACCTCTTGTAGCCAACTGGCCCTACTCTGCCTGTAAAACCTTTACAATGGGACTGGTGAATCCAGGTAGACCTCTCTGCTATCCTTATAGCCGTGGGAGTGATGCGAAGAACTTGATACAGTCCCTCCCACTTAGGTGAGTGCCAATGCTTTCTCTTTATTATTTTTACCAGGACCCAGTCTCCAAATATGGATTTTCTCTTCTCCTTAGATTGGACCTTCTAGACCAGAACCAAAATCATTAGTATGTCTTTGTATTAACAACCTAGACATGTATTCTGCTGGTGTGTGCTCAGACTACTCACTAGGTGTTTGATTGTAAGGGTGTCTTATATGGCCTTATCATTCCAAATGGGCTTAAAGCTTCTTTTGGGGGTGTGATATACATACTGGTCACAGCTACTAGTAGGCAATACATTCAATTATTTTTACCTATTTCTTCCATAGCTTTTCTCAGTTTGCTTTTTAGAATGCCATTATGCCTTTCTACCAATCCAGCTGATTGGGGATGATAGGCACAATGGTATTTCACTTAAATTCTCATCACTTCTGTCAAATGTATATTTTTAATTACAAAATGAGGTCCATTATAATTCTGTGCATCTGCACTTCCTGTCGGGAATATCTCCACCCATTTGGTCAGGGTGCCTGCTTACCAAACTTTTTTTTTTCTTCCTTTCACATTTGTCTAATTCAATAAAATTGGAATGGATATTGCGATGTAGGGAACTTCCCTTTCTGTGGTCTTATACCTCCCTGAGCATTGTGTCTT